>NC_082692.2:104586309-104912809 GCF_949987515.2 Delphinus delphis
TTTAGGGTCCAGGTGAGGGTACAGCAACGCTTTAGGGGGAGCGTGCGTGTGAGGGCGCGGGTTAGTGTTAGCGTACGGGTTAGGATAGGGGACGGTGAGGGTCAGGCTTCGGGGAAGGGTTAGGGTTAGGGTTCGGGCTAGGGTTAGGGTTAGGGGACGGGGACGGTTTAGGGTCCAGGTGAGGGTACGGCAACGCTTTAGGGGGAGCGTGCGTGTGAGGGCGCGGGTTAGTGTTAGGGTATGGGTTAGGATTAGGGGACGGGTGAGGGTCAGGCTTCGGGGAAGGGTTAGGGTTAGGGTTCGGGCTAGGGTTAGGGTTAGGGGACGGGGACGGTTTAGGGCCCAGTTGAGGGTACGGCAACGCTTTAGGGGGAGCGTGCGTGTGAGGGCGCGGGTTAGTGTTAGGGTATGGGTTAGGATTAGGGGACGGGTGAGGGTCAGGCTTCGGGGAAGGGTTAGGGTTAGGGTTCGGGCTAGGGTTAGGGTTAGGGGAAGGGGACGGTTTAGGGTCCAGGTGAGGGTACGGCAACGCTTTAGGGGGAGCGTGCGTGTGAGGGCGCGGGTTAGTGTCAGCGTACGGGTTAGGATTAGGGGACGGGTGAGGGTCAGGCTTCGGGGAAGTGTTAGGGTTAGGGTTCGGGCTAGGGTTAGGGTTAGGGGACGGGGATGGTTTAGGGTCCAGGTGAGGGTACGGCAACGCTTTAGGGGGAGCGTGCGTGTGAGGGCGCAGGTTAGTGTTAGCGTACGGGTTAGGATTAGGGGACGGGTGAGGGTCAGGCTTCGGGGAAGGGTTAGGGTTACGGTTCGGGCTAGGGTTAGGGTTAGGGGACGGGGACGGTTTAGGGTCCAGGTGAGGGTACGGCAACGCTTTAGGGGGAGCGTGCGTGTGAGGGCACGGGTTAGTGTTAGCGTACGGGTTAGGATTAGGGGACGGGTGAGGGTCAGGCTTCGCGGAAGGGTTAGGGTTAGGGTTCGGGCTAGGGTTAGGGTTAGGGGACGGGGACGGTTTAGGGTCCAGGTGAGGGTACGGCAACGCTTTAGGGGGAGCGTGCGTGTGAGGGCGCGGGTTAGTGTTAGCGTACGGGTTAGGATTAGGGGACGGGTGAGGGTCAGGCTTCGGGGAAGGGTTAGGGTTAGTGTTCGGGCTAGGGTTAGGGTTAGGGGACGGAGACGGTTTAGGGTCCAGGTGAGGGTACGGCAACGCTTTAGGGGGAGCGTGCGTGTGAGGGCGCGGGTTAGTGTTAGCGTACGGGTTAGGATTAGGGGACGGGTGAGGGTCAGGCTTCGGGGAAGGCTTAGGGTTAGGGTTCGGGCTAGGGTTAGGGTTAGGGGACGGGGACGGTTTAGGGTCCAGGTGAGGGTACGGCAACGCTTTAGGGGGAGCGTGCGTGTGAGGGCGCGGGTTAGTGTTAGCGTACGGGTTAGGATTAGGGGACGGGTGAGGGTCAGGCTTCGGGGAAGGCTTAGGGTTAGGGTTCGGGCTAGGGTTAGGGTTAGGGGACGGGGACGGTTTAGGGTCCAGGTGAGGGTACGGCAACGCTTTAGGGGGAGCGTGCGTGTGAGGGCGCGGGTTAGTGTTAGCGTACGGGTTAGGATTAGGGGACGGGTGAGGGTCAGGCTTCTGGGAAGGGTTAGGGTTAGGTTTCGGGCTAGGGTTAGGGTTAGGGGACGGGGACGGTTTAGGGTCCAGGTGAGGGTACGGCAACGCTTTAGGGGGAGCGTGCGTGTGAGGGCGCGGGTTAGTGTTAGCGTACGGGTTAGGATTAGGGGACGGGTGAGGGTCAGGCTTCGGGGAAGGGTTAGGGTTAGGTTTCGGGCTAGGGTTAGGGTTAGGGGACGGGGACGGTTTAGGGTCCAGGTGAGGGTACGGCAACACTTTAGGGGGAGCGTGCGTGTGAGGGCGCGTGATAGTGTTAGCGTACGGCTTAGGATTAAGGGACGGGTGAGGGTCAGGCTTCGGGGAAGGGATGGGGTTAGGGTTCGGGCTAGGGTTAGGGTTAGGGGACGGGGACGGTTTAGGGTCCAGGTGAGGGTACGGCAACGCTTTAGGGGGAGCGTGCGTGTGAGGGCGCGGGTTAGTGTTAGCGTACGGGTGAGGATTAGGGGACGGGTGAGGGTCAGGCTTCGGGGAAGGGTTAGGGTTAGGGTTCGGGCTAGGGTTAGGGTTAGGGGACGGGGACGGTTTAGGGTCCAGGTGAGGGTACGGCAACGCTTTAGGGGGAGCGTGCGTGTGAGGGCGCGGGTTAGTGTTAGCGTACGGGTTACGATTAGGGGACGGGTGAGGGTCAGGCTTCGGGGAAGGTTTAGGGTTAGGGTTCGGGCTAGGGTTAGGGTTAGGGGACGGGGACGGTTTAGGGTCCAGGTGAGGGTACGGCAACGCTTTAGGGGGAGCGCGCGTGTGAGGGCGCGGGTTAGTGTTAGCGAACGGGTTAGGATTAGGGGACGGGTGAGGGTCAGGCTTCGGGGAAGGGTTAGGGTTAGGGTTCGGGCTAGGGTTAGGGTTAGGGGATGGGGACGGTTTAGGGTCCAGGTGAGGGTACGGCAACGCTTTAGGGGGAGCGTGCGTGTGAGGGCGCGGGTTAGTGTTAGCGTACGGGTTAGGATTAGGGGACCGGTGAGGGTAAGGCTTCGGGGAAGGGTTAGGGTTAGGGTTCGGGCTAGGGTTAGGGTTAGGGGACGGGGACGGTTTAGGGTCCAGGTGAGGGTACGGCAACGCTTTAGGGGGAGCGTGCGTGTGAGGGCGCGGGTTAGTGTTAGCGTACGGGTTAGGATTAGGGGACGGGTGAGGGTCAGGCTTCGGGGAAGGGTTAGGGTTAGGGTTCGGGCTAGGGTTAGGGTTAGGGGACGGGGACGGTTTAGGGCCCAGGTGAGCGTACGGCAACGCTTTAGGGGGAGCGTGCGTGTGAGGGCGCGGGTTAGTGTTAGGGTACGCGTTAGGATTAGGGGACGGGTGAGGGTCAGGCTTCGGGGAAGGGTTAGGGTTAGGGTTCGGGCTAGGGTTAGGGTTAGGGGACGGGGACGGTTTAGGGTCCAGGTGAGGGTACGGCAACGCTTTAGGGGGAGCGTGCGTGTGAGGGCGCGGGTTAGTGTTAGCGTACGGGTTAGGATTAGGGGACGGGTGAGGGTCAGGCTTCGGGGAAGGGTTAGGGTTAGGGTTCGGGCTAGGGTTAGGGTTAGGGGACCGGGACGGTTTAGGGTCCAGGTGAGGGTACGGCAACGCTTTAGGGGGAGCGTGCGTGTGAGGGCGCGGGTTAGTGTCAGCGTACGGGTTAGGATTAGGGGACGGGTGAGGGTCAGGCTTCGGGGAAGGGTTAGGGTTAGGGTTCGGGCTAGGGTTAGGGTTAGGGGACGGGGACGGTTTAGGGTTCAGGTGAGGGTATGGCAACGCTTTAGGGGGAGCGTGCGTGTGAGGGCGCGCGTTAGTGTTAGCGTTCGGGTTAGGATTAGGGGACGGGTGAGGGTCAGGCTTCGGGGAAGTGTTAGGGTTAGAGTTCGGGCTAGGGTTAGGGTTAGGGGACGGGGACGGTTTAGGGTCCAGGTGAGGGTACGGCAACGCTTTAGGGGGAGCGTGCGTGTGAGGGCGCGGGTTAGTGTTAGCGTACGGGTTAGGAATAGGGGACGGGTGAGGGTCAGGCTTCGGGGAAGGGTTAGGGTTAGGGTTCGGGCTAGGGTTAGGGTTAGGGGACGGGGACGGTTTAGGGTCCAGGTGAGGGTACGGCAACGCTTTAGGGGGAGCGTGCGTGTGAGGGCGCGGGTTAGTGTTAACGTAGGGGTTAGGATTAGGGGACGGGTGAGGGTCAGGCTTCGGGGAAGGGTTAGGGTTAGGGTTCGGGCTAGGGTTAGGGTTAGGGGACGGGGACGGTTTAGGGTCCAGGTGAGGGTACGGCAACGCTTTAGGGGGAGCGCGCGTGTGAGGGCGCGGGTTAGTGTTAGCGTACGGGTTAGGATTAGGGGACGGGTGAGAGTCAGGCTTCGGGGAAGGGTTAGGGTTAGGGTTCGGGCTAGGGTTAGGGTTAGGGGACGGGGACGGTTTAGGGTCCAGGTGAGGGTACGGCAACGCTTTAGGGGGAGCGTGCGTGTGAGGGCGTGGGTTAGTGTTAGCGTACGGGTTAGGATTAGGGGACGGGTGAGGGTCAGGCTTCGGGGAAGGGTTAGGGTTAGGGTTCGGGCTAGGGTTAGGGTTAGGGGACGGGGACGGTTTAGGGTCCAGGTGAGGGTACGGCAACGCTTTAGGGGGAGCGCGCGTGTGAGGGCGCGGGTTAGTGTTAGCGTACGGGTTAGGATTAGGGGACGGGTGAGAGTCAGGCTTCGGGGAAGGGTTAGGGTTAGGGTTCGGGCTAGGGTTAGGGTTAGGGGACGGGGACGGTTTAGGGTCCAGGTGAGGGTACGGCAACGCTTTAGGGGGAGCGTGCGTGTGAGGGCGTGGGTTAGTGTTAGCGTACGGGTTAGGATTAGGGGACGGGTGAGGGTCAGGCTTCGGGGAAGGGTTAGGGTTAGGGTTCGGGCTAGGGTTAGGGTTAGGGGACGGGGACGGTTTAGGGTCCAGGTGAGGGTACGGCAACGCTTTAGGGGGAGCGCGCGTGTGAGGGCGCGGGTTAGTGTTAGCGTACGGGTTAGGATTAGGGGACGGGTGAGAGTCAGGCTTCGGGGAAGGGTTAGGGTTAGGGTTCGGGCTAGGGTTAGGGTTAGGGGACGGGGACGGTTTAGGGTCCAGGTGAGGGTACGGCAACGCTTTAGGGGGAGCGTGCGTGTGAGGGCGTGGGTTAGTGTTAGCGTACGGGTTAGGATTAGGGGACGGGTGAGGGTCAGGCTTCGGGGAAGGGTTAGGGTTAGGGTTCGGGCTAGGGTTAGGGTTAGGGGACGGGGACGGTTTAGGGTCCAGGTGAGGGTACGGCAACACTTTAGGGGGAGCGTGCGTGTGAGGGCGCGGGTTAGTGTTAGCGTACGGGTTAGGATTAGGGGACGGGTGAGGGTCAGGCTTCGGGGAAGGGTTAGGGTTAGGGTTCGGGCTAGGGTTAGGGTTAGGGGACGGGGACGGTTTAGGGTCCAGGTGAGGGTACGGCAACGCTTTAGGGGGAGCGTGCGTGTGAGGGCGCGGGTTAGTGTTAGGGTACGGGTTAGGATTAGGGGACGGGTGAGGGTCAGGCTTCGGGGAAGGGTTAGGGTTAGGGTTCGGGCTAGGGTTAGGGTTAGGGGACGGGGACTGTTTAGGGTCCAGTTGAGGGTACGGCAACGCTTTAGGGGGAGCGTGCGTGTGAGGGCGCGGGTTAGTGTTAGCGTACGGCTTAGGATTAGGGGACGGGTGAGGGTCAGGCTTCGGGGAAGGGTTAGGGTTAGGGTTCGGGCTAGGGTTAGGGTTAGGGTTAGGGGACGGTTTAGGGTACAGGTGAGGGTACGGCAACGCTTTAGGGGTAGCGTGCGTGTGAGGGCACGGGTTAGTGTCAGCGTACGGGTTAGGATTAGGGGACGGGTGAGGGTCAGGCTTCGGGGAAGGGTTAGGGTTAGGGTTCGGGCTAGGGTTAGGGTTAGGGGACCGGGACGGTTTAGGGTCCAGGTGAGGGTACGGCAACGCTTTAGGGGGAGCGTGCGTGTGAGGGCGCGGGTTAGTGTCAGCGTACGGGTTAGGATTAGGGGACGGGTGAGGGTCAGGCTTCGGGGAAGGGTTAGGGTTAGGGTTCGGGCTAGGGTTAGGGTTAGGGGACGGGGACGGTTTAGGGTTCAGGTGAGGGTATGGCAACGCTTTAGGGGGAGCGTGCGTGTGAGGGCGCGCGTTAGTGTTAGCGTTCGGGTTAGGATTAGGGGACGGGTGAGGGTCAGGCTTCGGGGAAGTGTTAGGGTTAGAGTTCGGGCTAGGGTTAGGGTTAGGGGACGGGGACGGTTTAGGGTCCAGGTGAGGGTACGGCAACGCTTTAGGGGGAGCGTGCGTGTGAGGGCGCGGGTTAGTGTTAGCGTACGGGTTAGGAATAGGGGACGGGTGAGGGTCAGGCTTCGGGGAAGGGTTAGGGTTAGGGTTCGGGCTAGGGTTAGGGTTAGGGGACGGGGACGGTTTAGGGTCCAGGTGAGGGTACGGCAACGCTTTAGGGGGAGCGTGCGTGTGAGGGCGCGGGTTAGTGTTAACGTAGGGGTTAGGATTAGGGGACGGGTGAGGGTCAGGCTTCGGGGAAGGGTTAGGGTTAGGGTTCGGGCTAGGGTTAGGGTTAGGGGACGGGGACGGTTTAGGGTCCAGGTGAGGGTACGGCAACGCTTTAGGGGGAGCGCGCGTGTGAGGGCGCGGGTTAGTGTTAGCGTACGGGTTAGGATTAGGGGACGGGTGAGAGTCAGGCTTCGGGGAAGGGTTAGGGTTAGGGTTCGGGCTAGGGTTAGGGTTAGGGGACGGGGACGGTTTAGGGTCCAGGTGAGGGTACGGCAACGCTTTAGGGGGAGCGTGCGTGTGAGGGCGTGGGTTAGTGTTAGCGTACGGGTTAGGATTAGGGGACGGGTGAGGGTCAGGCTTCGGGGAAGGGTTAGGGTTAGGGTTCGGGCTAGGGTTAGGGTTAGGGGACGGGGACGGTTTAGGGTCCAGGTGAGGGTACGGCAACGCTTTAGGGGGAGCGCGCGTGTGAGGGCGCGGGTTAGTGTTAGCGTACGGGTTAGGATTAGGGGACGGGTGAGAGTCAGGCTTCGGGGAAGGGTTAGGGTTAGGGTTCGGGCTAGGGTTAGGGTTAGGGGACGGGGACGGTTTAGGGTCCAGGTGAGGGTACGGCAACGCTTTAGGGGGAGCGTGCGTGTGAGGGCGTGGGTTAGTGTTAGCGTACGGGTTAGGATTAGGGGACGGGTGAGGGTCAGGCTTCGGGGAAGGGTTAGGGTTAGGGTTCGGGCTAGGGTTAGGGTTAGGGGACGGGGACGGTTTAGGGTCCAGGTGAGGGTACGGCAACGCTTTAGGGGGAGCGCGCGTGTGAGGGCGCGGGTTAGTGTTAGCGTACGGGTTAGGATTAGGGGACGGGTGAGAGTCAGGCTTCGGGGAAGGGTTAGGGTTAGGGTTCGGGCTAGGGTTAGGGTTAGGGGACGGGGACGGTTTAGGGTCCAGGTGAGGGTACGGCAACGCTTTAAGGGGAGCGTGCGTGTGAGGGCGCAGGTTAGTGTTAGCGTACGGGTTAGGATTAGGGGACGGGTGAGGGTCAGGCTTCGGGGAAGGGTTAGGGTTAGGGTTCGGGCTAGGGTTAGGGTTAGGGGACGGGGACGGTTTAGGGTCCAGGTGAGGGTACGGCAACACTTTAGGGGGAGCGTGCGTGTGAGGGCGCGGGTTAGTGTTAGCGTACGGGTTAGGATTAGGGGACGGGTGAGGGTCAGGCTTCGGGGAAGGGTTAGGGTTAGGGTTCGGGCTAGGGTTAGGGTTAGGGGACGGGGACGGTTTAGGGTCCAGGTGAGGGTACGGCAACGCTTTAGGGGGAGCGTGCGTGTGAGGGCGCGGGTTAGTGTTAGGGTACGGGTTAGGATTAGGGGACGGGTGAGGGTCAGGCTTCGGGGAAGGGTTAGGGTTAGGGTTCGGGCTAGGGTTAGGGTTAGGGGACGGGGACTGTTTAGGGTCCAGTTGAGGGTACGGCAACGCTTTAGGGGGAGCGTGCGTGTGAGGGCGCGGGTTAGTGTTAGCGTACGGCTTAGGATTAGGGGACGGGTGAGGGTCAGGCTTCGGGGAAGGGTTAGGGTTAGGGTTCGGGCTAGGGTTAGGGTTAGGGTTAGGGGACGGTTTAGGGTACAGGTGAGGGTACGGCAACGCTTTAGGGGTAGCGTGCGTGTGAGGGCACGGGTTAGTGTCAGCGTACGGGTTAGGATTAGGGGACGGGTGAGGGTCAGGCTTCGGGGAAGGGTTAGGGTTAGGGTTCGGGCTAGGGTTAGGGTTAGGGGACGGGGACGGTTTAGGGTCCAGGTGAGGGTATGGCAAAGCTTTAGGGGGAGCGTGCGTGTGAGGGCGCGCGTTAGTGTTAGCATACGGCTTAGGATTAGGGGACGGGTGAGGGTCAGGCTTCGGGGAAGGGTTAGGGTTAGGGTTCGGGCTAGGGTTAGGGTTAGGGGACGGGGACGGTTTAGGGTCCAGGTGAGGGTACGGCAACGCTTTAGGGGGAGCGTGCGTGTGAGGGTGCGGGTTAGTGTTAGGGTATGGGTTAGGATTAGGGGACGTGTGAGGGTCAGGCTTCGGGGAAGGGTTAGGGTTAGGGTTCGGGCTAGGGTTAGGGTTAGGGGACGGGGACGGTTTAGGGTCCAGGTGAGGGTACGGCAACGCTTTAGGGGGAGCGTGCGTGTGAGGGCGTGGGTTAGTGTTAGCGTACGGGTTAGGATTAGGGGAGGGGTGAGGGTCAGGCTTCGGGGAAGGGTTAGGGTTAGGGTTCGGGCTAGGGTTAGGGTTAGGGGACGGGGACGGTTTACGGTCCAGGTGAGGGTACGGCAACGCTTTAGGGAGAGCGTGCGTGTGAGGGCGCGGGTTAGTGTTAGCGTACGGGTTAGGATTAGGGGACGGGTGAGGGTCAGGCTTTGGGGAAGGGTTAGGGTTAGGGTTCGGGCTAGGGTTAGGGTTAGCAGACGGGGACGGTTTAGGGTCCAGTTGAGGGTACGGCAACGCTTTAGGGGGAGCGTGCGTGTGAGGGCGCGGGTTAGTGTTAGGGAACGGGTTAGGATTAGGGGACGGGTGAGGGTCAGGCTTCGGGGAAGGGTTAGGGTTAGGGTTCGGTCTAGGGTTAGGGTTAGGGGACGGGGACGGTTTAGGGTCCAGGTGAGGGTAAGGCAACGCTTCAGGGGGAGCGTGCGTGTGAGGGCGCGGGTTAGTGTTAGCGTACGGGTTAGGATTAGGGGACGGGTGAGGGTCAGGCTTCGGGGAAGGGTTAGGGTTAGGGTTCGGGCTAGGGTTAGGGTTAGGGGACGGGGACGGTTTAGGGTCCAGGTGAGGGTACGGCAACGCTTTAGGGGGAGCGTGCGTGTGAGGGCGCGGGTTCGTGTTAGCGTACGGGTTAGGATTAGGGGACGGGTGAGGGTCAGGCTTCGGGGAAGGGTTAGGGTTAGGGTTCGGGCTAGGGTTAGGGTTAGGGGACGGGGACGGTTTAGGGTCCAGGTGAGGGTACGGCAACGCTTTAGGGGGAGCGTGCGTGTGAGGGCGTGGGTTAGTGTAGGGTATGGGTTAGGATTAGGGGACGGGTGAGGGTCAGCTTCGGGGAAGGGTTAGGGTTAGGGTTCGGGCTAGGGTTAGGGTTAGCGGACGGGGACGGTTTAGGGTCCAGGTGAGGGTACGGCAACGCTTTAGGGGGAGCGTGCGTGTGAGGGCGCGGGTTAGTGTTAGCGTACGGGTTAGGATTAGGGGACGGGTGAGGGTCAGGCTTCGGGGAAGGGTTAGGGTTACGGTTCGGGCTAGGGTTAGGGTTAGGGGACGGGGACGGTTTAGGGTCCAGGTGAGGGTACGACAACGCTTTAGGGGGAGCATGCGTGTGAGGGCGCGGGTTAGTGTTAGCGTACGGGTTAGGATTAGGGGACGGGTGAGGGTCAGGCTTCGGGGAAGGGTTAGGGTTAGGGTTCGGGCTAGGGTTAGGGTTAGTCGACGGGGACGGTTTAGGGTCCAGGTGAGGGTACGGCAATGCTTTAGGGGGAGCGTGCGTGTGAGGGCGCGCGATAGTGTTAGCGTACGGCTTAGGATTATGGGACGGGTGAGGGTCAGGCTTCGGGGAAGGGTTAGGGTTAGGTTTCGGGCTAGGGTTAGGGTTAGGGGACGGGGACGGTTTAGGGTCCAGGTGAGGGTACGGCAACGCTTTAGGGGGAGCGTGCGTGTGAGGGCGCGGGTCAGTGTTAGGGTATGGGTTAGGATTAGGGGATGGGTGAGGGTCAGGCTTCGGGGAAGGGTTAGGGTTAGGGTTCGGGCTAGGGTTAGGGTTAGGGGTCCGGGGCGGTTTAGGGTCCAGTTGAGGGTACGGCAACGCTTTAGGGGGAGCGTGCGTGTGAGGGCGCGGGTTAGTGTTAGCGTATGGGTTAGGATTAGGGTACGGGTGAGGGTCAGGCTTCGGGGAAGAGTTAGGGTTAGGGTTCGGGCTAGGGTTAGGGTTAGGGGACGGGGACGGTTTCGGGTCCAGGTGAGGGTACGGCAACGCTTTAGGGGGAGCGTGCGTGTGAGGGCGCGGGTTAGTGTTAGCGTACGGGTGAGGATTACGGGACGGCTGAGGGTCAGGCTTCGGGGAAGGGTTAGGGTTAGGGTTCGGGCTAGGGTTAGGGTTAGGGGACGGGGACGGTTTAGGGTCCAGGTGAGGGTACGGCAACGCTTTAGGGGGAGCGTGCGTGTGATGGCGCGGGTTAGTGTTAGCGTACGGGTTAGGATTAGGGGACGGGTGAGGGTCAGGCTTCGGGGAAGGGTTAGGGTTAGGGTTCGGGCTAGGGTTAGGGTTAGGGGACGGGGACGGTTTAGGGTCCAGGTGTGGGTACAGCAACGCTTTAGGGGGAGCGTGCGTGTGAGGGCGCGGGTTAGTGTTAGCTACGGGTTAGGATTAGGGGACGGGTGCGAGTCAGGCTTCGGGGAAGGGTTAGGGTTCGGGCTAGGGTTAGGGTTAGGGGACGGGGACGGTTTAGGGTCCAGGTGAGGGTACGGCAACGCTTTAGGGGGAGCGTGCGTGTGAGGGCGCGCGATAGTGTTAGCGTACGGCTTAGGATTAGGGGACGGGTGAGGGTCAGGCTTCGGGGAAGGGTTAGGGTTAGGGTTCGGGCTAGGGTTAGGGTTAGGGGACGGGGACGGTTTAGGGTCCAGGTGAGGGTACGGCAACGCTTTAGGGGGAGCGTGCGTGTGAGGGCGCGGGTTAGTGTTAGGGTAAGGGTTAGGATTAGGGGACCGGTGAGGGTCAGGCTTCGGGGAAGTGTTAGGGTTAGGGTTTGGGCTAGGGTTAGGGTTAGGGGACGGGGACGGTTTAGGGTCCAGGTGAGGGTACGGCAACGCTTTAGGGGGAGCGTGCGTGTGAGGGCGCGGGTTAGTGTTAGCGTACGGGTTAGGATTAGGGGACGGGTGAGGGTCAGGCTTCGGGGAAGGGTTAGGGTTAGGGTTCGGGCTAGGGTTAGGGTTAGGGGACGGGGACGGTTTAGGGTCCAGGTGAGGGTACGGCAACGCTTTAGGGGGAGCGTGCGTGTGAGGGCGCGGGTTAGTGTTAGCGAACGGGTTAGGATTAGGGGACGGGTGAGAGTCAGGCTTCAGGTAAGGGTTAGGGTTAGAGTTCGGGCTAGGGTTTGGGTTAGGGGACGGGGACGGTTTAGGGTCCAGGTGATGGTACGGCAACGCTTTAGGGGGAGCGTGCGTGTGAGGGCGCGGGTTAGTGTTAGCGTACGGGTTAGGATTAGGGGACGGGTGAGGGTCAGGCTTCGGGGAAGGGTTAGGGTTAGGGTTCGGGCTAGGGTTAGGGTTAGGGGACGGGGACGGTTTAGGGTCCAGGTGCGGGTACGGCAACCCTTTAGGGGGAGCGTGCGTGTGAGGGCGCGGGTTAGTGTTAGCGTACGGGTTAGGATTAGGGGACGGGTGAGGGTCAGGCTTCGGGGAAGGGTTAGGGTTAGGGTTCGGTCTAGGGTTACGGTTAGGGGACGGGGACGGTTTAGGGTCCAGGTGAGGGTACGGCAACGCTTTAGGGGGAGCGTGCGTGTGAGGGCGCGGGTTAGTGTTAGCGTACGGGTAAGGATTAGGGGACGGGTGAGGGTCAGGCTTCGGGGAAGGGTTAGGGTTAGGGTTCGGGCTAGGGTTAGGGTTAGGGGACGGGGACGGTTTAGGGTCCAGGTGAGGGTACGGCAACGCTTTAGGGGGAGCGTGCGTGTGAGGGCGCGGGTTAGTGTTAGCGTACGGGTTAGGATTAGGGGACGGGTGAGGGTCAGGCTTCGGGGAAGGGTTAGGGTTACGGTTCGGGCTAGGGTTAGGGTTAGGGGACGGGGACGGTTTAGGGTCCAGGTGAGGGTACGGCAACGCTTTAGGGGGAGCGTGCGTGTGAGGGCGCGCGATAGTGTTAGCGTACGGGTTAGGATTAGGGGACGGGTGAGGGTCAGGCTTCGGGGAAGGGTTAGGGTTAGGGTTCGGGCTAGGGTTAGGGTTAGGGGACGGGGACGGTTTAGGGTCCAGGTGAGGGTACAGCAACGCTTTAGGGGGAGCGTGCGTGTGAGGGCGCGGGTTAGTGTTAGCGAACGGTTTAGGATTAGGGGACGGGTGAGGGTCAGGCTTCGGGTAAGGGTTAGGGATAGGGTTCGGGCTAGGGTTAGGGTTAGGGGACGGGGACGGTTTAGGGTCCAGGTGAGGGTACGGCAACGCTTTAGGGGGAGCGTGCGTGTGAGGGCGCGGGTTAGTGTTAGCGTACGTGTTAGGGTTAGGGGACGGGTGAGGGTCAGGCTTTGGGGAAGGGTTAGGGTTAGGGTTCGGGCTAGGGTTAGGATTAGGGGACGGGGACGGTTTAGGGTCCAGGTGAGGGTACGGCAACCCTTTAGGGGGAGCGTGCGTGTGAGGGCGCGGGTTAGTGTTAGCGTACGGGTTAGGATTAGGGGACGGGTGAGGGTCAGGCTTCGGGGAAGGGTTAGGGTTAGGGTTCAGGCTAGGGTTAGGGTTAGGGGACAGGGATGGTTTAGGGTCCAGGTGAGGGTACGGCAACGCTTTAGGGGGAGCGTGCGTGTGAGGGCGCGGGTTAGTGTTAGCGTACGGGTTAGGATTAGGGGACGGGTGAGGGTCAGGCTTCGGGGAAGGGTTAGGGTTAGGGTTCGGGCTAGGGTTAGGGTTAGGGGACATTGACGGTTTAGGGTCCAGGTGAGGGTACGGCAACGCTTTAGGGGGAGCGTGCGTGTGAGGGCGCGGGTTAGTGTTAGCGTACGGGTTAGGATTAGGGGACGGGTGAGGGTCAGGCTTCGGGGAAGGGTTAGGGTTAGGGTTCGGGCTAGGGTTAGGGTTAGGGGACGGGGACGGTTTAGGGTCCAGGTGAGGGTACGGCAACGCTTTAGGGGGAGCGTGCGTGTGAGGGCGCGGTTTAGTGTTAGGTTATGGGTTAGGATTAGGGGACGGGTGAGCGTCCGGCTTCGGGGAAGGGTTAGGGTTAGGGTTCGGGCTAGGGTTAGGGTTAGGGGACGGGGACGGTTTAGGGTCCAGGTGAGGGCATGGCAACGCTTTAGGGGGAGCGTGCGTGTGAGGGCGTGGGTTAGTGTTAGCGTACGGGTTAGGATTAGGGGACGGGTGAGGGTCAGGCTTCGGGGACGGGTTAGGGTTAGGGTTCGGGCTAGGGTTAGGGTTAGGGGACGGGGACGGTTTAGGGTCCAGGTGAGGGTACGGCAATGCTTTAGGGGGAGCGTGCGTGTGAGGGCGCGGGTTAGTGTTAGCGTACGGGTTAGGATTAGGGGACGGGAGAGAGTCAGGCTTCGGGGAAGGGTTAGGGTTAGGGTTAGGGCTAGGGTTAGGGTTAGGGGACGGGGACGGTTTAGGGTCCAGGTGAGGGTACGGAAACGCTTTAGGGGGAGCCTGCGTGTGAGGGCGCGGGTTAGTGTTAGCGTACGGGTTAGGATTAGGGGACGGGTGAGGGTCAGGCTTCGGGGAAGGGTTAGGGTTAGGGTTCGGGCTAGGGTTAGGGTTAGGGGACGGGGACGGTTTCGGGTCCAGGTGAGGGTACGGCAACGCTTTAGGGGGAGCGTGCATGTGAGGGCGCGGGTTAGTGTTAGCGTACGGCTTAGGATTAGGGGACGGGTGAGGGTCAGGCTTCGGGGAAGGGTTAGGGTTAGGGTTCGGGCTAGGGTTAGGGTTAGGGGACGGGGACGGTTTAGGGTCCAGGTGAGGGTACGGCAACGCTTTAGGGGGAGCGTGCGTGTGAGGGTGCGGGTTAGTGTTAGGGTATGGGTTAGGATTAGGGGACGGGTGAGGGTCAGGCTTCGGGGAAGGGTTAGGGTTAGGGTTCGGGCTAGGGTTAGGGTTAGGGGACGGGGACGGTTTAGGGTCCAGGTGAGGGTACGGCAACGCTTTAGGGGGAGCGTGCGTGTGAGGGCGCGGGTTAGTGTTAGCGTACGGGTTAGGATTAGGGGAGGGGTGAGGGTCAGGCTTCGGGGAAGGGTTAGGGTTAGGGTTCGGGCTAGGGTTAGGGTTAGGGGACGGGGACGGTTTAGGGTCCAGGTGAGGGTACGGCAACGCTTTAGGGAGAGCGTGCGTGTGAGGGCGCGGGTTAGTGTTAGCGTACGGGTTAGGATTAGGGGACGGGTGAGGGTCAGGCTTCGGGGAAGGGTTAGGGTTAGGGTTCGGGCTAGGGTTAGGGTTAGGGGACGGGGACGGTTTAGGGTCCAGGTGAGGGTACAGCAACGCTTTAGGGGGAGCGTGCGTGTGAGGGCGCGGGTTAGTGTTAGGGAACGGGTTAGGATTAGGGGACGGGTGAGGGTCAGGCTTCGGGGAAGGGTTAGGGTTAGGGTTCGGGCTAGGGTTAGGGTTAGGGGACGGGGACAGTTTAGGGTCCAGGTGAGGGTACGGCAACGCTTTAGGGGGAGCGTGCGTGTGAGGGCGCGGGTTAGTGTCAGCGTACGGGTTAGGATTAGGGGACGGGTGAGGGTCAGGCTTCGGGGAAGTGTTAGGGTTAGGGTTCGGGCTAGGGTTAGGGTTAGGGGACGGGGACGGTTTAGGGTCCAGGTGAGGGTACGGCAACGCTTTAGGGGGAGCGTGCGTGTGAGGGCGCGCGATAGTGTTAGCGTACGGGTTAGGATTAGGGGACGGGTGAGGGTCAGGCTTCGGGGAAGGGTTAGGGTTAGGGTTCGGGCTAGGGTTAGGGTTAGGGGACGGGGACGGTTTAGGGTCCAGGTGAGGGTATGGCAACGCTTTAGGGGGAGCGTGCGTGTGAGGGTGCGGGTTAGTGTTAGCGAACGGTTTAGGATTAGGGGACGGGTGAGGGTCAGGCTTCGGGGAAGGGTTAGGGCTAGGGTTCGGGCTAGGGTTAGGGTTAGGGGACGGGGACGGTTTAGGGTCCAGGTGAGGGTACGGCAACGCTTTAGGGGGAGCGTGCGTGTGAGGGCGCGGGTTAGTGTTAGCGTACGGGTTAGGGTTAGGGTACGGGTGAGGGTCAGGCTTCGGGGAAGGGTTAGGGTTAGGGTTCGGGCTAGGGTTAGGGTTAGGGGACGGGGACGGTTTCGGGTCCAGGTGAGGGTACGGCAACGCTTTAGGGGGAGCGTGCGTGTGAGGGCGCGGGTTAGTGTTAGCGTACGGCTTAGGATTAGGGGACGGGTGAGGGTCAGGCTTCGGGGAAGGGTTAGGGTTAGGGTTCGGGCTATGGTTAGGGTTAGGGGACGGGGACGGTTTAGGGTCCAGGTGAGGGTACGGCAACGCTTTAGGGGGAGCGTGCGTGTGAGGGTGCGGGTTAGTGTTAGGTTATGGGTTAGGATTAGGGGACGGGTGAGGGTCAGGCTTCGGGGAAGGGTTAGGGTTAGGGTTCGGGCTAGGGTTAGGGTTAGGGGACGGGGACGGTTTAGGGTCCAGGTGAGGGTACGGCAACGCTTTAGGGGGAGCGTGCGTGTGAGGGCGCGGGTTAGTGTTAGCGTACGGGTTAGGATTAGGGGACGGGTGAGGGTCAGGCTTCGGGGAAGGGTTAGGGTTAGGGTTCGGGCTAGGGTTAGGGTTAGGGGACGGGGACGGTTTAGGGTCCAGGTGAGGGTACGGCAACGCTTTAGGGGGAACGTGCGTGTGAGGGCGCGGGTTAGTGTTAGGGAACGGGTTAGGATTAGGGGACGGGTGAGGGTCAGGCTTCGGGGAAGGGTTAGGGTTAGGGTTCGGGCTAGGGTTAGGGTTAGGGGACGGGGACGGTTTAGGGTCCAGGTGAGGGTACGGCAACGCTTTAGGGGGAGCGTGCGTGTGAGGGCGCAGGTTAGTGTCAGCGTACGGGTTAGGATTAGGGGACGGGTGAGGGTCAGGCTTCGGGGAAGGGTTAGGGTTAGGTTTCGGGCTAGGGTTAGGGTTAAGGGACGGGGACGGTTTAGGGTCCAGGTGAGGGTATGGCAACGCTTTAGGGGGAGCGTGCGTGTGAGGGCGTGCGTTAGTGTTAGCGTACGGGTTAGGATTAGGGGACGGCTGAGGGTCAGGCTTCGGGGAAGGGTTAGGGATAGGGTTCGGGCTAGGGTTAGGGTTAGGGGACGGGGACGGTTTAGGGTCCAGGTGAGGGTACGGCAACGCTTTAGGGGGAGCGTGCGTGTGAGGGCGCGGGTTAGTGTTAGGGTATGGGTAAGGATTAGGGGACGGGTGAGGGTCAGGCTTCGAGGAAGGGTTAGGGTTAGGGTTCGGTCTAGGGTTAGGGATAGGGGACGGGGACGGTTTAGGGTCCAGGTGAGGGTAAGGCAACGCTTTAGGGGGAGCGTGCGTGTGAGGGCGTGGGTTAGTGTTAGCGTACGGGTTAGGATTACGGGACGGGTGAGGGTCAGGCTTCGGGGAAGGGTTAGGGTTAGGGTTCGGGCTAGGGTTAGGGTTAGGGGACGGGGACGGTTTAGGGTCCAGGTGAGGGTACGGCAACGCTTTAGGGGGAGCGTGCGTGTGAGAGCGTGCGATAGTGTTAGCGTACGGCTTAGGATTAGGGGACGGGTGAGGGTCAGGCTTCGGGGAAGGGTTAGGGTTAGGGTTCGGGCTAGGGTTAGGGGACGGGGACGGGGACGGTTTAGGGTCCAGGTGAGGGTACGGCAACGCTTTAGGGGGAGCGTGCGTGTGAGGGCGCGGGTTAGTGTTAGCGTACGGGTTAGGATTACGGGACGGGTGAGGGTCAGGCTTCGGGGAAGGGTTAGGGTTAGGGTTCGGGCTAGGGTTAGGGTTAGGGGACGGGGACGGTTTAGGGTCCAGGTGAGGGTACGGCAACGCTTTAGGGGGAGCGTGCGTGTGAGGGCGCGGGTTAGTGTTAGCGTACGGGTTAGGATTAGGGGACGGGTGAGGGTCAAGCTTCGGGAAGGTTTAGGGTTAGGGTTCGGGCTAGGGTTAGGGTTAGGGGACGGGGACGGTTTAGGGTCCAGGTGAGGGTACGGCAACGCTTTAGGGGGAGCGTGCGTGTGAGGGCGCGGGTTAGTGTTAGCGTACGGGTTAGGATTAGGGTACGGGTGAGGGTCAGGCTTCGGGGAAGGGTTAGGGTTAGGGTTCGGGCTAGGGTTAGGGTTAGGGGACGGGGACGGTTTAGGGTCCAGATGAGGGTACGGCAACGCTTTACGGGGAGCGTGCTTGTGAGGGCGCGGGTTAGTGTTAGGGTATGGGTAAGGATTAGGGGACGGGTGAGGGTCAGGCTTCGGGGAAGGGTTAGGGTTAGGGTTCGGTCTAGGGTTAGGGTTAGGGGATGGGGACGGTTTAGGGTCCAGGTGAGGGTAAGGCAACGCTTTAGGGGGAGCGTGCGTGTGAGGGCGCGGGTTAGTGTTAGCGTACGGGTTAGGATTAGGGGACGGGTGAGGGTCAGGCTTCGGGGAAGGGTTAGGGTTAGGGTTCGGGCTAGGGTCAGGGTTAGGGGACGGGGACGGTTTAGGGTCCAGGTGAGGGTACGGCAACGCTGAAGGGGGAGCGTGCGTGTGAGGGCGTGCGATAGTGTTAGCGTACGGCTTAGGATTAGGGGACGGATGAGGGTCAGGCTTCGGGGAAGGGTTAGGGTTAGGGTTCGGGCTAGGGTTAGGGTTAGGGGACGGGGACGGTTTAGGGTCCAGGTGAGGGTACGGCAACGCTTTAGGGGGAGCGTGCGTGTGAGGGCGCGGGTTAGTGTTAGGGAACGGGTTAGGATTAGGGGACGGGTGAGGGTCAGGCTTCGGGGAAGGGTTAGGGTTAGGGTTCGGGCTAGGGTTACGGTTAGGGGACGGGGACGGTTTAGGGTCCAGGTGAGGGTACGGCAACGCTTTAGGGGGAGCGTGCGTGTGAGGGCGCGGGTTAGTGTTAGCGTACGGGTTAGGATTAGGGGACGGGTGTGGGTCAGGCTTCGGGGAAGGGTTAGGGTTAGGGTTCGGGCTAGGGTTAGGGTTAGGGGACGGGGACGGTTTAGGGTCCAGGTGAGGGTACGGCAACGCTTTAGGGGGAGCGTGCGTGTGAGGGCGCGGGTTAGTGTTAGCGTACGGGTTAGGATTACGGGACGGGTGAGGGTCAGGCTTCGGGGAAGGGTTAGGGTTAGGGTTCGGGCTAGGGTTAGGGTTAGGGGACGGGGACGGTTTCGGGTCCAGGTGAGGGTACGGCAACGCTTTAGGGGGAGCGTGCGTGTGAGGGCGCGGGTTAATGTTAGCGTACGGCTTAGGATTAGGGGACGGGTGAGGGTCAGGCTTCGGGGAAGGGTTAGGGTTAGGGTTCGGGCTATGGTTAGGGTTAGGGGACGGGGACGGTTTAGGGTCCAGGTGAGGGTACGGCAACGCTTTAGGGGGAGCGTGCGTGTGAGGGCGTGCGTTAGTGTTAGCGTACGGGTTAGGATTAGGGGACGGCTGAGGGTCAGGCTTCGGGGAAGGGTTAGGGATAGGGTTCGGGCTAGGGTTAGGGTTAGGGGACGGGGACGGTTTAGGGTCCAGGTGAGGGTACGGCAACGCTTTAGGGGGAGCGTGCGTGTGAGGGCGCGGGTTAGTGTTAGGGTATGGGTAAGGATTAGGGGACGGGTGAGGGTCAGGCTTCGGGGAAGGGTTAGGGTTAGGGTTCGGGCTAGGGTTAGGGTTAGGGGACGGGGACGGTTTAGGGTCCAGGTGAGGGTACGGCAACGCTTTAGGGGGAGCGTGCGTGTGAGGGCGCGGGTTAGGGTTAGGGAACGGGTTAGGATTAGGGGACGGGTGAGGGTCAGGCTTCGGGGAAGGGTTAGGGTTAGGGTTCGGGCTAGGGTTAGGGTTAGGGGACGGGGACGGTTTAGGGTCCAGGTGAGGGTACGGCAACGCTTTAGGGGGAGCGTGCGTGTGAGGGCGCGGGTTAGTGTTAGCGTACGGGTTAGGATTAGGGGACGGGTGTGGGTCAGGCTTCGGGGAAGGGTTAGGGTTAGGGTTCGGGCTAGGGTTAGGGGACGGGGACGGGGACGGTTTAGGGTCCAGGTGAGGGTACGGCAACGCTTTAGGGGGAGCGTGCGTGTGAGGGCGCGGGTTAGTGTTAGCGTACGGGTTAGGATTACGGGACGGGTGAGGGTCAGGCTTCGGGAAGGGTTAGGGTTAGGGTTCGGGCTAGGGTTAGGGTTAGGGGACGGGGACGGTTTAGGGTCCAGGTGAGGGTACGGCAACGCTTTAGGGGGAGCGTGCGTGTGAGGGCGCGGGTTAGTGTTAGCGTACGGGTTAGGATTAGGGGACGGGTGAGGGTCACGCTTCGGGGAAGGGTTAGGTTTAGGGTTCGGGCTAGGGTTAGGGTTAGGGGACGGGGATGGTTTAGGGTCCAGGTGAGGGTACGGCAACGCTTTAGGGGGAGCGTGCGTGTGAGGGCGCGGGTTAGTGTTAGCGTATGGGTTAGGATTAGGGGACAGGTGAGGGTCAGGCTTCGGGGAAGAGTTAGGGTTAGGGTTCGGGCTAGGGTTAGGGTTAGGGGACGGGGACGGTTTCGGGTCCAGGTGAGGGTACGGCAACGCTTTAGGGGGAGCGTGCGTGTGAGGGCGCGGTTTAGTGTTAGCGTACGGGTGAGGATTACGGGACGGGTGAGGGTCAGGCTTCAGGGAAGGGTTAAGGTTAGGGTTCGGGCTAGGGTTAGGGTTAGGGGACGGGGACGGTTTAGGGTCCAGGTGAGGGTACGGCAACGCATTAGGGGGAGGGTGCGTGTGAGGGCGCGGGTTAGTGTTAGCGTACGGGTTAGGATTAGGGGACGGTGAGGGTCAGGCTTCGGGGAAGGGTTAGGGTTAGGGTTCGGGCTAGGGTTAGGGTTAGGGGACGGGGACGGTTTAGGGTCCAGGTGTGGGTACGGCAACGCTTTAGGGGGAACGTGCGTGTGAGGGCGCGGGTTAGTGTTAGCGTACGGGTTAGGATTAGGGGACGGGTGAGGGTCAGGCTTCGGGGAAGGGTTAGGGTTAGGGTTCGGGCTAGGGTTAGGGTTAGGGGACGGGGACGGTTTAGGGTCCAGGTGAGGGTACGGCAACGCTTTAGGGGGAGCGTGCGTGTGAGGGCGCGCGATAGTGTTAGCGTACGGCTTAGGATTAGGGAACGGGTGAGGGTCAGGCTTCGGGGAAGGGTTAGGGTTAGGGTTCGGGCTAGGGTTAGGGTTAGGGGACGGGGACGGTTTACGGTCCAGCTGAGGGTACGGCAACGCTTTAGGGGGAGCGTGCGTGTGAGGGCACGGGTTAGTGTTAGGGTACGGGTTAGGATTAGGGGACGGGTGAGGGTCAGGCTTCGGGGAAGGGTTAGGGTTAGGGTTCGGGCTAGGGTTAGGGTTAGGGGAGGCGGACGGTTTAGGGTCCAGGTGAGGGTACGGCAACGCTTTAGGGGGAGCGTGCGTGTGAGGGCGCGGGTTAGTGTTAGCGTACGGGTTAGGATTAGGGGACGGGTGAGGGTCAGGCTTCTGGGAAGGGTTAGGGTTAGGGTTCGGGCTAGGGTTAGGGTTAGGGGACGGGGACGGTTTAGGGTCCAGGTGAGGGTACGGCAACGCTTTAGGGGGAGCGTGCGTGTGAGGGCGCGCGATAGTGTTAGCGTACGGGTTAGGATTAGGGGACGGGTGAGGGTCAGGCTTCGGGGAAGGGTTAGGGTTAGGGTTCAGGCTAGGGTTAGGGTTAGGGGACGGGGACGGTTTACGGTCCAGGTGAGGGTACGGCAACGCTTTAGGGGGAGCGTGTGTGTGAGGGCACGGCTTAGTGTTATGGTACGGGTTAGGATTAGGGGACGGGTGAGGGTCAGGCTTCGGGGAAGGGTTAGGGTTAGGGTTCGGGCTAGGGTTAGGGTTAGGGGACGGGGACGGTTTAGGGTCCAGGTGAGGGTACGGCAACGCTTTAGGGGGAGCGTGCGTGTGAGGGCGCGGGTTAGTGTTAGCGTACGGGTTAGGATTAGGGGACGGGTGAGGGTCAGGCTTCTGGGAAGGGTTAGGGTTAGGGTTCGGGCTAGGGTTAGGGTTAGGGGACGGGGACGGTTTAGGGTCCAGGTGAGGGTACGGCAACGCTTTAGGGGGAGCGTGCGTGTGAGGGCGCGGGTTAGTGTTAGCGTACGGGTTAGGATTAGGGGACGGGTGAGGGTCAGGCTTCGGGGAAGGGTTAGGGTTAGTGTTCGGGCTAGGGTTAGGGTTAGGGGACGGGGACGGTTTAGGGTCCAGGTGAGGGTACGGCAACGCTTTAGGGGGAGCGTGCGTATGAGGGCGCGGGTTAGTGTTAGCGTACGGGTTAGGATTAGGGGACGGGTGAGGGTCAGGCTTCGGGGAAGGCTTAGGGTTAGGGTTCGGGCTAGGGTTAGGGTTAGGGGACGGGGACGCTTTAGGGTCCAGGTGAGGGTACGGCAACGCTTTAGGGGGAGCGTGCGTGTGAGGGCGCGGGTTAGTGTTAGCGTAAGGGTTAGGATTAGGGGACGGGTGAGGGTCAGGCTTCGGGGAAGGGTTAGGGTTAGGGTTCGGGCTAGGGTTAGGGTTAGGGGACGGGGACGGTTTAGGGTCCAGGTGAGGGTACGGCAACGCTTTAGGGGGACCGTGCATGTGAGGGCACGGGTTAGTGTTAGGGTACGGGTTAGGATTAGGGGACGGGTGAGGGTCAGGCTTCGGGGAAGGGTTACGCTTAGGGTTCGGGCTAGGGTTAGGGTTAGGGGACGGGGACGGTTTAGGGTCCAGGTGAGGGTACGGCAACGCTTTAGGGGGAGCGTGCGTGTGAGGGCGCGGGTTAGTGTTAGCCTACGGGTTAGGATTAGGGGACGGGTGAGGGTCAGGCTTCGGGGAAGGGTTAGGGTTAGGGTTCGGGCTAGGGTTAGGGTTAGGGGACGGGGACGGTTTAGGGTCCAGGTGAGGGTACGGCAACGCTTTAGGGGGAGCGTGCGTGTGAGGGCGCGGGTTAGTGTTAGCGTACGGGTTAGGATTACGGGACGGGTGAGGGTCAGGCTTCGGGGAAGGGTTAGGGTTAGGGTTCGGGCTAGGGTTAGGGTTAGGGGACGGGGACGGTTTAGGGTCCAGGTGAGGGTACGGCAACGCTTTAGGGGGCGCGTGCGTGTGAGGGCGCGGGTTAGTGTTAGCGTACGGGTTAGGATTAGGGGACGGGTGAGGGTCAGGCTTCGGGGAAGGGTTAGGGTTAGGGTTCGGGCTAGGGTTAGGGTTAGGGGACGGGGACGGTTTAGGGTCCAGGTGAGGGTACGGCAACGCTTTAGGGGGACCGTGCATGTGAGGGCACGGGTTAGTGTTAGGGTACGGGTTAGGATTAGGGGACGGGTGAGGGTCAGGCTTCGGGGAAGGGTTACGCTTAGGGTTCGGGCTAGGGTTAGGGTTAGGGGACGGGGACGGTTTAGGGTCCAGGTGAGGGTACGGCAACGCTTTAGGGGGAGCGTGCGTGTGAGGGCGCGGGTTAGTGTTAGCCTACGGGTTAGGATTAGGGGACGGGTGAGGGTCAGGCTTCGGGGAAGGGTTAGGGTTAGGGTTCGGGCTAGGGTTAGGGTTAGGGGACGGGGACGGTTTAGGGTCCAGGTGAGGGTACGGCAACGCTTTAGGGGGAGCGTGCGTGTGAGGGCGCGGGTTAGTGTTAGCGTACGGGTTAGGATTACGGGACGGGTGAGGGTCAGGCTTCGGGGAAGGGTTAGGGTTAGGGTTCGGGCTAGGGTTAGGGTTAGGGGACGGGGACGGTTTAGGGTCCAGGTGAGGGTACGGCAACGCTTTAGGGGGCGCGTGCGTGTGAGGGCGCGGGTTAGTGTTAGCGTACGGGTTAGGATTAGGGGACGGGTGAGGGTCAGGCTTCGGGGAAGGGTTAGGGTTAGGGCTAGGGTTAGGGTTAGGGGACGGGGACGGTTTAGGGTCCAGGTGAGGGTACGGCAACGCTTTAGAGGGAGCGTGCGTGTGAGGGCGCGGGTTAGTGTTAGCGTACGGGTTAGGATTAGGGGACGGGTGAGGGTCAGGCTTCTGGGAAGGGTTAGGGTTAGGGTTCGGGCTAGGGTTAGGGTTAGGGGACGGGGACGGTTTAGGGTCCAGGTGAGGGTACGGCAACACTTTATGGGGAGCGTGCGTGTGAGGGCGCGCGATAGTGTTAGCGTACGGCTTAGGATTAAGGGACGGGTGAGGGTCAGGCTTCCGGGAAGGGATAGGGTTAGGGTTCGGGCTAGGGTTAGGGTTAGGGGACGGGGACGGTTTAGGGTCCAGGTGAGGGTACGGCAACGCTTTAGGGGGAGCTTGCGTGTGAGGGCGCGGGTTAGTGTTAGCGTACGGGTTAGGATTAGGGGACGGGTGAGGGTCAGGCATCGGGGAAGTGTTAGGGTTAGGGTTCGGGCTAGGGTTAGGGTTAGGGGACGGGGACGGTTTAGGGTCCAGGTGAGGGTACGGCAACGCTTTAGGGGGAGCGTGCGTGTGAGGGCGCGGGTTAGTGTTAGCGTACGGGTTACGATTAGGGGACGGGTGAGGGTCAGGCTTCGGGGAAGGGTTAGGGTTAGGGTTCGGGCTAGGGTTAGGGTTAGGGGACGGGGACGGTTTAGGGTCCAGGTGAGGGTACGGCAACGCTTTAGGGGGAGCGTGCGTGTGAGGGCGCGGGTTAGTGTTAGCGTACGGGTTAGGATTAGGGGACGGGTGAGGGTCAGGCTTCGGGGAAGGGTTAGGGTTAGGGTTCGGGCTAGGGTTAGGGTTAGGGGACGGAGACGGTTTAGGGTCCAGGTGAGGGTACGGCAACGCTTTAGGGGGAACGTGCGTGTGAGGGCGCGGGTTAGTGTTAACGTAGGGGTTAGGATTAGGGGACGGGTGAGGGTCAGGCTTCGGGGAAGGCTTAGGGTTAGGGTTCGGGCTAGGGCTAGGGTTAGGGGACGGGGACGGTTTAGGGTCCAGGTGAGGGTACGGCAACGCTTTAGGGGGAGCGCGCGTGCGAGGGCGCGGGTTAGTGTTAGCGAACGGGTTAGGATTAGGGGACGGGTGAGGGTCAGGCTTCGGGGAAGGGTTAGGGTTAGGGTTCGGGGTAGGGTTAGGGTTAGGGGACGGGGACGGTTTAGGGTCCAGGTGAGGGTACGGCAACGCTTTAGGGGGAGCGTGCGTGTGAGGGCGTGGGTTAGTGTTAGCGTACGGGTTAGGATTAGGGGACGGGTGAGGGTCAGGCTTCGGGGAAGGGTTAGGGTTAGGGTTCGGGCTAGGGTTAGGGTTAGGGGACGGGGACGGTTTAGGGTCCAGGTGAGGGTACGGCAACACTTTAGGGGGAGCGTGCGTGTGAGGGCGCGGGTTAGTGTTAGCGTACGGGTTAGGATTAGGGGACGGGTGTGGGTCAGGCTTCGGGGAAGGGTTAGGGTTAGGGTTCGGGCTAGGGTTAGGGGACGGGGACGGGGACGGTTTAGGGTCCAGGTGAGGGTACGGCAACGCTTTAGGGGGAGCGTGCGTGTGAGGGCGCGGGTTAGTGTTAGCGTACGGGTTAGGATTACGGGACGGGTGAGGGTCAGGCTTCGGGGAAGAGTTAGGGTTAGGGTTCGGGCTAGGGTTAGGGTTAGGGGACGGGGACGGTTTAGGGTCCAGGTGAGGGTACGGCAACGCTTTAGGGGGAGCATGCGTGTGAGGGCGCGGGTTAGTGTTAGCGTACGGGTTAGGATTAGGGGACGGGTGAGGGTCACGCTTCGGGGAAGGGTTAGGGTTAGGGTTCGGGCTAGGGTTAGGGTTAGGGGACGGGGACGGTTTAGGGTCCAGGTGAGGGTACGGCAACGCTTTAGGGGGAGCGTGCGTGTGAGGGCGCGGGTTAGTGTTAGCGTATGGGTTAGGATTAGGGGACAGGTGAGGGTCAGGCTTCGGGGAAGAGTTAGGGTTAGGGTTCGGGATAGGGTTAGGGTTAGGGGACGGGGACGGTTTCGGGTCCAGGTGAGGGTACGGCAACGCTTTAGGGGGAGCGTGCGTGTGAGGGCGCGGTTTAGTGTTAGCGTACGTGTGAGGATTACGGAACGGGTGAGGGTCAGGCTTCGGGGAAGGGTTAGGGTTAGGGTTCGGGCTAGGGTTAGGGTTAGGGGACGGGGACGGTTTAGGGTCCAGGTGAGGGTACGGCAACGCATTAGGGGGAGCGTGCGTGTGAGGGCGTGGGTTAGTGTTAGCGTACGGGTTAGGATTAGGGGACGGTGAGGGTCAGGCTTCGGGGAAGGGTTAGGGTTAGGGTTCGGGCTAGGGTTAGGGTTAGGGGACGGGGACGGTTTAGGGTCCAGGTGTGGGTACGGCAACGCTTTAGGGGGAACGTGCGTGTGAGGGCGCGGATTAGTGTTAGCGTACGGGTTAGGATTAGGGGACGGGTGAGGGTCAGGCTTCGGGGAAGGGTTAGGGTTAGGGTTCGGGCTAGGGTTAGGGTTAGGGGACGGGGACGGTTTAGGGTCCAGGTGAGGGTACGGCAACGCTTTAGGGGGAGCGTGCGTGTGAGGGCGCGCGATAGTGTTAGCGTACGGCTTAGGATTAGGGGACGGGTGAGGGTCAGGCTTCGGGGAAGGGTTAGGGTTAGGGTTCGGGCTAGGGTTAGGGTTAGGGGACGGGGACGGTTTACGGTCCAGCTGAGGGTACGGCAACGCTTTAGGGGGAGCGTGCGTGTGAGGGCACGGGTTAGTGTTAGGGTACGGGTTAGGATTAGGGGACGGGTGAGGGTCAGGCTTCGGGGAAGGGTTAGGGTTAGGGTTCGGGCTAGGGTTAGGGTTAGGGGACGGGGACGGTTTAGGGTCCAGGTGAGGGTACGGCAACGCTTTAGGGGGAGCGTGCGTGTGAGGGCGCGGGTTAGTGTTAGCGTACGGGTTAGGATTAGGGGACGGGTGAGGGTCAGGCTTCTGGGAAGGGTTAGGGTTAGGGTTCGGGCTAGGGTTAGGGTTAGGGGACGGGGACGGTTTAGGGTCCAGGTGAGGGTACGGCAACGCTTTAGGGGGAGCGTGCGTGTGAGGGCGCGCGATAGTATTAGCGTACGGGTTAGGATTAGGGGACGGGTGAGGGTCAGGCTTCGGGGAAGGGTTAGGGTTAGGGTTCGGGCTAGGGTTAGGGTTAGGGGACGGGGACGGTTTACGGTCCAGGTGAGGGTACGGCAACGCTTTAGGGGGAGCGTGTGTGTGAGGGCACGGCTTAGTGTTATGGTACGGGTTAGGATTAGGGGACGGGTGAGGGTCAGGCTTCGGGGAAGGGTTAGGGTTAGGGTTCGGGCTAGGGTTAGGGTTAGGGGACGGGGACGGTTTAGGGTCCAGGTGAGGGTACGGCAACGCTTTAGGGGGAGCGTGCGTGTGAGGGCGCGGGTTAGTGTTAGCGTACGGGTTAGGATTAGGGGACGGGTGAGGGTCAGGCTTCTGGGAAGGGTTAGGGTTAGGGTTCGGGCTAGGGTTAGGGTTAGGGGACGGGGACGGTTTAGGGTCCAGGTGAGGGTACGGCAACGCTTTAGGGGGAGCGTGCGTGTGAGGGCGCGGGTTAGTGTTAGCGTAGGGGTTAGGATTAGGGGACGGGTGAGGGTCAGGCTTCGGGGAAGGGTTAGGGTTAGTGTTCGGGCTAGGGTTAGGGTTAGGGGACGGGGACGGTTTAGGGTCCAGGTGAGGGTACGGCAACGCTTTAGGGGGAGCGTGCGTGTGAGGGCGCGGGTTAGTGTTAGCGTACGGGTTAGGATTAGGGGACGGGTGAGGGTCAGGCTTCGGGGAAGGCTTAGGGTTAGGGTTCGGGCTAGGGTTAGGGTTAGGGGACGGGGACGCTTTAGGGTCCAGGTGAGGGTACGGCAACGCTTTAGGGGGAGCGTGCGTGTGAGGGCGCGGGTTAGTGTTAGCGTAAGGGTTAGGATTAGGGGACGGGTGAGGGTCAGGCTTCGGGGAAGGGTTAGGGTTAGGGTTCGGGCTAGGGTTAGGGTTAGGGGACGGGGACGGTTTAGGGTCCAGGTGAGGGTACGGCAACGCTTTAGGGGGACCGTGCATGTGAGGGCACGGGTTAGTGTTAGGGTACGGGTTAGGATTAGGGGACGGGTGAGGGTCAGGCTTCGGGGAAGGGTTACGCTTAGGGTTCGGGCTAGGGTTAGGGTTAGGGGACGGGGACGGTTTAGGGTCCAGGTGAGGGTACGGCAATGCTTTAGGGGGAGCGTGCGTGTGAGGGCGCGGGTTAGTGTTAGCGTACGGGTTAGGATTAGGGGACGGGTGAGGGTCAGGCTTCGGGGAAGGGTTAGGGTTAGGGTTCGGGCTAGGGTTAGTGTTAGGGGACGGGGACGGTTTAGGGTCCAGGTGAGGGTACGGCAACGCTTTAGGGGGAGCGTGCGTGTGAGGGCGCGGGTTAGTGTTAGCGTACGGGTTAGGATTAGGGGACGGGTGAGGGTCAGGCTTCGCGGAAGGGTTAGGGTTAGGGTTCGGGCTAGGGTTAGGGTTAGGGGACGGGGACGGTTTAGGGTCCAGGTGAGGGTTCGGCAACGCTTTAGGGGGAGCGTGCGTGTGAGGGCGCGGGTTAGTGTTAGCGTACGGGTTAGGATTAGGGGACGGGAGAGGGTCAGGCTTCGGGGAAGGGTTAGGCTTAGGGTTCGGGCTAGGGTTAGGGTTAGGGGACGGGGACGGTTTAGGGCACAGGTGAGGGTACGGCAACGCTTTAGGGGGAGCGTGCGTGTGAGGGCGCGGGTTAGTGTTAGCCTACGGTTTAGGATTAGGGGACGGGTGAGGGTCAGGCTTCGGGGAAGGGTTAGGGTTAGGGTTCGGGCTAGGGTTAGGGTTAGGGGACGGGGACGGTTTAGGGTCCAGGTGAGGGTACGGCAACGCTTTAGGGGGAGCGTGCGTGTGAGGGCGCGGGTTAGTGTTAGCGTACGGGTTAGGATTAGGGGACGGGTGAGGGTCAGGCTTCTGGGAAGTGTTAGGGTTAGGTTTCGGGCTAGGGTTAGGGTTAGGGGACGGGGACGGTTTAGGGTCCAGGTGAGGGTACGGCAACGCTTTAGGGGGAGCGTGCGTGTGAGGGCGCGGGTTAGTGTTAGCGTACGGGTTAGGATTACGGGACGGGTGAGGGTCAGGCTTCGGGGAAGGGTTAGGGTTAGGGTTCGGGCTAGGGTTAGGGTTAGGGGACGGGGACGGTTTAGGGTCCAGGTGAGGGTACGGCAACGCTTTAGGGGGCGCGTGCGTGTGAGGGCGCGGGTTAGTGTTAGCGTACGGGTTAGGATTAGGGGACGGGTGAGGGTCAGGCTTCGGGGAAGGGTTAGGGTTAGGGCTAGGGTTAGGGTTAGGGGACGGGGACGGTTTAGGGTCCAGGTGAGGGTACGGCAACGCTTTAGGGGGAGCGTGCGTGTGAGGGCGCGGGTTAGTGTTAGCGTACGGGTTAGGATTAGGGGACGGGTGAGGGTCAGGCTTCTGGGAAGGGTTAGGGTTAGGGTTCGGGCTAGGGTTAGGGTTAGTGGACGGGGACGGTTTAGGGTCCAGGTGAGGGTACGGCAACACTTTATGGGGAGCGTGCGTGTGAGGGCGCGCGATAGTGTTAGCGTACGGCTTAGGATTAAGGGACGGGTGAGGGTCAGGCTTCCGGGAAGGGATAGGGTTAGGGTTCGGGCTAGGGTTAGGGTTAGGGGACGGGGACGGTTTAGGGTCCAGGTGAGGGTACGGCAACGCTTTAGGGGGAGCTTGCGTGTGAGGGCGCGGGTTAGTGTTAGCGTACGGGTTAGGATTAGGGGACGGGTGAGGGTCAGGCATCGGGGAAGTGTTAGGGTTAGGGTTCGGGCTAGGGTTAGGGTTAGGGGACGGGGACGGTTTAGGGTCCAGGTGAGGGTACGGCAACGCTTTAGGGGGAGCGTGCGTGTGAGGGCGCGGGTTAGTGTTAGCGTACGGGTTACGATTAGGGGACGGGTGAGGGTCAGGCTTCGGGGAAGGGTTAGGGTTAGGGTTCGGGCTAGGGTTAGGGTTAGGGGACGGGGACGGTTTAGGGTCCAGGTGAGGGTACGGCAACGCTTTAGGGGGAGCGTGCGTGTGAGGGCGCGGGTTAGTGTTAGCGTACGGGTTAGGATTAGGGGACGGGTGAGGGTCAGGCTTCGGGGAAGGGTTAGGGTTAGGGTTCGGGCTAGGGTTAGGGTTAGGGGACGGGGACGGTTTAGGGTCCAGGTGAGGGTACGGCAACGCTTTAGGGGGAACGTGCGTGTGAGGACGTGGGTTAGTGTTAACGTAGGGGTTAGGATTAGGGGACGGGTGAGGGTCAGGCTTCGGGGAAGGGTTAGGGTTAGGGTTTGGGTTAGGGCTAGGGTTAGGGGACGGGGACGGTTTAGGGTCCAGGTGAGGGTACGGCAACGCTTTAGGGGGAGCGCGCGTGTGAGGGCGCGGGTTAGTGTTAGCGAACGGGTTAGGATTAGGGGACGGGTGAGGGTCAGGCTTCGGGGAAGGGTTAGGGTTAGGGTTCGGGGTAGGGTTAGGGTTAGGGGACGGGGACGGTTTAGGGTCCAGGTGAGGGTACGGCAACGCTTTAGGGGGAGCGTGCGTGTGAGGGCGTGGGTTAGTGTTAGCGTACGGGTTAGGATTAGGGGACGTGTGAGGGTCAGGCTTCGGGGAAGGGTTAGGGTTAGGGTTCGGGCTAGGGTTAGGGTTAGGGGACGGGGACGGTTTAGGGTCCAGGTGAGGGTACGGCAACACTTTAGGGGGAGCGTGCGTGTGAGGGCGCGGGTTAGTGTTAGCGTACGGGTTAGGATTAGGGGACGGGTGAGGGTCAGGCTTCGGGGAAGGGTTAGGGTTAGGGTTCGGGCTAGGGTTAGGGTTAGGGGACGGGGACGGTTTAGGGTCCAGGTGAGGGTACGGCAACGCTTTAGGGGGAGCGTGCGTGTGAGGGCGCGGGTTAGTGTTAGGGTACGGGTTAGGATTAGGGGACGGGTGAGGGTCAGGCTTCGGGGAAGGGTTAGGGTTAGGGTTCGGGCTAGGGTTAGGGTTAGGGGACGGGGACGGTTTAGGGTCCAGGTGAGGGTATGGCAAAGCTTTAGGGGGAGCGTGCGTGTGAGGGCGCGCGTTAGTGTTAGCGTACGGCTTAGGATTAGGGGACGGGTGAGGGTCAGGCTTCGGGGAAGGGTTAGGGTTAGGGTTCGGGCTAGGGTTAGGGTTAGGGGACGGGGACGGTTTAGGGTCCAGGTGAGGGTACGGCAACGCTTTAGGGGGAGCGTGCGTGTGAGGGTGTGGGTTAGTGTTAGGGTACTGGTTAGGATTAGGGGACGGGTGAGGGTCAGGCTTCGGGGAAGGGTTAGGGTTAGGGTACAGGCTAGGGTTAGGGTTAGGGGACGGGGACGGTTTAGGGTCCAGGTGAGGGTACGGCAACGCTTTAGGGGGAGCGTGCGTGTGAGGGCGCGGGTTAGTGTTAGCGTACGGGTTAGGATTAGGGGAGGGGTGAGGGTCAGGCTTCGGGGAAGGGTTAGGGTTAGGGTTCGGGCTAGGGTTAGGGTTAGGGGACGGGGACGGTTTAGGGTCCAGGTGAGGGTACGGCAACGCTTTAGGGAGAGCGTGCGTGTGAGGGCGCGGGTTAGTGTTTCGTACGGGTTAGGATTAGGGGACGGGTGAGGGTCAGGCTTCGGGGAAGGGTTAGGGTTAGGGTTCGGGCTAGGGTTAGGGTTAGGGGACGGGGACGGTTTAGGGTCCAGGTGAGGGTACGGCAACGCTTTAGGGGGAGCGTGCGTGTGAGGGCGCGGGTTAGTGTTAGCGTACGGGTTAGGATTAGGGGACGGGTGAGGGTCAGGCTTCGGGGAAGGGTTAGGGTTAGGGTTCGGGCTAGGGTTAGGGTTAGGGGACGGGGACGGTTTAGGGTCCAGGTGAGGGTACGGCAATGCTTTAGGGGGAGCGTGCGTGTGAGGGCGCGGGTTAGTGTTAACGTAGGGGTTAGGATTAGGGGACGGGTGAGGGTCAGGCTTCGGGGAAGGGTTAGGGTTAGGGTTTGGGCTAGGGTTAGGGTTAGGGGACCGGGACGGTTTAGGGTCCAGTTGAGGGTACGGCAACGCTTTAGGGGGAGCGTGTGTGTGAGGGCGCGGGTTAGTGTTAGGGTACGGGTAAGGATTAGGGGACGGGTGAGGGTCAGGCTTCGGGGAAGGGTTAGGGTTAGGGTTCGGCCTAGGGTTAGGGTTAGGGGACGGGGACGGTTTAGGGTCCAGGTGAGGGTAAGGCAACGCTTTAGGGGGAGCGTGCGTGTGAGGGCGCGGGTTAGTGTTAGCGTACGGGTTAGGATTAGGGGACGGGTGAGGGTCAGGCTTCGGGGAAGGGTTAGGGTTAGGGTTCGGGCTAGGGTTAGGGTTAGGGGACGGGGACGGTTTAGGGTCCAGGTGAGGGTACGGCAACGCTTTAGGGGGAGCGTGCGTGTGAGGGCGCGGGTTAGTGTTAGCGTACAGGTTAGGATTACGGGACGGGTGAGGGTCAGGCTTCGGGGAAGGGTTAGGGTTAGGGTTCGGGCTAGGGTTAGGGTTAGGGGACGGGGACGGTTTAGGGTCCAGGTGAGGGTACGGCAACGCTTTAGGGGGAGCGTGCGTGTGAGGGCGCGGGTTAGTGTTAGCGTACGGGTTAGGATTAGGGGAGGGGTGAGGGTCAGGCTTCGGGGAAGGGTTAGGGTTAGGTTTCGGGCTAGGGTTAGGGTTAGGGGACGGGGACGGTTTAGGGTCCAGGTGAGGGTACGGCAACGCTTTAGGGGGAGCGTGCGTGTGAGGGCGCGGGTCAGTGTTAGGGTATGGGTTAGGATTAGGGGACGGGTGAGGGTCAGGCTTCGGGGAAGGGTTAGGGTTAGGGTTTGGGCTAGGGTTAGGGTTAGGGGACCGGGACGGTTTAGGGTCCAGTTTAGGGTACGGCAACGCTTTAGGGGGAGCGTGCGTGTGAGGGCGCGGGTTAGTGTTAGGGTATGGGTAAGGATTAGGGGACGGGTGAGGGTCAGGCTTCGGGGAAGGGTTAGGGTTAGGGTTCGGCCTAGGGTTAGGGTTAGGGGACGGGGACGGTTTAGGGTCCAGGTGAGGGTAAGGCAACGCTTTAGGGGGAGCGTGCGTGTGAGGGCGCGGGTTAGTGTTAGCGTACGGGTTAGGATTAGGGGACGGGTGAGGGTCAGGCTTCGGGGAAGGGTTAGGGTTAGGGTTCGGGCTAGGGTTAGGGTTAGGGGACGGGGACGGTTTAGGGTCCAGGTGAGGGTACGGCAACGCTTTAGGGGGAGCGTGCGTGTGAGGGCGCGGGTTAGTGTTAGCGTACAGGTTAGGATTACGGGACGGGTGAGGGTCAGGCTTCGGGGAAGGGTTAGGGTTAGGGTTCGGGCTAGGGTTAGGGTTAGGGGACGGGGACGGTTTAGGGTCCAGGTGAGGGTACGGCAACGCTTTAGGGGGAGCGTGCGTGTGAGGGCGCGGGTTAGTGTTAGGGTACGGGTTAGGATTAGGGGACGGGTGAGGGTCAGGCTTCGGGGAAGGGTTAGGGTTAGGGTTCGGGCTAGGGTTAGGGTTAGGGGACGGGGACGGTTTAGGGTCCAGGTGAGCGTACGGCAAAGCTTTAGGGGGAGCGTGCGTGTGAGGGCGCGCGTTAGTGTTAGCGTACGGCTTAGGATTAGGGGACGGGTGAGGGTCAGGCTTCCGGGAAGGGTTAGGGTTAGGGTTCGGGCTAGGGTTAGGGTTAGGGGACGGGGACGGTTTAGGGTCCAGGTGAGGTTACGGCAACGCTTTAGCGGGAGCGTGCGTGTGAGGGTGCGGGTTAGTGTTAGGGTATGGGTTAGGATTAGGGGACGGGTGAGGGTCAGGCTTCGGGGAAGGGTTAGGGTTAGGGTACGGGCTAGGGTTAGGGTTAGAGGACGGGGACGGTTTAGGGTCCAGGTGAGGGTACGGCAACGCTTTAGGGGGAGCGTGCGTGTGAGGGCGCAGGTTAGTGTTAGCGTACGGGTTAGGATTAGGGGAGGGGTGAGGGTCAGGCTTCGGGGAAGGGTTAGGGTTAGGGTTCGGGCTAGGGTTAGGGTTAGGGGACGGGGACGGTATAGGGTCCAGGTGAGGGTACGGCAACGCTTTAGGGGGAGCGTGCGTGTGAGGGCGCGGGTTAGTGTTAGCGTACGGGTTAGGATTAAGGGACGGGTGAGGGTCAGGCTTCGGGGAAGGGTTAGGGTTAGGGTTCGGGCTAGGGTTAGGGTTAGGGGACGGGGACGGTTTAGGGTCCAGGTGAGGGTATGGCAAAGCTTTAGGGGGAGCGTGCGTGTGAGGGCGCGCGTTAGTGTTAGCGTACGGCTTAGGATTAGGGGACGGGTGAGGGTCAGGCTTCGGGGAAGGGTTAGGGTTAGGGTTCGGGCTAGGGTTAGGGTTAGGGGACGGGGACGGTTTAGGGTCCAGGTGAGGGTACGGCAACGCTTTAGGGGGAGCGTGCGTGTGAGGGTGCGGGTTAGTGTTAGGGTATGGGTTAGGATTAGGGGACGGGTGAGTGTCAGGCTTCGGGGAAGGGTTAGGGTTAGGGTACGGGCTAGGGTTAGGGTTAGGGGACGGGGACGGTTTAGGGTCCAGGTGAGGGTACGGCAACGCTTTAGGGGGAGCGTGCGTGTGAGGGCGCGGGTTAGTGTTAGCGTACGGGTTAGGATTAGGGGAGGGGTGAGGGTCAGGCTTCGGGGAAGGGTTAGGGTTAGGGTTCGGGTTAGGGTTAGGGTTAGGGGACGGGGACGGTTTAGGGTCCAGGTGAGGGTACGGCAACGCTTTAGGGAGAGCGTGCGTGTGAGGGCGCGGGTTAGTGTTAGCGTACGGGTTAGGATTAGGGGACGGGTGAGGGTCAGGCTTCGGGGAAGGGTTAGGGTTAGGGTTCGGGTAGGGTTAGGGTTAGGGGACGGGGACGGTTTAGGGTCCAGGTGAGGGTACGGCAACGCTTTAGGGGGAGCGTGCGTGTGAGGGCGCGCGATAGTGTTAGCGTACGGCTAAGGATTAGGGGACGGGTGAGGGTCAGGCTTCGGGGAAGGGTTAGGGTTAGGTTTCGGGCTAGGGTTAGGGTTAGGGGACGGGGACGGTTTAGGGTCCAGGTGAGGGTACAGCAACGCTTTAGGGGGAGCGTGCGTGTGAGGGCGCGGGTCAGTGTTAGGGTATGGGTTAGGATTAGGGGACGGGTGAGGGTCAGGCTTCGGGGAAGGGTTAGGGTTAGGGTTTGGGCTACGGTTAGGGTTAGGTGACCGGGACGGTTTAGGGTCCAGTTGAGGGTACGGCAACGCTTTAGGGGGAGCGTGCGTGTGAGGGCGCGGGTTAGTGTTAGGGTATGGGTAAGGATTAGGGGACGGGTGAGGGTCAGGCTTCGGGGAAGGGTTAGGGTTAGGGTTCGGTCTAGGGTTAGGGTTAGGGGACGGGGACGGTTTAGGGTCCAGGTGAGGGTAAGGCAACGCTTTAGGGGGAGCGTGCGTGTGAGGGCGCGGGTTAGTGTTAGCGTACGGGTTAGGATTAGGGGACGGGTGAGGGTCAGGCTTCGGGGAAGGGTTAGGGTTAGGGTTCGGGCTAGGGTTAGGGTTAGGAGACGGGGACGGTTTAGGGTCCAGGTGAGGGTACGGCAACGCTTTAGGGGGAGCGTGCGTGTGAGGGCGCAGGTTAGTGTTAGCGTACGGGTTAGGATTACGGGACGGGTGAGGGTCAGGCTTCGGGGAAGGGTTAGGGTTAGGGTTCGGGCTAGGGTTAGGGTTAGGGGACGGGGACGGTTTAGGGTCCAGGTGAGGGTACGGCAACGCTTTAGGGGGAGCGTGCGTGTGAGGGCGCGCGATAGTGTTAGCGTACGGCTTAGGATTAGGGGACGGGTGAGGGTCAGGCTTCGGGGAAGGGTTAGGGTTAGGTTTCGGGCTAGGGTTAGGGTTAGGGGACGGGGACGGTTTAGGGTCCAGGTGAGGGTACGGCAAAGCTTTAAGGGGAGCGTGCGTGTGAGGGCGCGCGTTAGTGTTAGCGTACGGCTTAGGATTAGGGGACGGGTGAGGCTCAGGCTTCGGGGAAGGGTTAGGGTTAGGGTTCGGGCTAGGGTTAGGGTTAGGGGACGGGGACGGTTTAGGGTCCAGGTGAGGGTACGGCAACGCTTTAGGGGGAGCGTGCGTGTGAGGGTGCGGGTTAGTGTTAGGGTATGGGTTAGGATTAGGGGACGGGTGAGGGTCAGGCTTCGGGGAAGGATTAGGGTTAGGGTACGGGCTAGGGTTAGGGTTAGAGGACGGGGACGGTTTAGGGTCCAGGTGAGGGTACGGCAACGCTTTAGGGGCAGCGTGCGTGTGAGGGCGCGGGTTAGTGTTAGCGTACGGGTTAGGATTAGGGGAGGGGTGAGGGTCAGGCTTCGGGGAAGGGTTAGGGTTAGGGTTCGGGCTAGGGTTAGGGTTAGGGGACGGGGACGGTTTAGGGTCCAGGTGAGGGTACGGCAACGCTTTAGGGGGAGCGTGCGTGTGAGGGCGCGGGTTAGTGTTAACGTAGGGGTTAGGATTAGGGGACGGGTGAGGGTCAGGCTTCGGGGAAGGGTTAGGGTTAGGGTTCGGGCTAGGGTTAGGGTTAGGGGATGGGGACGGTTTAGGGTCCAGGTGAGGGTACGGCAACGCTTTAGGGGGAGCGCGCGTGTGAGGGCGCGGGTTAGTGTTAGCGAACGGGTTAGGATTAGGGGACGGGTGAGGGTCAGGCTTCGGGGAAGGGTTAGGGTTAGGGTTCGGGCTAGGATTAGGGTTAGGGGACGGGGACGGTTTAGGGTCCAGGTGAGGGTACGGCAACGCTTTAGGGGGAGCGTGCGTGTGAGGGCGTGGGTTAGTGTTAGCGTACGGGTTAGGATTAGGGGACGGGTGAGGGTCAGGCTTCGGGGAAGGGTTAGGGTTAGGGTTCGGGCTAGGGTTAGGGTTAGGGGACGGGGACGGTTTAGGGTCCAGGTGAAGGTACGGCAACACTTTAGGGGGAGCGTGCGTGTGAGGGCGCGGGTAAGTGTTAGCGTACGGGTTAGGATTAGGGGACGGGTGAGGGTCAGGCTTCGGGGAAGGGTTAGGGTTAGGGTTCGGGTAGGGTTAGGGTTAGGGGACGGGGACGGTTTAGGGTCCAGGTGAGGGTACGGCAACGCTTTAGGGGGAGCGTGCGTGTGAGGGCGCGCGATAGTGTTAGCGTACGGCTTAGGATTAGGGGACGGGTGAGGGTCAGGCTTCGGGGAAGGGTTAGGGTTAGGTTTCGGGCTAGGGTTAGGGTTAGGGGACGGGGACGGTTTAGGGTCCAGGTGAGGGTACAGCAACGCTTTAGGGGGAGCGTGCGTGTGAGGGCGCGGGTCAGTGTTAGGGTATGGGTTAGGATTAGGGGACGGGTGAGGGTCAGGCTTCGGGGAAGGGTTAGGGTTAGGGTTTGGGCTACGGTTAGGGTTAGGGGACCGGGACGGTTTAGGGTCCAGTTGAGGGTACGGCAACGCTTTAGGGGGAGCGTGCGTGTGAGGGCGCGGGTTAGTGTTAGGGTATGGGTAAGGATTAGGGGACGGGTGAGGGTCAGGCTTCGGGGAAGGGTTAGGGTTAGGGTTCGGTCTAGGGTTAGGGTTAGGGGACGGGGACGGTTTAGGGTCCAGGTGAGGGTAAGGCAACGCTTTAGGGGGAGCGTGCGTGTGAGAGCGCGGGTTAGTGTTAGCGTACGGGTTAGGATTAGGGGACGGGTGAGGGTCAGGCTTCTGGGAAGGGTTAGGGTTAGGGTTCGGGCTAGGGTTAGGGTTAGGGGAGGCGGACGGTTTAGGGTCCAGGTGAGGGTACGGCAACACTTTATGGGGAGCGTGCGTGTGAGGGCGCGCGATAGTGTTAGCGTACGGCTTAGGATTAAGGGACGGGTGAGGGTCAGGCTTCGTGGAAGGGATAGGGTTAGGGTTCGGGCTAGGGTTAGGGTTAGGGGACGGGGACGGTTTAGGGTCCAGGTGAGGGTACGGCAACGCTTTAGGGGGAGCTTGCGTGTGAGGGCGCGGGTTAGTGTTAGCGTACGGGTTAGGATTAGGGGACGGGTGAGGGTCAGGCTTCGGGGAAGGGTTAGGGTTAGGGTTCGGGCTAGGGTTAGGGTTAGGGGACGGGGACGGTTTAGGGTCCAGGTGAGGGTACGGCAACGCTTTAGGGGGAGCGTGCGTGTGAGGGCGCGGGTTAGTGTTAGCGTACGGGTTACGATTAGGGGACGGGTGAGGGTCAGGCTTCGGGGAAGGGTTAGGGTTAGGGTTCGGGCTAGGGTTAGGGTTAGGGGACGGGGACGGTTTAGGGTCCAGGTGAGGGTACGGCAACGCTTTAGGGGGAGCGTGCGTGTGAGGGCGTGGGTTAGTGTTAGCGTACGGGTTAGGATTAGGGGACGGGTGAGGGTCAGGCTTCGGGGAAGGGTTAGGGTTAGGGTTCGGGCTAGGGTTAGGGTTAGGGGACGGGGACGGTTTAGGGTCCAGGTGAGGGTACGGCAACGCTTTAGGGGGAGCGTGCGTGTGAGGGCTTGGGTTAGTGTTAACGTAGGGGTTAGGATTAGGGGACGGGTGAGGGTCAGGCTTCGGAGAAGGGTTAGGGTTAGGGTTCGGGCTAGGGTTAGGGTTAGGGAACGGGGACGGTTTAGGGTCCAGGTGAGGGTACGGCAACGCTTTAGAGGGAGCGCGCGTGTGAGGGCGCGGGTTAGTGTTAGCGAACGGGTTAGGATTAGGGGACGGGTGAGGGTCAGGCTTCGGGGAAGGGTTAGGGTTAGGGTTCGGGCTAGGGTTAGGGTTAGGGGACGGGGACGGTTTAGGGTCCAGGTGAGGGTACGGCAACGCTTTAGGGGGAGCGTGCGTGTGAGGGCGTGGGTTAGTGTTAGCGTACGGGTTAGGATTAGGGGACGGGTGAGGGTCAGGCTTCGGCGAAGGGTTAGGGTTAGGGTTCGGGCTAGGGTTAGGGTTAGGGGACGGGGACGGTTTAGGGTCCAGGTGAGGGTACGGCAACGCTTTAGGGGGAGCGTGCGTGTGAGGGCGCGGGTTAGTGTTAGCGTACGGGTTAGGATTAGGGGACGGGTGAGGGTCAGGCTTCTGGGAAGGGTTAGGGTTAGGGTTCGGGCTAGGGTTAGGGTTAGGGGACGCGGACGGTTTAGGGTCCAGGTGAGGGTACGGCAACACTTTATGGGGAGCGTGCGTGTGAGGGCGCGCGATAGTGTTAGCGTACGGCTTAGGATTAAGGGACGGGTGAGGGTCAGGCTTCGGGGAAGGGATAGGGTTAGGGTTCGGGCTAGGGTTAGGGTTAGGGGACGGGGACGGTTTAGGGTCCAGGTGAGGGTACGGCAACGCTTTAGGGGGAGCTTGCGTGTGAGGGCGCGGGTTAGTGTTAGCGTACGGGTTAGGATTAGGGGACGGGTGAGGGTCAGGCTTCGGGGAAGGGTTAGGGTTAGGGTTCGGGCTAGGGTTAGGGTTAGGGGACGGGGACGGTTTAGGGTCCAGGTGAGGGTACGGCAACGCTTTAGGGGGAGCGTGCGTGTGAGGGCGCGGGTTAGTGTTAGCGTACGGGTTACGATTAGGGGACGGGTGAGGGTCAGGCTTCGGGGAAGGGTTAGGCTTAGGGTTCGGGCTAGGGTTAGGGTTAGGGGACGGGGACGGTTTAGGGTCCAGGTGAGGGTACGGCAACGCTTTAGGGGGAGCGTGCGTGTGAGGGCGCGGGTTAGTGTTAGCGTACGGGTTAGGATTAGGGGACGGGTGAGGGTCAGGCTTCGGGGAAGGGTTAGGGTTAGGGTTCGGGCTAGGGTTAGGGTTAGGGGACGGGGACGGTTTAGGGTCCAGGTGAGGGTACGGCAACGCTTTAGGGGGAGCGTGCGTGTGAGGGCGCGGGTTAGTGTTAACGTAGGGGTTAGGATTAGGGGACGGGTGAGGGTCAGGCTTCGGAGAAGGGTTAGGGTTAGGGTTCGGGCTAGGGTTAGGGTTAGGGAACGGGGACGGTTTAGGGTCCAGGTGAGGGTACGGCAACGCTTTAGGGGGAGCGCGCGTGTGAGGGCGCGGGTTAGTGTTAGCGAACGGGTTAGGATTAGGGGACGGGTGAGGGTCAGGCTTCGGGGAAGGGTTAGGGTTAGGGTTCGGGCTAGGGTTAGGGTTAGGGGACGGGGACGGTTTAGGGTCCAGGTGAGGGTACGGCAACGCTTTAGGGGGAGCGTGCGTGTGAGGGCGCGCGATAGTGTTAGCGTACGGCTTAGGATTAGGGGACGGGTGAGGGTCAGGCTTCGGGGAAGGGTTAGGGTTAGGTTTCGGGCTAGGGTTAGGGTTAGGGGACGGGGACGGTTTAGGGTCCAGGTGAGGGTACGGCAAAGCTTTAAGGGGAGCGTGCGTGTGAGGGCGCGCGTTAGTGTTAGCGTACGGCTTAGGATTAGGGGACGGGTGAGGCTCAGGCTTCGGGGAAGGGTTAGGGTTAGGGTTCGGGCTAGGGTTAGGGTTAGGGGACGGGGACGGTTTAGGGTCCAGGTGAGGGTACGGCAACGCTTTAGGGGGAGCGTGCGTGTGAGGGTGCGGGTTAGTGTTAGGGTATGGGTTAGGATTAGGGGACGGGTGAGGGTCAGGCTTCGGGGAAGGATTAGGGTTAGGGTACGGGCTAGGGTTAGGGTTAGAGGACGGGGACGGTTTAGGGTCCAGGTGAGGGTACGGCAACGCTTTAGGGGCAGCGTGCGTGTGAGGGCGCGGGTTAGTGTTAGCGTACGGGTTAGGATTAGGGGAGGGGTGAGGGTCAGGCTTCGGGGAAGGGTTAGGGTTAGGGTTCGGGCTAGGGTTAGGGTTAGGGGACGGGGACGGTTTAGGGTCCAGGTGAGGGTACGGCAACGCTTTAGGGGGAGCGTGCGTGTGAGGGCGTGGGTTAGTGTTAGCGTACGGGTTAGGATTAGGGGACGGGTGAGGGTCAGGCTTCGGGGAAGGGTTAGGGTTAGGGTTCGGGCTAGGGTTAGGGTTAGGGGACGGGGACGGTTTAGGGTCCAGGTGAAGGTACGGCAACACTGTAGGGGGAGCGTGCGTGTGAGGGCGCGGGTAAGTGTTAGCGTACGGGTTAGGATTAGGGGACGGGTGAGGGTCAGGCTTCGGGGAAGGGTTAGGGTTAGGGTTCGGGTAGGGTTAGGGTTAGGGGACGGGGACGGTTTAGGGTCCAGGTGAGGGTACGGCAACGCTTTAGGGGGAGCGTGCGTGTGAGGGCGCGCGATAGTGTTAGCGTACGGCTTAGGATTAGGGGACGGGTGAGGGTCAGGCTTCGGGGAAGGGTTAGGGTTAGGTTTCGGGCTAGGGTTAGGGTTAGGGGACGGGGACGGTTTAGGGTCCAGGTGAGGGTACAGCAACGCTTTAGGGGGAGCGTGCGTGTGAGGGCGCGGGTCAGTGTTAGGGTATGGGTTAGGATTAGGGGACGGGTGAGGGTCAGGCTTCGGGGAAGGGTTAGGGTTAGGGTTTGGGCTACGGTTAGGGTTAGGGGACCGGGACGGTTTAGGGTCCAGTTGAGGGTACGGCAACGCTTTAGGGGGAGCGTGCGTGTGAGGGCGCGGGTTAGTGTTAGGGTATGGGTAAGGATTAGGGGACGGGTGAGGGTCAGGCTTCGGGGAAGGGTTAGGGTTAGGGTTCGGTCTAGGGTTAGGGTTAGGGGACGGGGACGGTTTAGGGTCCAGGTGAGGGTAAGGCAACGCTTTAGGGGGAGCGTGCGTGTGAGAGCGCGGGTTAGTGTTAGCGTACGGGTTAGGATTAGGGGACGGGTGAGGGTCAGGCTTCTGGGAAGGGTTAGGGTTAGGGTTCGGGCTAGGGTTAGGGTTAGGGGAGGCGGACGGTTTAGGGTCCAGGTGAGGGTACGGCAACACTTTATGGGGAGCGTGCGTGTGAGGGCGCGCGATAGTGTTAGCGTACGGCTTAGGATTAAGGGACGGGTGAGGGTCAGGCTTCGTGGAAGGGATAGGGTTAGGGTTCGGGCTAGGGTTAGGGTTAGGGGACGGGGACGGTTTAGGGTCCAGGTGAGGGTACGGCAACGCTTTAGGGGGAGCTTGCGTGTGAGGGCGCGGGTTAGTGTTAGCGTACGGGTTAGGATTAGGGGACGGGTGAGGGTCAGGCTTCGGGGAAGGGTTAGGGTTAGGGTTCGGGCTAGGGTTAGGGTTAGGGGACGGGGACGGTTTAGGGTCCAGGTGAGGGTACGGCAACGCTTTAGGGGGAGCGTGCGTGTGAGGGCGCGGGTTAGTGTTAGCGTACGGGTTACGATTAGGGGACGGGTGAGGGTCAGGCTTCGGGGAAGGGTTAGGGTTAGGGTTCGGGCTAGGGTTAGGGTTAGGGGACGGGGACGGTTTAGGGTCCAGGTGAGGGTACGGCAACGCTTTAGGGGGAGCGTGCGTGTGAGGGCGTGGGTTAGTGTTAGCGTACGGGTTAGGATTAGGGGACGGGTGAGGGTCAGGCTTCGGGGAAGGGTTAGGGTTAGGGTTCGGGCTAGGGTTAGGGTTAGGGGACGGGGACGGTTTAGGGTCCAGGTGAGGGTACGGCAACGCTTTAGGGGGAGCGTGCGTGTGAGGGCTTGGGTTAGTGTTAACGTAGGGGTTAGGATTAGGGGACGGGTGAGGGTCAGGCTTCGGAGAAGGGTTAGGGTTAGGGTTCGGGCTAGGGTTAGGGTTAGGGAACGGGGACGGTTTAGGGTCCAGGTGAGGGTACGGCAACGCTTTAGAGGGAGCGCGCGTGTGAGGGCGCGGGTTAGTGTTAGCGAACGGGTTAGGATTAGGGGACGGGTGAGGGTCAGGCTTCGGGGAAGGGTTAGGGTTAGGGTTCGGGCTAGGGTTAGGGTTAGGGGACGGGGACGGTTTAGGGTCCAGGTGAGGGTACGGCAACGCTTTAGGGGGAGCGTGCGTGTGAGGGCGTGGGTTAGTGTTAGCGTACGGGTTAGGATTAGGGGACGGGTGAGGGTCAGGCTTCGGCGAAGGGTTAGGGTTAGGGTTCGGGCTAGGGTTAGGGTTAGGGGACGGGGACGGTTTAGGGTCCAGGTGAGGGTACGGCAACGCTTTAGGGGGAGCGTGCGTGTGAGGGCGCGGGTTAGTGTTAGCGTACGGGTTAGGATTAGGGGACGGGTGAGGGTCAGGCTTCTGGGAAGGGTTAGGGTTAGGGTTCGGGCTAGGGTTAGGGTTAGGGGACGCGGACGGTTTAGGGTCCAGGTGAGGGTACGGCAACACTTTATGGGGAGCGTGCGTGTGAGGGCGCGCGATAGTGTTAGCGTACGGCTTAGGATTAAGGGACGGGTGAGGGTCAGGCTTCGGGGAAGGGATAGGGTTAGGGTTCGGGCTAGGGTTAGGGTTAGGGGACGGGGACGGTTTAGGGTCCAGGTGAGGGTACGGCAACGCTTTAGGGGGAGCTTGCGTGTGAGGGCGCGGGTTAGTGTTAGCGTACGGGTTAGGATTAGGGGACGGGTGAGGGTCAGGCTTCGGGGAAGGGTTAGGGTTAGGGTTCGGGCTAGGGTTAGGGTTAGGGGACGGGGACGGTTTAGGGTCCAGGTGAGGGTACGGCAACGCTTTAGGGGGAGCGTGCGTGTGAGGGCGCGGGTTAGTGTTAGCGTACGGGTTACGATTAGGGGACGGGTGAGGGTCAGGCTTCGGGGAAGGGTTAGGGTTAGGGTTCGGGCTAGGGTTAGGGTTAGGGGACGGGGACGGTTTAGGGTCCAGGTGAGGGTACGGCAACGCTTTAGGGGGAGCGTGCGTGTGAGGGCGCGGGTTAGTGTTAGCGTACGGGTTAGGATTAGGGGACGGGTGAGGGTCAGGCTTCGGGGAAGGGTTAGGGTTAGGGTTCGGGCTAGGGTTAGGGTTAGGGGACGGGGACGGTTTAGGGTCCAGGTGAGGGTACGGCAACGCTTTAGGGGGAGCGTGCGTGTGAGGGCGCGGGTTAGTGTTAACGTAGGGGTTAGGATTAGGGGACGGGTGAGGGTCAGGCTTCGGAGAAGGGTTAGGGTTAGGGTTCGGGCTAGGGTTAGGGTTAGGGAACGGGGACGGTTTAGGGTCCAGGTGAGGGTACGGCAACGCTTTAGGGGGAGCGCGCGTGTGAGGGCGCGGGTTAGTGTTAGCGAACGGGTTAGGATTAGGGGACGGGTGAGGGTCAGGCTTCGGGGAAGGGTTAGGGTTAGGGTTCGGGCTAGGGTTAGGGTTAGGGGACGGGGACGGTTTAGGGTCCAGGTGAGGGTACGGCAACGCTTTAGGGGGAGCGTGCGTGTGAGGGCGTGGGTTAGTGTTAGCGTACGGGTTAGGATTAGGGGACGGGTGAGGGTCAGGCTTCGGGGAAGGGTTAGGGTTAGGGTTCGGGCTAGGGTTAGGGTTAGGGGACGGGGACGGTTTAGGGTCCAGGTGAGGGTACGGCAACACTTTAGGGGGAGCGTGCGTGTGAGGGCGCGGGTTAGTGTTAGCGTACGGGTTAGGATTAGGGGACGGGTGAGTGTCAGGCTTCGGGGAAGGGTTAGGGTTAGGGTTCGGGCTAGGGTTAGGGTTAGGGGACGGGGACGGTTTAGGGTCCAGGTGAGGGTACGGCAACGCTTTAGGGGGAGCGTGCGTGTGAGGGCGCGGGTTAGTGTTAGGGTACGGGTTAGGATTAGGGGACGGGTGAGGGTCAGGCTTCAGGGGAAGGGTTAGGGTTAGGGTTCGGGCTAGGGTTAGGGTTAGGGGACGGGGACGGTTTAGGGTCCAGGTGAGGGTATGGCAACGCTTTAGGGGGAGCGTGCGTGTGAGGGCGCGCGTTAGTGTTAGCGTACGGCTTAGGATTAGGGGACGGGTGAGGGTCAGGCTTCGGGGAAGGGTTAGGGTTAGGGTTCGGGCTAGGGTTAGGGTTAGGGGACGGGGACGGTTTAGGGTCCAGGTGAGGGTACGGCAACGCTTTAGGGGGAGCGTGCGTGTGAGGGTGCGGGTTAGTGTTAGGGTATGGGTTAGGATTAGGGGACGGGTGAGGGTCAGGCTTCGGGGAAGGGTTAGTGTTAGGGTACGGGCTAGGGTTAGGGTTAGGGGACGGGGACGGTTTAGGGTCCAGGTGAGGGTACGGCAACGCTTTAGGGGGAGCGTGCGTGTGAGGGCGCGGGTTAGTGTTAGCGTACGGGTTAGGATTAGGGGACGGGTGAGGGTCAGGCTTCGGGGAAGGGTTAGGGTTAGGGTTCGGGCTAGGGTTAGGGTTAGGGGACGGGGACGGTTTAGGGTCCAGGTGAGGGTACGGCAACGCTTTAGGGACAGCGTGCGTGTGAGGGCGCGGGTTAGTGTTAGCGTACGGGTTAGGATTAGGGGACGGGTGAGGGTCAGGCTTCGGGGAAGGGTTAGGGTTAGGGTTCGGGCTAGGGTTAGGGTTAGCAGACGGGGACGGTTTAGGGTCCAGTTGAGGGTACGGCAACGCTTTAGGGGGAGCGTGCGTGTGAGGGCGCGGGTTAGTGTTAGGGAACGGGTTAGGATTAGGGGACGGGTGAGGGTCAGGCTTCGGGGAAGGGTTAGGTTTAGGATTCGGGCTAGGGTTAGGGTTAGGGGACGGGGACGGTTTAGGGTCCAGGTGAGGGTACGGCAACGCTTTAGGGGTTGCGTGCGTGTGAGGGCGCGGGTTAGTGTCAGCGTACGGGTTAGGATTAGGGGACGGGTGAGGGTCAGGCTTCGGGGAAGGGTTAGGGTTAGGTTTCGGGCTTGGGTTAGGGTTAGGGGACGGGGACGGTTTAGGGTCCAGGTGAGGGTATGGCAACGCTTTAGGGGGAGCGTGCGTGTGAGGGCGCGCGTTAGTGTTAGCGTACGGCTTAGGATTAGGGGACGGGTGAGGGTCAGGCTTCGGGGAAGGGTTAGGGTTAGGGTTCGGGCTAGGGTTAGGGTTAGGGGACGGGGACGGTTTAGGGTCCAGGTGAGGGTACGGCAACGCTTTAGGGGGAGCGTGCGTGTGAGGGCGTGGGTTAGTGTTAGCGTACGGGTTAGGATTAGGGGACGGGTGAGGGTCAGGCTTCGGGGAAGGGTTAGGGTTAGGGTTCGGGCTAGGGTTAGGGTTAGGGGACGGGGACGGTTTAGGGTCCAGGTGAGGGTACGGCAACACTTTAGGGGGAGCGTGCGTGTGAGGGCGCGGGTTACTGTTAGCGTACGGGTTAGGATTAGGGGACGGGTGAGGGTCAAGCTTCGGGGAAGGGTTAGGGTTACGGTTCGGGCTAGGGTTAGGGTTGGGGACGGGGACAGTTTAGGGTCCAGGTGAGGGTACGGCAACGCTTTAGGGGGAGCGTGCGTGTGAGGGCGCGGGTTAGTGTTAGCGTACGGGTTCGGATTAGGGGACGGGTGAGGGTCAGGCTTCGGGGAAGTGTTAGGGTTAGGGTTCGGGCTAGGGTTAGGGTTAGTCGACGGGGACGGTTTAGGGTCCAGGTGAGGGTACGGCAACGCTTTAGGGGGAGCGTGCGTGTGAGGGCGCGGGTCAGTGTTAGGGTATGGGTTAGGATTAGGGGACGGGTGAGGGTCAGGCTTCGGGGAAGGGTTAGGGTTAGGGTTCGGGCTAGGGTTAGGGTTAGGGGACCGGGACGGTTTAGGGTCCAGGTGAGGGTACGGCAACGCTTTAGGGGGAGCGTGCGTGTGAGGGCGCGGGTTAGTGTTAGCGAACGGGTTAGGATTAGGGGACGGGTGAGGGTCAGGCTTCGGGGAAGGGTTAGGGTTAGGGTTCGGGCTAGGGTTTGGGTTAGGGGACGGGGACGGTTTAGGGTCCAGGTGAGGGTACGGCAATGCTTTAGGGGGAGCGTGCGTGTGAGGGCGCGGGTTAGTGTTAGCGTACGGGTTAGGATTAGGGGACGGGTGAGGGTCAGGCTTCGGGGAAGGGTTAGGGTTAGGGTTCGGGCTAGGGTTAGGGTTAGGGGACGGGGACGGTTTAGGGTCCAGGTGAGGGTACGGCAACCCTTTAGGGGGAGCGTGCGTGTGAGGGCGCGGGTTAGTGTTAGCGTACGGGTTAGGAATAGGGGACGGGTGAGGGTCAGGCTTCGGGGAAGTGTTAGGGTTAGGGTTCGGGCTAGGGTTAGGGTTAGGGGACGGGGACGGTTTAGGGTCCAGGTGAGGGTACGGCAACGCTTTAGGGGGAGCGTGCGTGTGAGGGCGCGGGTTAGTGTTAGCGTACGGGTTAGGATTAGGGGACGGGTGAGGGTCAGGCTTCGGGGAAGGGTTAGGGTTAGGGTTCGGGCTAGGGTTAGGGTTAGCAGACGGGGACGGTTTAGGGTCCAGTTGAGGGTACGGCAACGCTTTAGGGGGAGCGTGCGTGTGAGGGCGCGGGTTAGTGTTAGGGAACGGGTTAGGATTAGGGGACGGGTGAGGATCAGGCTTCGGGGAAGGGTTAGGGTTAGGGTTCGGGCTAGGGTTAGGGTTAGGGGACGGGGACGGTTTAGGGTCCAGGTGAGGGTACGGCAACGCTTTAGGGATTGCGTGCGTGTGAGGGCGCGGGTTAGTGTCAGCGTACGGGTTAGGATTAGGGGACGGGTGAGGGTCAGGCTTCGGGGAAGGGTTAGGGTTAGGTTTCGGGCTTGGGTTAGGGTTAGGGGACGGGGACGGTTTAGGGTCCAGGTGAGGGTATGGCAACGCTTTAGGGGGAGCGTGCGTGTGAGGGCGCGCGTTAGTGTTAGCGTACGGCTTAGGATTAGGGGACGGGTGAGGGTCAGGCTTCGGGGAAGGGTTAGGGTTAGGGTTCGGGCTAGGGTTAGGGTTAGGGGATGGGGACGGTTTAGGGTCCAGGTGAGGGTACGGCAACGCTTTAGGGGGAGCGTGCGTTTGAGGGCGCGGGTTAGTGTTAGCGTACGGGTTAGGATTAGGGGACAGGTGAGGGTCAGGCTTCGGGGAAGGGTTAGGGTTACGGTTCGGGCTAGGGTTAGGGTTAGGGGACGGGGACGGTTTAGGGTCCAGGTGAGGGTACGGCAACGCTTTAGGGGGAGCGTGCGTGTGGGGGCGCGGGTTAGTGTTAGCGTACGGGTTAGGATTAGGGGACGGGTGAGGGTCACGCTTCGGGGAAGGGTTAGGGTTAGGGTTCGGGCTAGGGTTAGGGTTAGGGGACGGGGACGGTTTAGGGTCCAGGTGAGGGTATGGCAACGCTTTAGGGGGAGCGTGCGTGTGAGGGCGCGGGTTAGTGTTAGGGTATGGGTTAGGATTAGGGGACGGGTGAGGGTCAGGCTTCGGGGAAGGGTTAGGGTTAGGGTTCGGGCTAGGGTTAGGGTTAGGGGACGGGGACGGTTTAGGGTCCAGGTGAGGGTACGGCAACGCTTTAGGGGGAGCGTGCGTGTGAGGGCGCGGGTTAGTGTTAGCGTACGGGTTAGGATTAGGGGACGGGTGAGGGTCAGGCTTCGGGGAAGGGTTAGGGTTAGGGTTCGGGCTAGGGTTAGGGTTAGGGGACGGGGACGGTTTAGGGTCCAGGTGAGGGTACAGCAACGCTTTAGGGGGAGCGTGCGTGTGAGGACGCGGGTTAGTGTTAGCGTACGGGTTAGGATTAGGGGACGGGTGAGGGTCAGGCTTCGGGGAAGGGTTAGGGTTAGGGTTCGGGCTAGGGTTAGGGTTAGGGGACGGGGACGGTTTAGGGTCCAGGTGAGGGTACGGCAACGCTTTAGGGGGAGCGTGCGTGTGAGGGCGCGCGATAGTGTTAGAGTACGGCTTAGGATTAGGGGACGGGTGAGGGTCAGGCTTCGGGGAAGGGTTAGGGTTAGGTTTCGGGCTAGGGTTAGGGTTAGGGGACGGGGACGGTTTAGGGTCCAGGTGAGGGTACGGCAACGCTTTAGGGGGAACGTGCGTGTGAGGGCGCGGGTCAGTGTTAGGGTATGGGTTAGGATTAGGGGACGGGTGAGGGTCAGGCTTCGGGGAAGGGTTAGGGTTAGGGTTTGGGCTAGGGTTAGGGTTAGGGGACCGGGACGGTTTAGGGTCCAGTTGAGGGTATGGCAACGCTTTAGGGGGAGCGTGCGTGTGAGGGCGCGGGTTAGTGTTAGGGTATGGGTAAGGATTAGGGGACGGGTGAGGGTCAGGCTTCGGGGAAGTGTTAGGGTTAGGGTTCGGTCTAGGGTTAGGGTTAGGGGACGGGGACGGTTTAGGGTCCAGGTGAGGGTAAGGCAACGCTTTAGGGGGAGCGTGCGTGTGAGGGCGCGGGTTAGTGTTAGCGTACAGGTTAGGATTAGGGGACGGGTGAGGGTCAGGCTTCGGGGAAGGGTTAGGGTTAGGGTTCGGGCTAGGGTTAGGGTTAGGGGACGGGGACGGTTTAGGGTCCAGGTGAGGGTACGGCAACGCTTTAGGGGGAGCGTGCGTGTGAGGGCGCGGGTTAGTGTTAGCGTACGGGTTAGGATTACGGGACGGGTGAGGGTCAGGCTTCGGGGAAGGGTTAGGGTTAGGGTTCGGGCTAGGGTTAGGGTTAGGGGACGGGGACGGTTTAGGGTCCAGGTGAGGGTACGGCAACGCTTAAGGGGAGCGTGCGTGTGAGGGCGCGGGTTAGTGTTAGCGTACGGGTTAGGATTAGGGGACGGGTGAGGGTCAGGCTTCGGGGAAGGGTTAGGGTTAGGGTTCGGGCTAGGGTTAGGGTTAGGGGACGGGGACGGTTTAGGGTCCAGGTGAGGGTACGGCAACGCTTTAGGGGGAGCGTGCGTGTGAGGGCGTGGGTTAGTGTTAGCGTACGGGTTAGGATTAGGGGACGGGTGAGGGTCAGGCTTCGGGGAAGGGTTAGGGTTAGGGTTCGGGCTAGGGTTAGGGTTAGGGGACGGGGACGGTTTAGGGTCCAGGTGAGGGTACGGCAACGCTTTAGGGGGAGCATGCGTGTGAGGGCGCGGGTTAGTGTTAGCGTACGGGTTAGGATTAGGGGACGGGTGAGTGTCAGGCTTCGGGGAAGGGTTAGGGTTAGGGTTCGGGCTAGGGTTAGGGTTAGGGGACGGGGACGGTTTAGGGTCCAGGTGAGGGTACGGCAACGCTTTAGGGGGAGCGTGCGTGTGAGGGCGCGGGTTAGTGTTAGGGTACGGGTTAGGATTAGGGGACGGGTGAGGGTCAGGCTTCAGGGGAAGGGTTAGGGTTAGGGTTCGGGCTAGGGTTAGGGTTAGGGGACGGGGACGGTTTAGGGTCCAGGTGAGGGTATGGCAACGCTTTAGGGGGAGCGTGCGTGTGAGGGCGCGCGTTAGTGTTAGCGTACGGCTTAGGATTAGGGGACGGGTGAGGGTCAGGCTTCGGGGAAGGGTTAGGGTTAGGGTTCGGGCTAGGGTTAGGGTTAGGGGACGGGGACGGTTTAGGGTCCAGGTGAGGGTACGGCAACGCTTTAGGGGGAGCGTGCGTGTGAGGGTGCGGGTTAGTGTTAGGGTATGGGTTAGGATTAGGGGACGGGTGAGGGTCAGGCTTCGGGGAAGGGTTAGTGTTAGGGTACGGGCTAGGGTTAGGGTTAGGGGACGGGGACGGTTTAGGGTCCAGGTGAGGGTACGGCAACGCTTTAGGGGGAGCGTGCGTGTGAGGGCGCGGGTTAGTGTTAGCGTACGGGTTAGGATTAGGGGACGGGTGAGGGTCAGGCTTCGGGGAAGGGTTAGGGTTAGGGTTCGGGCTAGGGTTAGGGTTAGGGGACGGGGACGGTTTAGGGTCCAGGTGAGGGTACGGCAACGCTTTAGGGATAGCGTGCGTGTGAGGGCGCGGGTTAGTGTTAGCGTACGGGTTAGGATTAGGGGACGGGTGAGGGTCAGGCTTCGGGGAAGGGTTAGGGTTAGGGTTCGGGCTAGGGTTAGGGTTAGCAGACGGGGACGGTTTAGGGTCCAGTTGAGGGTACGGCAACGCTTTAGGGGGAGCGTGCGTGTGAGGGCGCGGGTTAGTGTTAGGGAACGGGTTAGGATTAGGGGACGGGTGAGGGTCAGGCTTCGGGGAAGGGTTAGGTTTAGGGTTCGGGCTAGGGTTAGGGTTAGGGGACGGGGACGGTTTAGGGTCCAGGTGAGGGTACGGCAACGCTTTAGGGGTTGCGTGCGTGTGAGGGCGCGGGTTAGTGTCCGCGTACGGGTTAGGATTAGGGGACGGGTGAGGGTCAGGCTTCGGGGAAGGGTTAGGGTTAGGTTTCGGGCTTGGGTTAGGGTTAGGGGACGGGGACGGTTTAGGGTCCAGGTGAGGGTATGGCAACGCTTTAGGGGGAGCGTGCGTGTGAGGGCGCGCGTTAGTGTTAGCGTACGGCTTAGGATTAGGGGACGGGTGAGGGTCAGGCTTCGGGGAAGGGTTAGGGTTAGGGTTCGGGCTAGGGTTAGGGTTAGGGGACGGGGACGGTTTAGGGTCCAGGTGAGGGTACGGCAACGCTTTAGGGGGAGCGTGCGTGTGAGGGCGTGGGTTAGTGTTAGCGTACGGGTTAGGATTAGGGGACGGGTGAGGGTCAGGCTTCGGGGAAGGGTTAGGGTTAGGGTTCGGGCTAGGGTTAGGGTTAGGGGACGGGGACGGTTTAGGGTCCAGGTGAGGGTACGGCAACACTTTAGGGGGAGCGTGCGTGTGAGGGCGCGGGTTACTGTTAGCGTACGGGTTAGGATTAGGGGACGGGTGAGGGTCAAGCTTCGGGGAAGGGTTAGGGTTACGGTTCGGGCTAGGTTTAGGGTTGGGGACGGGGACAGTTTAGGGTCCAGGTGAGGGTACGGCAACGCTTTAGGGGGAGCGTGCGTGTGAGGGCGCGGGTTAGTGTTAGCGTACGGGTTCGGATTAGGGGACGGGTGAGGGTCAGGCTTCGGGGAAGTGTTAGGGTTAGGGTTCGGGCTAGGGTTAGGGTTAGTCGACGGGGACGGTTTAGGGTCCAGGTGAGGGTACGGCAACGCTTTAGGGGGAGCGTGCGTGTGAGGGCGCGGGTCAGTGTTAGGGTATGGGTTAGGATTAGGGGACGGGTGAGGGTCAGGCTTCGGGGAAGGGTTAGGGTTAGGGTTCGGGCTAGGGTTAGGGTTAGGGGACCGGGACGGTTTAGGGTCCAGGTGAGGGTACGGCAACGCTTTAGGGGGAGCGTGCGTGTGAGGGCGCGGGTTAGTGTTAGCGAACGGGTTAGGATTAGGGGACGGGTGAGGGTCAGGCTTCGGGGAAGGGTTAGGGTTAGGGTTCGGGCTAGGGTTTGGGTTAGGGGACGGGGACGGTTTAGGGTCCAGGTGAGGGTACGGCAATGCTTTAGGGGGAGCGTGCGTGTGAGGGCGCGGGTTAGTGTTAGCGTACGGGTTAGGATTAGGGGACGGGTGAGGGTCAGGCTTCGGGGAAGGGTTAGGGTTAGGGTTCGGGCTAGGGTTAGGGTTAGGGGACGGGGACGGTTTAGGGTCCAGGTGAGGGTACGGCAACCCTTTAGGGGGAGCGTGCGTGTGAGGGCGCGGGTTAGTGTTAGCGTACGGGTTAGGAATAGGGGACGGGTGAGGGTCAGGCTTCGGGGAAGTGTTAGGGTTAGGGTTCGGGCTAGGGTTAGGGTTAGGGGACGGGGACGGTTTAGGGTCCAGGTGAGGGTACGGCAACGCTTTAGGGGGAGCGTGCGTGTGAGGGCGCGGGTTAGTGTTAGCGTACGGGTTAGGATTAGGGGACGGGTGAGGGTCAGGCTTCGGGGAAGGGTTAGGGTTAGGGTTCGGGCTAGGGTTAGGGTTAGCAGACGGGGACGGTTTAGGGTCCAGTTGAGGGTACGGCAACGCTTTAGGGGGAGCGTGCGTGTGAGGGCGCGGGTTAGTGTTAGGGAACGGGTTAGGATTAGGGGACGGGTGAGGATCAGGCTTCGGGGAAGGGTTAGGGTTAGGGTTCGGGCTAGGGTTAGGGTTAGGGGACGGGGACGGTTTAGGGTCCAGGTGAGGGTACGGCAACGCTTTAGGGATTGCGTGCGTGTGAGGGCGCGGGTTAGTGTCAGCGTACGGGTTAGGATTAGGGGACGGGTGAGGGTCAGGCTTCGGGGAAGGGTTAGGGTTAGGTTTCGGGCTTGGGTTAGGGTTAGGGGACGGGGACGGTTTAGGGTCCAGGTGAGGGTATGGCAACGCTTTAGGGGGAGCGTGCGTGTGAGGGCGCGCGTTAGTGTTAGCGTACGGCTTAGGATTAGGGGACGGGTGAGGGTCAGGCTTCGGGGAAGGGTTAGGGTTAGGGTTCGGGCTAGGGTTAGGGTTAGGGGATGGGGACGGTTTAGGGTCCAGGTGAGGGTACGGCAACGCTTTAGGGGGAGCGTGCGTGTGAGGGCGCGGGTTAGTGTTAGCGTACGGGTTAGGATTAGGGGACAGGTGAGGGTCAGGCTTCGGGGAAGGGTTAGGGTTACGGTTCGGGCTAGGGTTAGGGTTAGGGGACGGGGACGGTTTAGGGTCCAGGTGAGGGTACGGCAACGCTTTAGGGGGAGCGTGCGTGTGGGGGCGCGGGTTAGTGTTAGCGTACGGGTTAGGATTAGGGGACGGGTGAGGGTCACGCTTCGGGGAAGGGTTAGGGTTAGGGTTCGGGCTAGGGTTAGGGTTAGGGGACGGGGACGGTTTAGGGTCCAGGTGAGGGTATGGCAACGCTTTAGGGGGAGCGTGCGTGTGAGGGCGCGGGTTAGTGTTAGGGTATGGGTTAGGATTAGGGGACGGGTGAGGGTCAGGCTTCGGGGAAGGGTTAGGGTTAGGGTTCGGGCTAGGGTTAGGGTTAGGGGACGGGGACGGTTTAGGGTCCAGGTGAGGGTACGGCAACGCTTTAGGGGGAGCGTGCGTGTGAGGGCGCGGGTTAGTGTTAGCGTACGGGTTAGGATTAGGGGACGGGTGAGGGTCAGGCTTCGGGGAAGGGTTAGGGTTAGGGTTCGGGCTAGGGTTAGGGTTAGGGGACGGGGACGGTTTAGGGTCCAGGTGAGGGTACAGCAACGCTTTAGGGGGAGCGTGCGTGTGAGGACGCGGGTTAGTGTTAGCGTACGGGTTAGGATTAGGGGACGGGTGAGGGTCAGGCTTCGGGGAAGGGTTAGGGTTAGGGTTCGGGCTAGGGTTAGGGTTAGGGGACGGGGACGGTTTAGGGTCCAGGTGAGGGTACGGCAACGCTTTAGGGGGAGCGTGCGTGTGAGGGCGCGCGATAGTGTTAGAGTACGGCTTAGGATTAGGGGACGGGTGAGGGTCAGGCTTCGGGGAAGGGTTAGGGTTAGGTTTCGGGCTAGGGTTAGGGTTAGGGGACGGGGACGGTTTAGGGTCCAGGTGAGGGTACGGCAACGCTTTAGGGGGAACGTGCGTGTGAGGGCGCGGGTCAGTGTTAGGGTATGGGTTAGGATTAGGGGACGGGTGAGGGTCAGGCTTCGGGGAAGGGTTAGTGTTAGGGTTTGGGCTAGGGTTAGGGTTAGGGGACCGGGACGGTTTAGGGTCCAGTTGAGGGTATGGCAACGCTTTAGGGGGAGCGTGCGTGTGAGGGCGCGGGTTAGTGTTAGGGTATGGGTAAGGATTAGGGGACGGGTGAGGGTCAGGCTTCGGGGAAGTGTTAGGGTTAGGGTTCGGTCTAGGGTTAGGGTTAGGGGACGGGGACGGTTTAGGGTCCAGGTGAGGGTAAGGCAACGCTTTAGGGGGAGCGTGCGTGTGAGGGCGCGGGTTAGTGTTAGCGTACAGGTTAGGATTAGGGGACGGGTGAGGGTCAGGCTTCGGGGAAGGGTTAGGGTTAGGGTTCGGGCTAGGGTTAGGGTTAGGGGACGGGGACGGTTTAGGGTCCAGGTGAGGGTACGGCAACGCTTTAGGGGGAGCGTGCGTGTGAGGGCGCGGGTTAGTGTTAGCGTACGGGTTAGGATTACGGGACGGGTGAGGGTCAGGCTTCGGGGAAGGGTTAGGGTTAGGGTTCGGGCTAGGGTTAGGGTTAGGGGACGGGGACGGTTTAGGGTCCAGGTGAGGGTACGGCAACGCTTAAGGGGAGCGTGCGTGTGAGGGCGCGGGTTAGTGTTAGCGTACGGGTTAGGATTAGGGGACGGGTGAGGGTCAGGCTTCGGGGAAGGGTTAGGGTTAGGGTTCGGGCTAGGGTTAGGGTTAGGGGACGGGGACGGTTTAGGGTCCAGGTGAGGGTACGGCAACGCTTTAGGGGGAGCGTGCGTGTGAGGGCGTGGGTTAGTGTTAGCGTACGGGTTAGGATTAGGGGACGGGTGAGGGTCAGGCTTCGGGGAAGGGTTAGGGTTAGGGTTCGGGCTAGGGTTAGGGTTAGGGGACGGGGACGGTTTAGGGTCCAGGTGAGGGTACGGCAACGCTTTAGGGGGAGCATGCGTGTGAGGGCGCGGGTTAGTGTTAGCGTACGGGTTAGGATTAGGGGACGGGTGAGGGTCACGCTTCGGGGAAGGGTTAGGGTTAGGGTTCGGGCTAGGGTTAGGGTTAGGGGACGGGGACGGTTTAGGGTCCAGGTGAGGGTACGGCAACGCTTTAGGGGGAGCGTGCGTGTGAGGGCGCGGGTTAGTGTAGGGTATGGGTTAGGATTAGGGGACGGGTGAGGGTCAGGCTTCGGGGAAGGGTTAGGGTTAGGGTTCGGGCTAGGGTTAGGGTTAGCGGACGGGGACGGTTTAGGGTCCAGGTGAGGGTACGGGAACGCTTTAGGGGGAGCGTGCGTGTGAGGGCGCGGGTTAGTGTTAGCGTACGGGTTAGGATTAGGGGACGGGTGAGGGTCAAGCTTCGGGGAAGGGTTAGGGTTACGGTTCGGGCTAGGGTTAGGGTTAGGGGACGGGGACGGTTTAGGGTCAAGGTGAGGGTACGGCAACGCTTTAGGGGGAGCGTGCGTGTGAGGGCGCGGGTTAGTGTTAGCGTACGGGTTAGGATTAGGGGACGGGTGAGGGTCAGGCTTCGGGGAAGTGTTAGGGTTAGGGTTCGGGCTAGGGTTAGGGTTAGTCGACGGGGACGGTTTAGGGTCCAGGTGAGGGTACGGCAACGCTTTAGGGGGAGCGTGCGTGTGAGGGCGCGCGATAGTGTTAGCGTTCGGCTTAGGATTATGGGACGGGTGAGGGTCAGGCTTCGGGGAAGGGTTAGGGTTAGGTTTCGGGCTAGGGTTAGGGTTAGGGGACGGGGACGGTTTAGGGTCCAGGTGAGGGTACGGCAACGCTTTAGGGGGAGCGTGCGTGTGAGGGCGCGGGTCAGTGTTAGGGTATGGGTTAGGATTAGGGGACGGGTGAGGGTCAGGCTTCGGGGAAGGGTTAGGGTTAGGGTTCGGGCTAGGGTTAGGGTTAGGGGACCGGGACGGTTTAGGGTCCAGTTGAGGGTACGGCAACGCTTTAGGGGGAGCGTGCGTGTGAGGGCGCGGGTTAGTGTTAGCGTATGGGTTAGGATTAGGGGACGGGTGAGGTTCAGGCTTCGGGGAAGAGTTAGGGATAGGGTTCGGGCTAGGGTTAGGGTTAGGGGACGGGGACGGTTTCGGGTCCAGGTGAGGGTACGGCAACGCTTTAGGGGGAGCGTGCGTGTGAGGGCGCGGGTTAGTGTTAGCGTACGGGTGAGGATTACGGGACGGGTGAGGGTCAGGCTTCGGGGAAGGGTTAGGGTTAGGGTTCGGGCTAGGGTTAGGGTTAGGGGACGGGGACGGTTTAGGGTCCAGGTGAGGGTACGGCAACGCTTTAGGGGGAGCGTGCGTGTGAGGGCGCGGGTTAGTGTTATCGTACGGGTTAGGATTAGGGGACGGGTGAGGGTCAGGCTTCGGGGAAGGGTTAGGGTTAGGGTTCGGGCTAGGATTAGGGTTAGGGGACGGGGACGGTTTAGGGTCCAGGTGTGGGTACAGCAACGCTTTAGGGCGAGCGTGCGTGTGAGGGCGCGGGTTAGTGTTAGCGTACGGGTTAGGATTAGGGGACGGGTGCGGGTCAGGCTTCGGGGAAGGGTTAGTGTTCGGGCTAGGGTTAGGGTTAGGGGACGGGGACGGTTTAGGGTCCAGGTGAGGGTACGGCAACGCTTTAGGGGGAGCGTGCATGTGAGGGCGCGCGATAGTGTTAGCGTACGGCTTAGGATTAGGGGACGGGTGACGGTTAGGCTTCGGGGAAGGGTTAGGGTTAGGGTTCGGGCTAGGGTTAGGGTTAGGGTACGGGGACGGTTTAGGGTCCAGGTGAGGGTACGGCAACGCTTTAGGGGGAGCGTGCGTGTGAGGGCGCGGATTAGTGTTAGCGTACGGGTTAGGATTAGGGAACGGGTGAGGGTCAGGCTTCTGGGAAGGGTTAGGGTTAGGGTTCGGGCTAGGGTTAGGGTTAGGGGACGGGGACGGTTTAGGGTCCAGGTGAGGGTACGGCAACGCTTTAGGGGGAGCGTGCGTGTGAGGGCGCGGGTTAGTGTTAGCGTACGGGTTAGGATTAGGGGACGGGTGAGGGTCAGGCTTCGGGGAAGGGTTAGGGTTAGGGTTCGGGCTAGGGTTAGGGTTAGGGGACGGGGACGGTTTAGGGTCCAGGTGAGGGTACGGCAACGCTTTAGGGGGAACGTGCGTGTGAGGGCGCGGGTAAGTGTTAGCGTACGGGTTAGGATTAGGGGACGGGTGAGGGTCAGGCTTCGGGGAAGGGTTAGGGTTAGGGTTCGGGCTAGGGTTAGGGTTAGGGGACGGGGACGGTTTAGGGTCCAGGTGAGGGTACGGCAACGCTTTAGGGGGAGCGTGCGTGTGAGGGCGCGGGTTAGTGTTAGCGTACGGGTTAGGATTAGGGGACGGGTGAGGGTCAGGCTTCGGGGAAGGGTTAGGGTTAGGGTTCGGGCTAGGGTTAGGGTTAGGGGACGGGGACGGTTTAGGGTCCAGGTGAGGGTACGGCAACGCTTTAGGGGGAGCGTGCATGTGAGGGCGCGGGTTAGTGTTAGCGTACGGGTTAGGATTAGGGGACGGGTGAGGGTCAGGCTTCAGGGAAGGGTTAGGGTTAGGGTTCGGGCTAGGGTTAGGGTTAGGGGACGGGGACGGTTTAGGGTCCAGGTGAGGGTACGGCAACGCTTTAGGGGGAGCGTGCATGTGAGGGCGCAGGTTAGTGTTAGTGTATGGGTTAGTATTAGGGGACGGGTGAGGGTCAGGCTTCGGGGAAGGGTTAGGGTTAGGGTTCGGGCTAGGGTTAGGGTTAGGGGACGGGGACGGTTTAGGGTCCAGGTGAGGGTACGGCAACGCTTTAGGGGGAGCGTGCGTGTGAGGGCGCGTGTTAGTGTTAGCGTACGGGTTAGGATTAGGGGACGGGTGAGGGTCAGGCTTCGGGGAAGGGTTAGGGTTAGGGTTCGGGCTAGGGTTAGGGTTAGGGGACGGGGACGGTTTAGGGTCCAGGTGAGGGTACGGCAACGCTTTAGGGGGAGCGTGCGTGTGAGGGCGCAGGTTAGTGTAGGGTATGGGTTAGGATTAGGGGACGGGTGAGGGTCAGGCTTCGGGGAAGGGTTAGGGTTAGGGTTCGGGCTAGGGTTAGGGTTAGCGGACGGGGACGGTTTAGGGTCCAGGTGAGGGTACGGCAACGCTTTAGGGGGAGCGTGCGTGTGAGGGCGCGGGTTAGTGTTAGCGTACGGGTTAGGATTAGGGGACGGGTGAGGGTCAAGCTTCGGGGAAGGGTTAGGGTTACGGTTCGGGCTAGGGTTAGGGTTAGGGGACGGGGACGGTTTAGGGTCCAGGTGAGGGTACGGCAACGCTTTAGGGGGAGCGTGCGTGTGAGGGCGCGGGTTAGTGTTAGCGTACGGGTTAGGATTAGGGGACGGGTGAGGGTCAGGCTTCGGGGAAGTGTTAGGGTTAGGGTTCGGGCTAGGGTTAGGGTTAGTCGACGGGGACGGTTTAGGGTCCAGGTGAGGGTACGGCAACGCTTTAGGGGGAGCGTGCGTGTGAGGGCGCGCGATAGTGTTAGCGTTCGGCTTAGGATTATGGGACGGGTGAGGGTCAGGCTTCGGGGAAGAGTTAGGGTTAGGGTTCGGGCTAGGGTTAGGGTTAGGGGACGGGGACGGTTTCGGGTCCAGGTGAGGGTACGGCAACGCTTTAGGGGGAGCGTGCGTGTGAGGGCGCGGGTTAGTGTTAGCGTACGGGTGAGGATTACGGGACGGGTGAGGGTCAGGCTTCGGGGAAGGGTTAGGGTTAGGGTTCGGGCTAGGGTTAGGGTTAGGGGACGGGGACGGTTTAGGGTCCAGGTGAGGGTACGGCAACGCTTTAGGGGGAGCGTGCGTGTGAGGGCGCGGGTTAGTGTTAGCGTACGGGTTAGGATTAGGGGACGGGTGAGGGTCAGGCTTCGGGGAAGGGTTAGGGTTAGGGTTCGGGCTAGGGTTAGGGTTAGCGGACGGGGACGGTTTAGGGTCCAGGTGTGGGTACAGCAACGCTTTAGGGGGAGCGTGCGTGTGAGGGCGCGGGTTAGTGTTAGCATACGGGTTAGGATTAGGGGACGGGTGCGGGTCAGGCTTCGGGGAAGGGTTAGTGTTCGGGCTAGGGTTAGGGTTAGGGGACGGGGACGGTTTAGGGTCCAGGTGAGGGTACGGCAATGCTTTAGGGGGAGCGTGCATGTGAGGGCGCGCGATAGTGTTAGCGTACGGCTTAGGATTAGGGGACGGGTGACGGTCAGGCTTCGGGGAAGGGTTAGGGTTACGGTTCGGGCTAGGGTTAGGGTTAGGGGACGGGGACGGTTTAGGGTCCAGGTGAGGGTACGGCAACGCTTTAGGGGGAGCGTGCGTGTGAGGGCGCGGGTTAGTGTTAGCGTACGGGTTAGGATTAGGGAACGGGTGAGGGTCAGGCTTCTGGGAAGGGTTTGGGTTAGGGTTCGGGCTAGGGTTAGGGTTAGGGGACGGGGACGGTTTAGGGTCCAGGTGAGGGTACGGCAACGCTTTATGGGGAGCGTGCGTGTGAGGGCGCGGGTTAGTGTTAGCGTACGGGTTAGGATTAGGGGACGGGTGAGGGTCAGGCTTCGGGGAAGGGTTAGGGTTAGGGTTCGGGCTAGGGTTAGGGTTAGGGGACGGGGACGGTTTAGGGTCCAGGTGAGGGTACTGCAACGCTTTAGGGGGAACGTGCGTGTGAGGGCGCGGGTTAGTGTTAGCGTACGGGTTAGGATTAGGGGACGGGTGAGGGTCAGGCTTCGGGGAAGGGTTAGGGTTAGGGTTCGGGCTAGGGTTAGGGTTAGGGGACGGGGACGGTTTAGGGTCCAGGTGAGGGTACGGCAACGCTTTAGGGGGAGCGTGCGTGTGAGGGCGCGGGTTAGTGTTAGCGTACGGGTTAGGATTAGGGGACGGGTGAGGGTCAGGCTTCGGGGAAGGGTTAGGGTTAGGGTTCGGGCTAGGGTTAGGGTTAGGGGACGGGGACGGTTTAGGGTCCAGGTGAGGGTACGGCAACGTTTTAGGGGGAGCGTGCGTGTGAGGGCGCGGGTTAGTGTTAGCGTACGGGTTAGGATTAGGGGACGGGTGAGGGTCAGGCTTCAGGGAAGGGTTAGGGTTAGGGTTCGGGCTAGGGTTAGGGTTAGGGGACGGGGACGGTTTAGGGTCCAGGTGAGGGTACGGCAACGCTTTAGGGGGAGCGTGCATGTGAGGGCGCAGGTTAGTGTTAGTGTACGGGTTAGTATTAGGGGACGGGTGAGGGTCAGGCTTCGGGGAAGGGTTAGGGTTAGGGTTCGGGCTAGGGTTAGGGTTAGGGGACGGGGACGGTTTAGGGTCCAGGTGAGGGTACGGCAACGCTTTAGGGGGAGCGTGCGTGTGAGGGCGCGTGTTAGTGTTAGCATACGGGTTAGGATTAGGGGACGGGTGAGGGTCAGGCTTCGGGGAAGGGTTAGGGTTAGGGTTCGGGCTAGGGTTAGGGTTAGGGGACGGGGACGGTTTAGGGTCCAGGTGAGGGTACGGCAACGCTTTAGGGGGAGCGTGCGTGTGAGGGCGCGTGTTAGTGTTAGCATACGGGTTAGGATTAGGGGACGGGTGAGGGTCAGGCTTCGGGGAAGGGTTAGGGTTAGGGTTCGGGCTAGGGTTAGGGTTAGGGGACGGGGACGGTTTAGGGTCCAGGTGAGGGTACGGCAACGCTTTAGGGGGAGCGTGCGTGTGAGGGCGCGGGTTAGTGTTAGCGTACGTGTTAGGATTAGGGGACGGCTGAGGGTCAGGCTTCGGGGAAGGGTTAGGGTTAGGGTTCGGGCTAGGGTTAGGGTTAGGGGACGGGGATGGTTTAGGGTCCAAGTGAGGGTACGTCAACGCTTTAGGGGGAGCGTGCGTGTGAGGGCGCGGGTTAGTGTTAGCGTACGGGTTAGGATTAGGGGACGGGTGAGGGTCAGGCTTCGGGGAAGGGTTAGGGTTACGGTTCGGGCTAGGGTTAGGGTTAGGGGACGGGGACGGTTTAGGGTCCAGGTGAGGGTACGGCAACGCTTTAGGGGGAGCGTGCGTGTGAGGGCGCGGGTTAGTGTTAGCGTACGGGTTAGGATTAGGGGACGGGTGAGGGTCAGGCTTCTGGGAAGCGTTAGGGTTAGGGTTCGGGCTAGGGTTAGGGCTAGGGGACGGGGACGGTTTAGGGTCCAGGTGAGGGTACGGCAACGCTTTAGGGGGAGCGTGCGTGTGAGGGCGCGGGTTAGTGTTAGGGTAAGGGTTAGGATTAGGGGACGGGTGAGGGTCAGGCTTCGGGGAAGGGTTAGGGTTAGGGTTCGGGCTAGGGTTAGGGTTAGGGGACGGGGACGGTTTAGTGTCCAGGTGAGGGTACGGCAACGCTTTAGGGGAGCGTGCGTGTGAGGGCGCGGGTTAGTGTTAGCGTACGGGTTAGGATTAGGGGACGGGTGAGGGTCAGGCTTCGGGGAAGGGTTAGGGTTAGGGTTCGGGCTAGGGTTAGGGTTAGGGGACGGGGACGGTTTAGGGTCCAGGTGAGGGTACGGCAACGCTTTAGGGGGAGCGTGCGTGTGAGGGCGCGGGTTAGTGTTAGCGAACGGGTTAGGATTAGGGGACGGGTGAGGGTCAGGCTTCGTGGAAGGGTTAGGGTTAGGGTTCGGGCTAGGGTTTGGGTTAGGGGACGGGGACGGTTTAGGGTCCAGGTGAGGGTACGGCAACGCTTTAGGGGGAGCGTGCGTGTGAGGGCGCGGGTTAGTGTTAGCGTACGGGTTAGGATTAGGGGACGGGTGAGGGTCAGGCTTCGGGGAAGGGTTAGGGTTAGGGTTCGGGCTAGGGTTAGGGTTAGGGGACGGGGACGGTTTAGGGTCCAGGTGAGGGTACGGCAACCCTTTAGGGGGAGCGTGCGTGTGAGGGCGCGGGTTAGTGTTAGCGTACGGGTTAGGAATAGGGGACGGGTGAGGGTCAGGCTTCGGGGAAGGGTTAGGGTTAGGGTTCGGGCTAGGGTTAGGGTTAGGGGACGGGGACGGTTTAGGGTCCAGGTGAGGGTACGGCAACGCTTTAGGGGGAGCGTGCGTGTGAGGGCGCGGGTTAGTGTTAGCGTACGGGTTAGGATTAGGGGACGGGTGAGGGTCAGGCTTCAGGGAAGGGTTAGGGTTAGGGTTCGGGCTAGGGTTAGGGTTAGGGGACGGGGACGGTTTAGGGTCCAGGTGAGGGTACGGCAACGCTTTAGGGGGAGCGTGCATGTGAGTGCGCAGGTTAGTGTTAGTGTATGGGTTAGTATTAGGGGACGGGTGAGGGTCAGGCTTCGGGGAAGGGTTAGGGTTAGGGTTCGGGCTAGGGTTAGGGTTAGGGGACGGGGACGGTTTAGGGTCCAGGTGAGGGTACGGCAACGCTTTAGGGGGAGCGTGCGTGTGAGGGCGCGTGTTAGTGTTAGCATACGGGTTAGGATTAGGGGACGGGTGAGGGTCAGGCTTCGGGGAAGGGTTAGGGTTAGGGTTCGGGCTAGGGTTAGGGTTAGGGGACGGGGACGGTTTAGGGTCCAGGTGAGGGTACGGCAACGCTTTAGGGGCAGCGTGCGTGTGAGGGCGCGGGTTAGTGTTAGCGTACGGGTTAGGATTAGGGGACGGGTGAGGGTCAGGCTTCGGGGAAGGGTTAGGGTTAGGGTTTGGGCTAGGGTTAGGGTTAGGGGACGGGGACGGTTTAGGGTCCAGGTGAGGGTACGGCAACGCTTTAGGGGGAGCGTGCGTGTGAGGGCGCGGGTTAGTGTTAGCGTACGGGTTAGGATTAGGGGACGGGTGAGGGTCAGGCTTCGGGGAAGGGTTAGGTTTAGGGTTCGGGCTAGGGTTAGGGTTAGGGGACGGGGACGGTTTAGGGTCCAGGTGAGGGTACGGCAACGCTTTAGGGGGAGCGTGCGTGTGAGAGCGCGGGTTAGTGTTAGCGTACGGGTTAGGATTAGGGGACGGGTGAGGGTCAGGCTTCGGGGAAGGGTTAGGGTTACGGTTCGGGCTAGGGTTAGGGTTAGGGGACGGGGACGGTTTAGGGTCCAGGTGAGGGTACGGCAACGCTTTACGGGGAGCGTGCGTGTGAGGGCGCGCGATAGTGTTAGCGTACGGGTTAGGATTAGGGGACGGGTGAGGGTCAGGCTTCGGGGAAGGGTTAGGGATAGGGTTCGGGCTAGGGTTAGGGTTAGGGGACGGGGACGGTTTAGGGTCCAGGTGAGGGTACGGCAACGCTTTAGGGGGAGCGTGCGTGTGAGGGCGCGGGTTAGTGTTAGCGAACGGTTTAGGATTAGGGGACGGGTGAGGGTCAGGTTCGGGTAAGGGTTAGGGATAGGGTTCGGGCTAGGGTTAGGGTTAGGGGACGGGGACGGTTTAGGGTCCAGGTGAGGGTACGGCAACGCTTTAGGGGGAGCGTGCGTGTGAGGGCGCGGGTTAGTGTTAGCGTACGTGTTAGGGTTAGGGGACGGGTGAGGGTCAGGCTTCGGGGAAGGGTTAGGGTTAGGGTTCGGGCTAGGGTTAGGATTAGGGGACGGGGACGGTTTAGGGTCCAGGTGAGGGTACAGCAACCCTTTAGGGGGAGCGTGCGTGTGAGGGCGCGGGTTAGTGTTAGCGTACGGGTTAGGATTAGGGGACGGGTGAGGGTCAGGCTTCGGGGAAGGGTTAGGGTTAGGGTTCGGGCTAGGGTTAGGGTTAGGGGACAGGGACGGTTTAGGGTCCAGGTGAGGGTACGGCAACGCTTTAGGGGGAGCGTGCGTGTGAGGGCGCGGGTTAGTGTTAGCGTACGGGTTAGGATTAGGGGACGGGTGAGGGTCAGGCTTCGGGGAAGGGTTAGGGTTAGGGTTCGGGCTAGGGTTAGGGTTAGGGGACATTGACGGTTTAGGGTCCAGGTGAGGGTACGGCAACGCTTTAGGGGGAGCGTGCGTGTGAGGGCGCGGCTTAGTGTTAGCGTACGGGTTAGGATTAGGGGACGGGTGAGGGTCAGGCTTCGGGGAAGGGTTAGGGTTACGGTTCGGGCTAGGGTTAGGGTTAGGGGACGGGGACGGTTTAGGGTCCAGGTGAGGGTACGGCAACGCTTTAGGGGGAGCGTGCGTGTGAGGGCGCGGTTTAGTGTTAGGGTATGGGTTAGGATTAGGGGACGGGTGAGGGTCCGGCTTCGGGGAAGGGTTAGGGTTAGGGTTCGGGCTAGGGTTAGGGTTAGGGGACGGGGACGGTTTAGGGTCCAGGTGAGGGTACGGCAACGCTTTAGGGGGAGCGTGCGTGTGAGGCCGTGGGTTAGTGTTAGCGTACGGGTTAGGATTAGGGGACGGGTGAGGGTCAGGCTTCGGGGACGGGTTAGGGTTAGGGTTCGGGCTAGGGTTAGGGTTAGGGGACGGGGACGGTTTAGGGTCCAGGTGAGGGTCCGGCAATGCTTTAGGGGGAGCGTGCGTGTGAGGGCGCGGGTTAGTGTTAGCATACGGGTTAGGATTAGGGGACGGGAGAGGGTCAGGCTTCGGGGAAGGGTTAGGGTTAGGGTTAGGGCTAGGGTTAGGGTTAGGGGACGGGGACGGTTTTGGGTCCAGGTGAGGGTACGGCAACGCTTTAGGGGGAGCGTGCGTGTGAGGGCGCGGGTTAGTGTTAGCGTACGGGTTAGGATTAGGGGACGGGTGAGGGTCAGGCTTCGGGGAAGGGTTAGGGTTAGGGTTCGGGCTAGGGTTAGGGTTAGGGGACGGGGACGGTTTCGGGTCCAGGTGAGGGTACGGCAACGCTTTAGGGGGAGCGTGCGTGTGAGGGCGCGGGTTAGTGTTAGCGTACGGCTTAGGATTAGGGGACGGGTGAGGGTCAGGCTTCGGGGAAGGGTTAGGGTTAGGGTTCGGGCTAGGGTTAGGGTTAGGGGACGGGGACGGTTTAGGGTCCAGGTGAGGGTACGGCAACGCTTTAGGGTGAGCGTGCGTGTGAGGGTGCGGGTTAGTGTTAGGGTATGGGTTAGGATTAGGGGACGGGTGAGGGTCAGGCTTCGGGGAAGGGTTAGGGTTAGGGTTCGGGCTAGGGTTAGGGTTAGGGGACGGGGACGGTTTAGGGTCCAGGTGAGGGTACGGCAACGCTTTAGGGGGAGCATGCGTGTGAGGGCGCGGGTTAGTGTTAGCGTACGGGTTAGGATTAGGGGAGGGGTGAGGGTCAGGCTTCGGGGAAGGGTTAGGGTTAGGGTTCGGGCTAGGGTTTGGGTTAGGGGACGGGGACGGTTTACGGTCCAGGTGAGGGTACGGCAACGCTTTAGGGAGAGCGTGCGTGTGAGGGCGCGGGTTAGTGTTAGCGTACGGGTTACGATTAGGGGACGGGTGAGGGTCAGGCTTCAGGGAAGGGTTAGGGTTAGGGTTCGGGCTAGGGTTAGGGTTAGGGGACGGGGACGGTTTAGGGTCCAGGTGAGGGTACGGCAACGCTTTAGGGGGAGCGTGCGTGTGAGGGCGCGGGTTAGTGGTAGGGAACGGGTTAGGATTAGGGGACGCGTGAGGGTCAGGCTTCGGGGAAGGGTTAGGGTTAGGGTTCGGGCTAGGGTTAGGGTTAGGGGACGGGGACGGTTTAGGGTCCAGGTGAGGGTAGGGCAACGCTTTAGGGGGAGCGTGCGTGTGAGGGCGCGGGTTAGTGTCAGCGTACGGGTTAGGATTAGGGGACGGGTGAGGGTCAGGCTTCGGGGAAGGGTTAGGGTTAGGTTTCGGGCTAGGGTTAGGGTTAGGGGACGGGGACGGTTTAGGGTCCAGGTGAGGGTATGCCAACGCTTTAGGGGGAGCGTGCGTGTGAGGGCGCGCGTTAGTGTTAGCGTACGGCTTAGGATTAGGGGACGGCTGAGGGTCAGGCTTCGGGGAAGGGTTAGGGTTAGGGTTCGGGCTAGGGTTAGGGTTAGGGGACGGGGACGGTTTAGGGTCCAGGTGAGGGTACGGCAACGCTTTAGGGGGAGCGTGCGTGTGAGGGAGCGGGTTAGTGTTAGGGTATGGGTAAGGATTAGGGGACGGGTGAGGGTCAGGCTTCGGGGAAGGGTTAGGGTTAGGGTTCGGGCTAGGGTTAGGGTTAGGGGACGGGGACGGTTTAGGGTCCAGGTGAGGGTACGGCAACGCTTTAGGGGGAGCGTGCGTGTGAGGGCGCGGGTTAGTGTTAGCGTACGGGTTAGGATTAGGGGACGGGTGAGGGTCAGGCTTCGGGGAAGGGTTAGGGTTACGGTTCGGGCTAGGGTTAGGGTTAGGGGACGGGGACGGTTTAGGGTCCAGGTGAGGGTACGGCAACGCTTTAGGGAGAGCGTGCGTGTGAGGGCGCGGGTTAGTGTTAGCGTACAGGTTACGATTAGGGGACGGGTGAGGGTCAGGCTTCGGGGAAGGGTTAGGGTTAGGGTTCGGGCTAGGGTTAGGGTTAGGGGACGGGGACGGTTTAGGGTCCAGGTGAGGGTACGGCAAAGCTTTAGGGGGAGCGTGCGTGTGAGGGCGCGGGTTAGTGTTAGGGTAAGGGTTAGGATTAGGGGACGGGTGAGGGTCAGGCTTCGGGGAAGGGTTAGGGTTAGGGTTCGGGCTAGGGTTAGGGTTAGGGGACGGGGACGGTTTTGGGTCCAGGTGAGGGTACGGCAACGCTTTAGGGGGAGCGTGCGTGTGAGGGCGCGGGTTAGTGTTAGCGAACGGGTTAGGATTAGGGGACGGGTGAGGGTCAGGCTTCGGGTAAGGGTTAGGGTTAGGGTTCGGGCTAGGGTTTGGGTTAGGGGACGGGGACGGTTTAGGGTCCAGGTGAGGGTACGGCAACGCTTTAGGGGGAGCGTGCGTGTGAGGGCGCGGGTTAGTGTTAGCGTACGGGTTAGGATTAGGGGACGGGTGAGGGTCAGGCTTCGGGGAAGGGTTAGGGTTAGGGTTCGGGCTAGGGTTAGGGTTAGGGGACGGGGACGGTTTAGGGTCCAGGTGAGGGTACGGCAACCCTTTAGGGGGAGCATGCGTGTGAGGGCGCGGGTTAGTGTTAGCGTACGGGTTAGGATTAGGGGACGGGTGAGGGTCAGGCTTCGGGGAAGGGTTAGGGTTAGGGTTCGGGCTAGGGTTAGGGTTAGGGGACGGGGACGGTTTAGGGTCCAGGTGAGGGTACGGCAACGCTTTAGGGGGAGCGTGCGTGTGAGGGCGCGGGTTAGTGTTAGGGTATGGGTTAGGATTATGGGACGGGTGAGGGTCAGGCTTCGGGGAAGTGTTAGGGTTAGGGTTCGGGCTAGGGTTAGGGTTAGGGGACGGGGACGGTTTAGGGTCCAGGTGAGGGTACGGCAACGCTTTAGGGGGAGCGTGCGTGTGAGGGCGCGGGTTAGTGTTAGCGTACGGGTTAGGATTAGGGGACGGGTGAGGGTCAGGCTTCGGGGAAGGGTTAGGGTTACGGTTCGGGCTAGGGTTAGGGTTAGGGGACGGGGACGGTTTAGGGTCCAGGTGAGGGTACGGCAACGCTTTAGGGGGAGCGTGCGTGTGAGGGAGCGCGATAGTGTTAGCGTACGGGTTAGGATTAGGGGACGGGTAAGGGTCATGCTTCGGGGAAGGGTTAGGGTTAGGGTTCGGGCTAGGGTTAGGGTTAGGGGACGGGGACGGTTTAGGGTCCAGGTGAGGGAACGGCAACGCTTTAGGGGGAGCATGCGTGTGAGGGCGCGGGTTAGTGTTAGCGAACGGTTTAGGATTAGGGGACGGGTGAGGGTCAGGCTTCGGGTAAGGGTTAGGGATAGGTTTCAGGCTAGGGTTAGGGTTAGGGGACGGGGACGGTTTAGGGTCCAGGTGAGGGTACGGCAACGCTTTAGGGGGAGCGTGCGTGTGAGGGCGTGGGTTAGTGTTAGCGTACGGGTTAGGGTTAGGGGACGGGTGAGTGTCAGGCTTCGGGGAAGGGTTAGGGTTAGGGTTCGGGCTAGGGTTAGGGTTAGGGGACGGGGACGGTTTAGGGTCCAGGTGAGGGTACGGCAACCCTTTAGGGGGAGCGTGCGTGTGAGGGCGCGGGTTAGTGTTAGCGTACGGGTTAGGATTAGGGGACGGGTGAGGGTCAGGCTTCGGGGAAGGGTTAGGGTTAGGGTTCGGGCTAGGGTTAGGGTTAGGGGACAGGGACGGTTTAGGGTCCAGGTGAGGGTACGGCAACCCTTTAGGGGGAGCGTGCGTGTGAGGGCGCGGGTTAGTGTTAGCGTACGGGTTAGGATTAGGGGACGGGTGAGGGTCAGGCTTCGGGGAAGGGTTAGGGTTAGGGTTCGGGCTAGGGTTACGGTTAGGGGACGGGGACGGTTTAGGGTCCAGGTGAGGGTACGGCAACACTTTAGGGGGAGCGTGCGTGTGAGGGAGCGCGATAGTGTTAGCGTACGGGTTAGGATTAGGGGACGGGTAAGGGTCATGCTTCGGGGAAGGGTTAGGGTTAGGGTTCGGGCTAGGGTTAGGGTTAGGGGACGGGGACGGTTTAGGGTCCAGGTGAGGGAACGGCAACGCTTTAGGGGGAGCATGCGTGTGAGGGCGCGGGTTAGTGTTAGCGAACGGTTTAGGATTAGGGGACGGGTGAGGGTCAGGCTTCGGGTAAGGGTTAGGGATAGGTTTCGGGCTAGGGTTAGGGTTAGGGGACGGGGACGGTTTAGGGTCCAGGTGAGGGTAAGGCAACGCTTTAGGGGGAGCGTGCGTGTGAGGGCGCGGGTTAGTTTTAGCGTACGGGTTAGGGTTAGGGGACGGGTGAGGGTCAGGCTTCGGGGAAGGGTTAGGGTTAGGGTTCGGGCTAGGGTTAGGGTTAGGGGACGGGGACGGTTTAGGGTCCAGGTGAGGGTACGGCAACCCTTTAGGGGGAGCGTGCGTGTGAGGGCGCGGGTTAGTGTTAGCGTACGGGTTAGGATTAGGGGACGGGTGAGGGTCAGGCTTCGGGGAAGGGTTAGGGTTAGGGTTCGGGCTAGGGTTAGGGTTAGGGGACAGGGACGGTTTAGGGTCCAGGTGAGGGTACGGCAACCCTTTAGGGGGAGCGTGCGTGTGAGGGCGCGGGTTAGTGTTAGCGTACGGGTTAGGATTAGGGGACGGGTGAGGGTCAGGCTTCGGGGAAGGGTTAGGGTTAGGGTTCGGGCTAGGGTTAGGGTTAGGGGACGGGGACGGTTTAGGGTCCAGGTGAGGGTACGGCAACGCTTTAGGGGGAGCGTGCGTGTGAGGGAGCGCGATAGTGTTAGCGTACGGGTTAGGATTAGGGGACGGGTAAGGGTCATGCTTCGGGGAAGGGTTAGGGTTAGGGTTCGGGCTAGGGTTAGGGTTAGGGGACGGGGACGGTTTAGGGTCCAGGTGAGGGAACGGCAACGCTTTAGGGGGAGCATGCGTGTGAGGGCGCGGGTTAGTGTTAGCGAACGGTTTAGGATTAGGGGACGGGTGAGGGTCAGGCTTCGGGTAAGGGTTAGGGATAGGTTTCGGGCTAGGGTTAGGGTTAGGGGACGGGGACGGTTTAGGGTCCAGGTGAGGGTAAGGCAACGCTTTAGGGGGAGCGTGCGTGTGAGGGCGCGGGTTAGTTTTAGCGTACGGGTTAGGGTTAGGGGACGGGTGAGGGTCAGGCTTCGGGGAAGGGTTAGGGTTAGGGTTCGGGCTAGGGTTAGGGTTAGGGGACGGGGACGGTTTAGGGTCCAGGTGAGGGTACGGCAACGCTGTAGGGGGAGCGTGCGTGTGAGGGCGCGGGTTAGTGTTAGCGTACGGGTTAGGATTAGGGGACGGGTGAGGGTCAGGCTTCGGGGAAGGGTTAGGGTTAGGGTTCGGGCTAGGGTTAGGGTTAGGGGACGGGGACGGTTTAGGGTCCAGGTGAGGGTACGGCAACGCTTTAGGGGGAGCGTGCGTGTGAGGGAGCGGGTTAGTGTTAGGGTATGGGTAAGGATTAGGGGACGGGTGAGGGTCAGGCTTCGGGGAAGGGTTAGGGTTAGGGTTCGGGCTAGGGTTAGGGTTAGGGGACGGGGACGGTTTAGGGTCCAGGTGAGGGTACGGCAACGCTTTAGGGGGAGCGTGCGTGTGAGGGCGCGGGTTAGTGTTAGCGTACGGGTTAGGATTAGGGGACGGGTGAGGGTCAGGCTTCGGGGAAGGGTTAGGTTTACGGTTCGGGCTAGGGTTAGGGTTAGGGGACGGGGACGGTTTAGGGTCCAGGTGAGGGTACGGCAACGCTTTAGGGGGAGCGTGCGTGTGAGGGCGCGCGATAGTGTTAGCGTACGGGTTAGGATTAGGGGACGGGTAAGGGTCAGGCTTCGGGGAAGTGTTAGGGTTAGGGTTCGGGCTAGGGTTAGGGTTAGGGGACGGGGACGGTTTAGGGTCCAGGTGAGGGTACGGCAACGCTTTAGGGGGAGCATGCGTGTGAGGGCGTGGGTTAGTTTTAGCGAACGGTTTAGGATTAGGGGACGGGTGAGGGTCAGGCTTCGGGTAAGGGTTAGGGATAGGGTTCGGGCTAGGGTTAGGGTTAGGGGACGGGGACGGTTTAGGGTCCAGGTGAGGGTACGGCAACGCTTTAGGGGGAGCGTGCGTGTGAGGGCGCGGGTTAGTGTTAGCGTACGGGTTAGGATTAGGGGACGGGTGAGGGTCAGGCTTCGGGGAAGGGTTAGGGTTACGGTTCGGGCTAGGGTTAGGGTTAGGGGACGGGGACGGTTTAGGGTCCAGGTGAGGGTACGGCAACGCTTTAGGGGGAGCGTGCGTGTGAGGGCGCGGGTTAGTGTTAGCGTACGGGTTAGGATTAGGGGACGGGTGAGGGTCAGGCTTCTGGGAAGGGTTAGGGTTAGGGCTCGGGCTAGGGTTAGGGTTAGGGGTCGGGGACGGTTTAGGGTCCAGGTGAGGGTACGGCAAAGCTTTAGGGGGAGCGTGCGTGTGAGGGCGCGGGTTAGTGTTAGGGTAAGGGTTAGGATTAGGGGACGGGTGAGGGTCAGGCTTCGGGGAAGGGTTAGGGTTAGGGTTCGGGCTAGGGTTAGGGTTAGGGGACGGGGACGGTTTAGGGTCCAGGTGAGGGTATGGCAACGCTTTAGGGGGAGCGTGCGTGTGAGGGCGCGGGTTAGTGTTAGCGAACGGGTTAGGATTAGGGGACGGGTGAGGGTCAGGCTTCGGGTAAGGGTTAGGGTTAGGGTTCGGGCTAGGGTTTGGGTTAGGGGACGGGGACGGTTTAGGGTCCAGGTGAGGGTACGGCAACGCTTTAGGGGGAGCGTGCGTGTGAGGGCGCGGGTTAGTGTTAGCGTACGGGTTAGGATTAGGGGACGGGTGAGGGTCAGGCTTCGGGGAAGGGTTAGGGTTAGGGTTCGGGCTAGGGTTAGGGTTAGGGGACGGGGACGGATTAGGGTCCAGGTGAGGGTACGGCAACGCTTTAGGGGGAGCATGCGTGTGAGGGCGCGGGTTAGTGTTAGAGTACGGGTTAGGATTAGGGGACGGGTGAGGGTCAGGCTTCGGGGAAGGGTTAGGGTTAGGGTTCGGGCTAGGGTTAGGGTTAGGGGACGGGGACGGTTTAGGGTCCAGGTGAGGGTACGGCAACGCTTTAGGGGGAGCGTGCGTGTGAGGGCGCGGGTTAGTGTTAGGGTATGGGTTAGGATTAGGGGACGGGTGAGTGTCAGGCTTCGGGGAAGGGTTAGGGTTAGGGTTCGGGCTAGGGTTAGGGTTAGGGGACGGGGACGGTTTAGGGTCCAGGTGAGGGTACGGCAACGCTTTAGGGGGAGCGTGCGTGTGAGGGCGCGGGTTAGTGTTAGCGTACGGGTTAGGATTAGGGGACGGGTGAGGGTCAGGCTTCGGGGAAGGGTTAGGGTTACGGTTCGGGCTAGGGTTAGGGTTAGGGGACGGGGACGGTTTAGGGTCCAGGTGAGGGTACGGCAACGCTTTAGGGGGAGCGTGCGTGTGAGGGAGCGCGATAGTGTTAGCGTACGGGTTAGGATTAGGGGACGGGTAAGGGTCATGCTTCGGGGAAGGGTTAGGGTTAGGGTTCGGGCTAGGGTTAGGGTTAGGGGACGGGGACGGTTTAGGGTCCAGGTGAGGGAACGGCAACGCTTTAGGGGGAGCATGCGTGTGAGGGCGCGGGTTAGTGTTAGCGAACGGTTTAGGATTAGGGGACGGGTGAGGGTCAGGCTTCGGGTAAGGGTTAGGGATAGGTTTCGGGCTAGGGTTAGGGTTAGGGGACGGGGACGGTTTAGGGTCCAGGTGAGGGTACGGCAACGCTTTAGGGGGAGCGTGCGTGTGAGGGCGCGGGTTAGTGTCAGCGTACGGGTTAGGGTTAGGGGACGGGTGAGGGTCAGGCTTCGGGGAAGGGTTAGGGTTAGGGTTCGGGCTAGGGTTAGGGTTAGGGGACGGGGACGGTTTAGGGTCCAGGTGAGGGTACGGCAACCCTTTAGGGGGAGCGTGCGTGTGAGGGCGCGGGTTAGTGTTAGCATACGGGTTAGGATTAGGGGACGGGTGAGGGTCAGGCTTCGGGGAAGGGTTAGGGTTAGGGTTCGGGCTAGGGTTAGGGTTAGGGGACAGGGACGGTTTAGGGTCCAGGTGAGGGTACGGCAACCCTTTAGGGGGAGCGTGCGTGTGAGGGCGCGGGTTAGTGTTAGCGTACGGGTTAGGATTAGGGGACGGGTGAGGGTCAGGCTTCGGGGAAGGGTTAGGGTTAGGGTTCGGGCTAGGGTTAGGGTTAGGGGACGGGGACGGTTTAGGGTCCAGGTGAGGGTACGGCAACGTTTTAGGGGGAGCATGCGTGTGAGGGCGCGGGTTAGTGTTAGGGTATGGGTTAGGATTAGGGGACGGGTGAGGGTCAGGCTTCGGGGAAGGGTTAGGGTTAGGGTTCGGGCTAGGGTTAGGGTTAGGGGACGGGGACGGTTTAGGGTCCAGGTGAGGGTATGGCAACGCTTTAGGGGGAGCGTGCGTGTGAGGGCGCGGGTTAGTGTTAGCGTACGGGTTAGGATTAGGGGACGGGTGAGGGTCAGGCTTCGGGGAAGGGTTAGGGTTACGGTTCGGGCTAGGGTTAGGGTTAGGGGACGGGGACGGTTTAGGGTCCAGGTGAGGGTACGGCAACGCTTTAGGGGGAGCGTGCGTGTGAGGGCGCGGGTTAGTGTTAGCGTACGGGTTAGGATTAGGGGACGGGTGAGGGTCAGGCTTCGGGGACGGGTTAGGGTTAGGGTTCGGGCTAGGGTTAGGGTTAGGGGACGGGGACGGTTTAGGGTCCAGGTGAGGGTACGGCAACGCTTTAGGGGGAGCATGCGTGTGAGGGCGCGGGTTAGTTTTAGCGAACGGTTTAGGATTAGGGGACGGGTGAGGGTCAGGCTTCGGGTAAGGGTTAGGGATAGGGTTCGGGCTAGGGTTAGGGTTAGGGGACGGGGACGGTTTAGGGTCCAGGTGAGGGTACGGCAACGCTTTAGGGGGAGCGTGCGTGTGAGGGCGTGGGTTAGTGTTAGCGTACGGGTTAGGGTTAGGGGACGGGTGAGGGTCAGGCTTCGGGGAAGGGTTAGGGTTAGGGTTCGGGCTAGGGTTAGGGTTAGGGGACGGGGACGGTTTAGGGTCCAGGTGAGGGTACGGCAACCCTTTAGGGGGAGCGTGCGTGTGAGGGCGCGGGTTAGTGTTAGCGTACGGGTTAGGATTAGGGGACGGGTGAGGGTCAGGCTTCGGGGAAGGGTTAGGGTTAGGGTTCGGGCTAGGGTTAGGGTTAGGGGACAGGGACGGTTTAGGGTCCAGGTGAGGGTACGGCAACGCTTTAGGGGGAGCGTGCGTGTGAGGGCGCGTGTTAGTGTTAGCGTACGGGTTAGGAATAGGGGACGGGTGAGGGTCAGGCTTCGGGGAAGGGTTAGGGTTACGGTTCGGTCTAGGGTTAGGGTTAGGGGACGGGGACGGTTTAGGGTCCAGGTGAGGGTAAGGCAACGCTTTAGGGGGAGCGTGCGTGTGAGGGCGCGGGTTAGTGTTAGCGTACGGGTTAGGATTAGGGGAAGGGTGAGGGTCAGGCTTCGGGGAAGGGTTAGGGTTAGGGTTCGGGCTAGGGTTAGGGTTAGGGGACGGGAACGGTTTAGGGTCCAAGTGAGGGTACGGCAACCCTTTAGGGGGAGCGTGCGTGTGAGGGCGCGGGTTAGTGTTAGCGTACGGGTTAGGATTACGGGACGGGTGAGGGTCAGGGTTCGGGGAAGGGCTAGGGTTCGGGCTAGGGTTAGGGTTAGGGGACGGGGACGGTTTAGGGTCCAGGTGAGGGTACGGCAACGCTTTAGGGGGAGCGTGCGTGTGAGGGCGTGCGATAGTGTTAGCGTACGGCTTAGGATTAGGGGACGGGTGAGGGTCAGGCTTCGGGGAAGGGTTAGGGTTAGGGTTCGGGCTAGGGTTAGGGTTAGGGGACGGGGACGGTTTAGGGTCCAGGTGAGGGTACGGCAACGCTTTAGGGGGAGCGTGCGTGTGAGGGCGCGGGTTAGTGTTAGCGTACGGGTTAGGATTAGGGGACGGGTGAGGGTCAGGCTTCGGGGAAGGGTTAGGGTTACGGTTCGGGCTAGGGTTAGGGTTAGGGGAAGGGGACGGTTTAGGGTCCAGGTGAGGGTACGGCAACGCTTTAGGGGGAGCGTGCGTGTGAGGGCGCGGGTTAGTGTTAGCGTACGGGTTAGGATTAGGGGACGGGTGAGGGTCAGGCTTCTGGGAAGGGTTAGGGTTAGGGTTAGGGCTAGGGTTAGGGTTAGGGGACGGGGACGGTTTAGGGTCCAGGTGAGGGTACGGCAACGCTTTAGGGGGAGCGTGCGTGTGAGGGCGCGGGTTAGTGTTAGGGTAAGGTTTAGGATTAGGGGACGGGTGAGGGTCAGGCTTCGGGGAAGGGTTAGGGTTAGGGTTCGGTCTAGGGTTAGGGTTAGGGGACGGGGACGGTTTAGGGTCCAGGTGAGGGTACGGCAACGCTTTAGGGGGAGCGTGCGTGTGAGGGCGCGGGTAAGTGTTAGCGTACGGGTTAGGATTAGGGGACGGGTGAGGGTCAGGCTTCGGGGAAGGGTTAGGGTTAGGGTTCGGGCTAGGGTTAGGGTTAGGGGACGGGGACGGTTTAGGGTCCAGGTGAGGGTACGGCAACGCTTTAGGGGGAGCGTGCGTGTGAGGGCGCGGGTTAGTGTTAGCGTACGGGTTAGGATTAGGGGACGGGTGAGGGTCAGGCTTCGGGGAAGGGTTAGGGTTACGGTTCGGGCTAGGGTTAGGGTTAGGGGACGGGGACGGTTTAGGGTCCAGGTGAGGGTACGGCAACGCTTTAGGGGGAGCGTGCGTGTGAGGGCGCGCGATAGTGTTAGCGTACGGGTTAGGATTAGGGGACGGGTGAGGGTCAGGCTTCGGGGAAGGGTTAGGGTTAGGGTTCGGGCTAGGGTTAGGGTTAGGGGACGGGGACGGTTTAGGGTCCAGGTGAGGGTACGGCAACGCTTTAGGGGGAGCGTGCGTGTGAGGGCGCGGGTTAGTGTTAGCGAACGGTTTAGGATTAGGGGACGGGTGAGGGTCAGGCTTCGGGGAAGGGTTAGGGATAGGGTTCGGGCTAGGGTTAGGGTTAGGGGACGGGGACGGTTTAGGGGCCAGGTGAGGGTACGGCAACGCTTTAGGGGGAGCGTGCGTGTGAGGGCGCGGGTTAGTGATAGCGTACGGGTTAGGGTTAGGGGACGGGTGAGGGTCAGGCTTCGGGGAAGGGTTAGGGTTAGGGTTCGGGCTAGGGTTAGGGTTAGGGGACGGGGACGGTATAGGGTCCAGGTGAGGGTACGGCAACCCTTTAGGGGGAGTGTGCGTGTGAGGGCGCGGGTTAGTGTTAGCGTACGGGTTAGGATTAGGGGACGGGTGAGGGTCAGGCTTCGGGGAAGGGTTAGGGTTAGGGTTCTGGCTAGGGTTAGGGTTAGCGGACAGGGACGGTTTAGGGTCCGGGTGAGGGTACGGCAACGCTTTAGGGGGAGCGTGCGTGTGAGGGCGCGGTTTAGTGTTAGGGTATGGGTTAGGATTAGGGGACGGGTGAAGGTCCGGCTTCGGGGAAGGGTTAGGGTTAGGGTTCGGGCTAGGGTTAGGGTTAGGGGACGGGGACGGTTTAGGGTCCAGGTGAGGGTACGGCAACGCTTTAGGGGGAGCGTGCGTGTGAGGGCGTGGGTTAGTGTTAGCGTACGGGTTAGGATTAGGGGACGGGTGAGGGTCGGCTTCGGGGACGGGTTAGGGTTAGGGTTCGGGCTAGGGTTAGGGTTAGGGGACGGGGACGGTTTAGGGTTCAGGTGAGGGTACGGCAATGCTTTAGGGGGAGCGTGCGTGTGAGGGCGCGGGTTAGTGTTAGCGTACGGGTTAGGATTAGGGGACGGGAGAGGGTCAGGCTTCGGGGAAGGGTTAGGGTTAGGGTTAGGGCTAGGGTTAGGGTTAGGGGACGGGGACGGTTTAGGGTCCAGGTGAGGGTACGGCAACGCTTTAGGGGGAGCGTGCGTGTGAGGGTGCGGGTTAGTGTTAGGTTATGGGTTAGGATTAGGGGACGGGTGAGGGTCAGGCTTCGGGGAAGGGTTAGGGTTAGGGTTCGGGCTAGGGTTAGGGTTAGGGGACGGGGACGGTTTAGGGTCCAGGTGAGGGTACGGCAACGCTTTAGGGGGAGCGTGCGTGTGAGGGCGCGGGTTAGTGTTAGGGAACGGGTTAGGATTAGGGGACGGGTGAGGGTCAGGCTTCGGGGAAGGGTTAGGGTTAGGGTTCGGGCTAGGGTTAGGGTTAGGGGACGGGGACAGTTTAGGGTCCAGGTGAGGGTACGGCAACGCTTTAGGGGGAGCGTGCGTGTGAGGGCGCAGGTTAGTGTCAGCGTACGGGTTAGGATTAGGGGACGGGTGAGGGTCAGGCTTCGGGGAAGGGTTAGGGTTAGGGTTCGGGCTAGGGTTAGGGTTAGGGGACGGGGACGGTTTAGGGTCCAGGTGAGGGTATGGCAACGCTTTAGGGGGAGCGTGCGTGTGAGGGCGCGCGTTAGTGTTAGCGTACGGGTTAGGATTAGGGGACGGCTGAGGGTCAGGCTTCGGGGAAGGGTTAGGGATAGGGTTCGGGCTAGGGTTAGGGTTAGGGGACGGGGACGGTTTAGGGTCCAGGTGAGGGTACGGCAACGCTTTAGGGGGAGCGTGCGTGTGAGGGCGCAGGTTAGTGTTAGGGTATGGGTAAGGATTAGGGGACGGGTGAGGGTCAGGCTTCGGGGAAGGGTTAGGGTTAGGGTTCGGTCTAGGGTTAGGATTAGGGGACGGGGACGGTTTAGGGTCCAGGTGAGGGTAAGGCAACGCTTTAGGGGGAGCGTGCGTGTGAGGGCGCGGGTTAGTGTTAGCGTACGGGTTAGGATTAGGGGACGGGTGAGGGTCAGGCTTCGGGGAAGGGTTAGGGTTAGGGTTCGGGCTAGGGTTAGGGTTAGGGGACGGGGACGGTTTAGGGTCCAGGGGAGGGTACGGCAACGCTTTAGGGGAAGCGTGCGTGTGAGGGCGCGGGTTAGTGTTAGCGTACGGGTTAGGATTACGGGACGGGTGAGGGTCAGGCTTCGGGGAAGGCTTAGGGTTAGGGTTCGGGCTAGGGTTAGGGTTAGGGGACGGGGACGGTTTAGGGTCCAGGTGAGGGTACGGCAACGCTTTAGGGGGAGCGTGCGTGTGAGAGCGTGCGATAGTGTTAGCGTACGGCTTAGGATTATGGGACGGTTGAGGGTCAGGCTTCGGGGAAGGGTTAGGGTTAGGGTTCGGGCTAGGGTTAGGGTTAGGGGACGGGGACGGTTTAGGGTCCAGGTGAGGGTACGGCAACGCTTTAGGGGGAGCGTGCCTGTGAGGGCGCGGGTTAGTGTTAGGGTATGGGTTAGGATTAGGGGACGGGTGAGGGTCAGGCTTCGGGGAAGGGTTAGGGTTAGGGTTCGGGCTAGGGTTAGGGTTAGGGGACGGGGTCGGTTTAGGGTCCAGGTGAGGGTACGGCAACGCTTTAGGGGGAGCGTGCGTGTGAGGGCGCGGGTTAGTGTTAGCGTACGGGTTAGGATTAGGGGACGGGTGAGGGTCACGCTTCGGGAAAGGGTTAGGGTTAGGGTTCGGGCTAGGGTTAGGGTTAGGGGACGGGGACGGTTTAGGGTCCAGGTGAGGGTACGGCAACGCTTTAGGGGGAGCGTGCGTGTGAGGGCGCGGGTTAGTGTTAGGGTATGGGTTAGGATTAGGGGACGGGTGAGGATCAGGCTTCGGGTAAGGGTTAGGGTTAGGGTTCGGGCTAGGGTTAGGGTTAGGGGACGGCGACGGTTTAGGGTCCAGGTGAGGGTACGGCAACGCTTTAGGGGGAGCGTGCGTGTGAGGGCGCGGGTTAGTGTTAGCGTACGGGTTAGGATTAGGGGACGGGTGAGGGTCAGGCTTCGGGGAAGGGTTAGGGTTACGGTTCGGGCTAGGGTTAGGGTTAGGGGACGGGGACGGTTTAGGGTTCAGGTGAGGGTACGGCAACGCTTTAGGGGGAGCGTGCGTGTGAGGGCGCGCGATAGTGTTAGCGTACGGGTTAGGATTAGGGGACGGGTGAGGGTCAGGCTTCGGGGAAGGGTTAGGGTTAGGGTTCGGGCTAGGGTTAGGGTTAGGGGACGGGGACGGTTTAGGGTCCAGGTGAGGATACGGCAACGCTTTACGGGGAGCGTGCTTGTGAGGGCGCGGGTTAGTGTTAGGGTATGGGTAAGGATTAGGGGACGGGTGAGGGTCAGGCTTCGGGGAAGGGTTAGGGTTAGGGTTCGGTCTAGGGTTAGGGTTAGGGGATGGGGACGGTTTAGGGTCCAGGTGAGGGTAAGGCAACGCTTTAGGGGGACCGTGCGTGTGAGGGCGCGGGTTAGTGTTAGCGTACGGGTTAGGATTAGGGGACGGGTGAGGGTCAGGCTTCGGGGAAGGGTTAGGGTTAGGGTTCGGGCTAGGGTTAGGGTTAGGGGACGGGGACGGTTTAGGGTCCAGGTGAGGGTACGGCAACGCTTTAGGGGGAGCGTGCGTGTGAGGGCGCGGGTTAGTGTTAGCGTACGGGTTAGGATTACGGGACGGGTGAGGGTGAGGCTTCGGGGAAGGGTTAGGGTTAGGGTTAGGGCTAGGGTTAGGGTTAGGGGACGGGGACGGTTTAGGGTCCAGGTGAGGGTACGGCAACGCTTTAGGGGGAGCGTGCGTGTGAGGGCGTGCGATAGTGTTAGCGTACGGCTTAGGATTAGGGGACGGATGAGGGTCAGGCTTCGGGGAAGGGTTAGGGTTAGGGTTCGGGCTAGGGTTAGGGTTAGGGGACGGGGACGGTTTAGGGTCCAGGTGAGGGTACGGCAACGCCTTAGGGGGAGCGTGCGTGTGAGGGCGTGGGTTAGTGTTAGGGAACGGGTTAGGATTAGGGGACGGGTGAGGGTCAGGCTTCGGGGAAGGGTTAGGGTTAGGGTTCGGGCTAGGGTTAGGGTTAGGGGACGGGGACGGTTTAGGGTCCAGGTGAGGGTACGGCAACGCTTTAGGGGGAGCGTGCGTGTGAGGGCGCGGGTTAGTGTTAGCGTACGGGTTAGGATTAGGGGACGGGTGAGGGTCAGGCTTCGGGGAAGGGTTAGGGTTAGGGTTCGGGCTAGGGTTAGGGTTAGGGGACGGGGACGGTTTAGGGTCCAGGTGAGGGTACGGCAACGCTTTAGGAGGAGCGTGCGTGTGAGGGCGCGGGTTAGTGTTAGCGTACGGGTTAGGATTACGGGACGGGTGAGGGTCAGGCTTCGGGGAAGGGTTAGGGTTTGGGTTCGGGCTAGGGTTAGGGTTAGGGGACGGGGACTGTTTAGGGTCCAGGTGAGGGTACGGCAACGCTTCAGGGGGAGCGTGCGTGTGAGGGCGCGGGTTAGTGTTAGCGTACGGGTTAGGATTAGGGGACGGGTGAGGGTCACGCTTCGGGGAAGGGTTAGGGTTAGGGTTCGGGCTAGGGTTAGGGTTAGGGGACGGGGACGGTTTAGGGTCCAGGTGAGGGTACGGCAACGCTTTAGGGGGAGCGTGCGTGTGAGGGCGCGGGTTAGTGTTAGGGTATGGGTTAGGATTAGGGGACGGGTGAGGGTCAGGCTTCGGGGAAGGGTTAGGGTTAGGGTTCGGGCTAGGGTTAGGGTTAGGGGACGGGGACGGTTTAGGGTCCAGGTGAGGGTACGGCAACGCTTTAGGGGGAGCGTGCGTGTGAGGGCGCGGGTTAGTGTTAGCGTACGGGTTAGGATTATGGGACGGGTGAGGGTCAGGCTTCGGGGAAGGGTTAGGGTTACGGTTCGGGCTAGGGTTAGGGTTAGGGGACGGGGACGGTTTAGGGTCCAGGTGAGGGTACGGCAACGCTTTAGGGGGAGCGTGCGTGTGAGGGCACGGGTTAGTGTTAGCGTACGGGTTAGGATTAGGGGACGGGTGAGGGTCAGGCTTCTGGGAAGGGTTAGGGTTAGGGTTCGGGCTAGGGTTAGGGTTAGGGGACGGGGACGGTTTAGGGTCCAGGTGAGGGTACGGCAACGCTTTAGGGGGAGCGTGCGTGTGAGGGCGCGGGTTAGTGTTAGCGTACGGCTTAGGATTAGGGGACGGGTGAGGGTCAGGCTTCGGGGAAGGGTTAGGGTTAGGGTTCGGGCTAGGGTTAGGGTTAGGGGACGGGGACGGTTTAGGGTCCAGGTGAGGGTACGGCAACGCTTTAGGGGGAGCGTGCGTGTGAGGGCGCGGGTCAGTGTTAGGGTATGGGTTAGGATTAGGGGACGGGTGAGGGTCAGGCTTCGGGGAAGGGTTAGTGTTAGGGTTCGGGCTAGGGTTAGGGTTAGGGGACCGGGACGGTTTAGGGTCCAGTTGAGGGTACGGCAACGCTTTAGGGGGAGCGTGCGTGTGAGGGCGCGGGTTAGTGTTAGCGTATGGGTTAGGATTAGGGGACGGGTGAGGGTCAGGCTTCGGGGAAGAGTTAGGTTTAGGGTTCGGGCTAGGGTTAGGGTTAGGGGACGGGGACGGTTTCGGGTCCAGGTGAGGGTACGGCAACGCTTTAGGGGGAGCGTGCGTGTGAGGGCGCGGGTTAGTGTTAGCGTACGGGTTAGGATTAGGGGACGGGTGAGGGTCAGGCTTCGGGGAAGGGTTAGGGTTAGGGTTCGGGCTAGGGTTAGGGTTAGGGGACGGGGACGGTTTAGGGTCCAGGTGAGGGTACGGCAACGCTTTAGGGGGAGCGTGCGTGTGAGGGCGCGCGTTAGTGTTAGCGTACGGCTTAGGATTAGGGGACGGGTGAGGGTCAGGCTTCGGGGAAGGGTTAGGGTTAGGGTTCGGGCTAGGGTTAGGGTTAGGGGACGGGGACGGTTTAGGGTCCAGGTGAGGGTACGGCAACGCTTTAGGGGGAGCGTGCGTGTGAGGGCGCGCGATAGTGTTAGCGTACGGCTTAGGATTAGGGGACGGGTGACGGTCAGGCTTCGGGGAAGGGTTAGGGTTAGGGTTCGGGCTAGGGTTAGGGTTAGGGGACGGGGACGGTTTAGGGTCCAGGTGAGGGTACGGCAACGCTTTAGGGGGAGCGTGCGTGTGAGTGCGCCGGTTAGTGTTAGCGTACGGGTTAGGATTAGGGGACGGGTGAGGGTCAGGCTTCTGGGAAGGGTTAGGGTTAGGGTTCGGGCTAGGGTTAGGGTTAGGGGACGGGGACGGTTTAGGGTCCAGGTGAGGGTACGGAAACGCTTTAGGGGGAGCGTGCGTGTGAGGGCGCGGGTTAGTGTTAGCGTATGGGTTAGGATTAGGGGACGGGTGAGGGTCAGGCTTCGGGGAAGGGTTAGGGTTAGGGTTCGGGCTAGGGTTAGGGTTAGGGGACGGGGACGGTTTAGGGTCCAGGTGAGGGTACGGCAACGCTTTAGGGGGAGCGTGCGTGTGAGGGCGCGGGTTAGTGTTAGGGTACGGGTTAGGATTAGGGGACGGGTGAGGGTCAGGCTTCAGGGAAGGGTTAGGGTTAGGGTTCGGGCTAGGGTTAGGGTTAGGTGACGGGGACGGTTTAGGGCCCAGGTGAGGGTACGGCAACGCTTTAGGGGGAGCGTGCGTGTGAGGGCGCGGGTTAGTGTTAGCGTACGGGTTAGGATTAGGGGACGGGTGAGGGTCAGGCTTCGGGGAAGGGTTAGGGTTAGGGTTCGGGCTAGGGTTAGGGTTAGGGGACGGGTACGGTTTAGGGTCCAGGTGAGGGTACGGTAACACTTTAGGGGGAGCGTGCGTGTGAGGGCGCGGGTTAGTGTCAGCGTACGGGTTAGGATTAGGGGACGGGTGAGGGTCAGGCTTCGGGGAAGGGTTAGGGTTATGGTTCGGGCTAGGGTTAGGGTTAGGGGACGGGGACGGTTTAGGGTACAGGTGAGGGTACGGCAACGCTTTAGGGGGAGCGTGCGTGTGAGGGCGCGGGTTAGTGTTAGCGTACGGGTTAGGATTAGGGGACGGGTGAGGGTCAGGCTTCGGGGACGGGTTAGGGTTAGGGTTCGGGCTAGGGTTAGGGTTAGGGGACGGGGACGGTTTCGGGTCCAGGTGAGGGTACGGCAACGCTTTAGGGGGAGCGTGCGTGTGAGGGCACGGGTTAGTGTTAGCGTACGGCTTAGGATTAGGGGACGGATGAGGGTCAGGCTTCGGGGAAGGGTTAGGGTTAGGGTTCGGGCTAGGGTTAGGGTTAGGGGACGGGGACGGTTTAGGGTCCAGGTGAGGGTACGGCAACGCTTTAGGGGGAGCGTGCGTGTGAGGGCGCGGGTTAGTGTTAGGGAACGGGTTAGGATTAGGGGACGGGTGAGGGTCAGGCTTCGGGGAAGGGTTAGGGTTAGGGTTCGGGCTAGGGTTAGGGTTAGGGGACGGGGACGGTTTAGGGTCCAGGTGAGGGTACGGCAACGCTTTAGGGGGAGCGTGCGTGTGAGGGCGCGGGTTAGTGTTAGCGTACGGGTTAGGATTAGGGGACGGGTGAGGGTCAGGCTTCGGGGAAGGGTTAGGGTTAGGGTTCGGGCTAGGGTTAGGGTTAGGGGACGGGGACGGTTTAGGGTCCAGGTGAGGGTACGGCAACGCTTTAGGAGGAGCGTGCGTGTGAGGGCGCGGGTTAGTGTTAGCGTACGGGTTAGGATTACGGGACGGGTGAGGGTCAGGCTTCGGGGAAGGGTTAGGGTTAGGGTTCGGGCTAGGGTTAGGGTTAGGGGACGGGGACTGTTTAGGGTCCAGGTGAGGGTACGGCAACGCTTTAGGGGGAGCGTGCGTGTGAGGGCGCGGGTTAGTGTTAGCGTACGGGTTAGGATTAGGGGACGGGTGAGGGTCACGCTTCGGGGAAGGGTTAGGGTTAGGGTTCGGGCTAGGGTTAGGGTTAGGGGACGGGGACGGTTTAGGGTCCAGGTGAGGGTACGGCAACGCTTTAGGGGGAGCGTGCGTGTGAGGGCGCGGGTTAGTGTTAGGGTATGGGTTAGGATTAGGGGACGGGTGAGGGTCAGGCTTCGGGGAAGGGTTAGGGTTAGGGTTCGGGCTAGGGTTAGGGTTAGGGGACGGGGACGGTTTAGGGTCCAGGTGAGGGTACGGCAACGCTGTAGGGGGAGCGTGCGTGTGAGGGCGCGGGTTAGTGTTAGCGTACGGGTTAGGATTATGGGACGGGTGAGGGTCAGGCTTCGGGGAAGGGTTAGGGTTACGGTTCGGGCTAGGGTTAGGGTTAGGGGACGGGGACGGTTTAGGGTCCAGGTGAGGGTACGGCAACGCTTTAGGGGGAGCGTGCGTGTGAGGGCACGGGTTAGTGTTAGCGTACGGGTTAGGATTAGGGGACGGGTGAGGGTCAGGCTTCTGGGAAGGGTTAGGGTTAGGGTTCGGGCTAGGGTTAGGGTTAGGGGACGGGGACGGTTTAGGGTCCAGGTGAGGGTACGGCAACGCTTTAGGGGGAGCGTGCGTGTGAGGGCGCGGGTTAGTGTTAGCGTACGGCTTAGGATTAGGGGACGGGTGAGGGTCAGGCTTCGGGGAAGGGTTAGGGTTAGGTTTCGGGCTAGGGTTAGGGTTAGGGGACGGGGACGGTTTAGGGTCCAGGTGAGGGTACGGCAACGCTTTAGGGGGAGCGTGCGTGTGAGGGCGCGGGTCAGTGGTAGGGTATGGGTTAGGATTAGGGGACGGGTGAGGGTCAGGCTTCGGGGAAGGGTTAGGGTTAGGGTTCGGGCTAGGGTTAGGGTTAGGGGACCGGGACGGTTTAGGGTCCAGTTGAGGGTACGGCAACGCTTTAGGGGGAGCGTGCGTGTGAGGGCGCGGGTTAGTGTTAGGGTACGGGTTAGGATTAGGGGACGGGTGAGGGTCAGGCTTCGGGGAAGAGTTAGGTTTAGGGTTCGGGCTAGGGTTAGGGTTAGGGGACGGGGACGGTTTAGGGTCCAGGTGAGGGTACGGCAACGCTGTAGGGGGAGCGTGCGTGTGAGGGCGCGGGTTAGTGTTAGCGTACGGGTTAGGATTATGGGACGGGTGAGGGTCAGGCTTCGGGGAAGGGTTAGGGTTACGGTTCGGGCTAGGGTTAGGGTTAGGGGACGGGGACGGTTTAGGGTCCAGGTGAGGGTACGGCAACGCTTTAGGGGGAGCGTGCGTGTGAGGGCACGGGTTAGTGTTAGCGTACGGGTTAGGATTAGGGGACGGGTGAGGGTCAGGCTTCTGGGAAGGGTTAGGGTTAGGGTTCGGGCTAGGGTTAGGGTTAGGGGACGGGGACGGTTTAGGGTCCAGGTGAGGGTACGGCAACGCTTTAGGGGGAGCGTGCGTGTGAGGGCGCGGGTTAGTGTTAGCGTACGGCTTAGGATTAGGGGACGGGTGAGGGTCAGGCTTCGGGGAAGGGTTAGGGTTAGGTTTCGGGCTAGGGTTAGGGTTAGGGGACGGGGACGGTTTAGGGTCCAGGTGAGGGTACGGCAACGCTTTAGGGGGAGCGTGCGTGTGAGGGCGCGGGTCAGTGTTAGGGTATGGGTTAGGATTAGGGGACGGGTGAGGGTCAGGCTTCGGGGAAGGGTTAGGGTTAGGGTTCGGGCTAGGGTTAGGGTTAGGGGACCGGGACGGTTTAGGGTCCAGTTGAGGGTACGGCAACGCTTTAGGGGGAGCGTGCGTGTGAGGGCGCGGGTTAGTGTTAGCGTATGGGTTAGGATTAGGCGACGGGTGAGGGTCAGGCTTCGGGGAAGAGTTAGGTTTAGGGTTCGGGCTAGGGTTAGGGTTAGGGGACGGGGACGGTTTCGGGTCCAGGTGAGGGTACGGCAACGCTTTAGGGGGAGCGTGCGTGTGAGGGCGCGGGTTAGTGTTAGCGTACGGGTTAGGATTAGGGGACGGGTGAGGGTCAGGCTTCGGGGAAGGGTTAGGGTTAGGGTTCGGGCTAGGGTTAGGGTTAGGGGACGGGGACGGTTTAGGGTCCAGGTGAGGGTACGGCAACGCTTTAGGGGGAGCGTGCGTGTGAGGGCGCGGGTTAGTGTTAGCGTACGGGTTAGGATTAGGGGACGGGTGAGGGTCAGGCTTCGGGGAAGGGTTAGGGTTAGGGTTCGGGCTAGGGTTAGGGTTAGGGGACGGGGACGGTTTAGGGTCCAGGTGAGGGTACGGCAACGCTTTAGGGGGAGCGTGCGTGTGAGGGCGCGCGATAGTGTTAGCGTACGGCTTAGGATTAGGGGACGGGTGACGGTCAGGCTTCGGGGAAGGGTTAGGGTTAGGGTTCGGGCTAGGGTTAGGGTTAGGGCACGGGGGCGGTTTACGGTCCAGGTGAGGGTACGGCAACGCTCTAGGGGGAGCGTGCGTGTGAGGGCGCGGGTTAGTGTTAGGGTATGGGTTAGGTTTAGGGGACGGGTGAGGGTCAGGCTTCGGGGAAGGGTTAGGGTTAGGGTTCGGGCTAGGGTTAGGGTTAGGGGACGGGGACGGTTTAGGGTCAGGTGAGGGTACGGCAACGCTTTAGGGGGAGCGTGCGTGTGAGTGCGCGGGTTAGTGTTAGCGTACGGGTTAGGATTAGGGGACGGGTGAGGGTCAGGCTTCTGGGAAGGGTTAGGGTTAGGGTTCGGGCTAGGGTTAGGGTTAGGGGACGGGGACGGTTTAGGGTCCAGGTGAGGGTACGGAAACGCTTTAGGGGGAGCGTGCGTGTGAGGGCGCGGGTTAGTGTTAGCGTCTGGGTTAGGATTAGGGGACGGGTGAGGGTCAGGCTTCGGGGAAGGGTTAGGGTTAGGGTTCGGGCTAGGGTTAGGGTTAGGGGACGGGGACGGTTTAGGGTCCAGGTGAGGGTACGGCAACGCTTTAGGGGGAGCGTGCGTGTGAGGGCGCGGGTTAGTGTTAGGGTACGGGTTAGGATTAGGGGACGGGTGAGGGTCAGGCTTCAGGGAAGGGTTAGGGTTAGGGTTCGGGCTAGGGTTAGGGTTAGGTGACGGGGACGGTTTAGGGCCCAGGTGAGGGTACGGCAACGCTTTAGGGGGAGCGTGCGTGTGAGGGCGCGGGTTAGTGTTAGCGTACGGGTTAGGATTAGGGGACGGGTGAGTGTCAGGCTTCGGGGAAGGGTTAGGGTTAGGGTTCGGGCTAGGGTTAGGGTTAGGGGACGGGTACGGTTTAGGGTCCAGGTGAGGGTACGGTAACACTTTAGGGGGAGCGTGCGTGTGAGGGCGCGGGTTAGTGTCAGCGTACGGGTTAGGATTAGGGGACGGGTGAGGGTCAGGCTTCGGGGAAGGGTTAGGGTTATGGTTCGGGCTAGGGTTAGGGTTAGGGGACGGGGACGGTTTAGGGTCCAGGTGAGGGTACGGCAACGCTTTAGGGGGAGCGTGCGTGTGAGGGCGCGGGTTAGTGTTAGCGTACGGGTTAGGATTAGGGGACGGGTGAGGGTCAGGCTTCGGGGACGGGTTAGGGTTAGGGTTCGGGCTAGGGTTAGGGTTAGGGGACGGGGACGGTTTCGGGTCCAGGTGAGGGTACGGCAACGCTTTAGGGGAGCGTGCGTGTGAGGGCACGGGTTAGTGTTAGCGTACGGCTTAGGATTAGGGGACGGGTGAGGGTCAGGCTTCGGGGAAGGGTTAGGGTTAGGGTTCGGGCTAGGGTTAGGGTTAGGGGACGGGGACGGTTTAGGGTCCAGGTGAGGGTACGGCAACGCTTTAGGGGGAGCGTGCGTGTGAGGGCGCGGGGTAGAGTTAGCGTACGGGTTAGGATTAGGGGACGGGTGAGGGTCAGGCTTCGGGGAAAGGTTAGGGTTAGGGTTCGGGCTAGGGTTAGGGTTAGGGGACGGGGACGGTTTAGGGTCCAGGTGAGGGTACGGCAACGCTTTAGGGGGAGCGTGCGTGTGAGGGCGCGGGTTAGTGTTAGCGTACGGGTTAGGATTAGGGGACGGGTGAGGGTCAGGCTTCGGGGAAGGGTTAGGGTTACGGTTCGGGCTAGGGTTAGGGTTAGGGGACGGGGACGGTTTAGGGTCCAGGTGAGGGTACGGCAATGCTTTAGGGGGAGCGTGCGTGTGAGGGCGCGGGTTAGTGTTAGCGTACGGGTTAGGATTAGGGGACGGGTGAGGGTCAGGCTTCGGGGAAGGGTTAGGGTTAGGGTTCGGGCTAGGGTTAGGGTTAGGGGACGGGGACGGTTTAGGGTCCAGGTGAGGGTACGGCAACAATTTAGGGGGAGCGTGCGTGTGAGGGCGCGCGATAGTGTTAGCGTACGGCTTAGGATTAGGGGACGGGTGAGGGTCAGGCTTCGGGGAAGGGTTAGGGTTAGGTTTCGGGCTAGGGTTAGGGTTAGGGGACGGGGACGGTTTAGGGTCCAGGTGAGGGTACGGCAACGCTTTAGGGGGAGCGTGCGTGTGAGGGCGCGGGTCAGTGTTAGGGTATGGGTTAGGATTAGGGGACGGGTGAGGGTCAGGCTTCGGGGAAGGGTTAGGGTTAGGGTTCGGGCTAGGGTTAGGGTTAGGGGACCGGGACGGTTTAGGGTCCAGGTGAGGGTACGGCAACGCTTTAGGGGGAGCGTGCGTGTGAGGGCGCGGGTTAGTGTTACCGTACGGGTTAGGATTAGGGGACGGGTGAGGGTCAGGCTTCGGGGAAGGGTTAGGGTTAGGGTTCGGGCTAGGGTTAGGGTTAGGGGACGGGGACGGTTTAGGGTCCAGGTGAGGGTACGGCAACGCTTTAGGGGGAGCGTGCGTGTGAGGGCGCGGGTCAGTGTTAGGGTATGGGTTAGGATTAGGGGACGGGTGAGGGTCAGGCTTCGGGGAAGGGTTAGGGTTAGGGTTCGGGCTAGGGTTAGGGTTAGGGGACCGGGACGGTTTAGGGTCCAGTTGAGGGTACGGCAACGCTTTAGGGGGAGCGTGCGTGTGAGGGCGCGGGTTAGTGTTAGCGTATGGGTTAGGATTACGGGACGGGTGAGGGTCAGGCTTCGGGGAAGAGTTAGGGTTAGGGTTCGGGCTAGGGTTAGGGTTAGGGGACGGGGACGGTTTCGGGTCCAGGTGAGGGTACGGCAACGCTTTAGGGGGAGCGTGCGTGTGAGGGCGCGGGTTAGTGTTAGCGTACGGGTTAGGATTAGGGGACGGGTGAGGGTCAGGCTTCGGGGAAGGGTTAGGGTTAGGGTTCGGGCTAGGGTTAGGGTTAGGGGACGGGGACGGTTTAGGGTCCAGGTGAGGGTACGGCAACGCTTTAGGGGGAGCGTGCGTGTGAGGGCGCGGGTTAGTGTTACCGTACGGGTTAGGATTAGGGGACGGGTGAGGGTCAGGCTTCGGGGAAGGGTTAGGGTTAGGGTTCGGGCTAGGGTTAGGGTTAGGGGACGGGGACGGTTTAGGGTCCAGGTGAGGGTACGGCAACGCTTTAGGGGGAGCGTGCGTGTGAGGGCGCGCGATAGTGTTAGCGTACGGCTTAGGATTAGGGGACGGGTGACGGTCAGGCTTCGGGGAAGGGTTAGGGTTAGGGTTCGGGCTAGGGTTAGGGTTAGGGGACGGGGACGGTTTAGGGTCCAGGTGAGGGTACGGCAACGCTTTAGGGGGAGCGTGCGTGTGAGTGCGCCGGTTAGTGTTAGCGTACGGGTTAGGATTAGGGGACGGGTGAGGGTCAGGCTTCTGGGAAGGGTTAGGGTTAGGGTTCGGGCTAGGGTTAGGGTTAGGGGACGGGGACGGTTTAGGGTCCAGGTGAGGGTACGGAAACGCTTTAGGGGGAGCGTGCGTGTGAGGGCGCGGGTTAGTGTTAGCGTATGGGTTAGGATTAGGGGACGGGTGAGGGTCAGGCTTCGGGGAAGGGTTAGGGTTAGGGTTCGGGCTAGGGTTAGGGTTAGGGGACGGGGACGGTTTAGGGTCCAGGTGAGGGTACGGCAACGCTTTAGGGGGAGCGTGCGTGTGAGGGCGCGGGTTAGTGTTAGGGTACGGGTTAGGATTAGGGGACGGGTGAGGGTCAGGCTTCAGGGAAGGGTTAGGGTTAGGGTTCGGGCTAGGGTTAGGGTTAGGTGACGGGGACGGTTTAGGGCCCAGGTGAGGGTACGGCAACGCTTTAGGGGGAGCGTGCGTGTGAGGGCGCGGGTTAGTGTTAGCGTACGGGTTAGGATTAGGGGACGGGTGAGGGTCAGGCTTCGGGGAAGGGTTAGGGTTAGGGTTCGGGCTAGGGTTAGGGTTAGGGGACGGGTACGGTTTAGGGTCCAGGTGAGGGTACGGTAACACTTTAGGGGGAGCGTGCGTGTGAGGGCGCGGGTTAGTGTCAGCGTACGGGTTAGGATTAGGGGACGGGTGAGGGTCAGGCTTCGGGGAAGGGTTAGGGTTATGGTTCGGGCTAGGGTTAGGGTTAGGGGACGGGGACGGTTTAGGGTACAGGTGAGGGTACGGCAACGCTTTAGGGGGAGCGTGCGTGTGAGGGCGCGGGTTAGTGTTAGCGTACGGGTTAGGATTAGGGGACGGGTGAGGGTCAGGCTTCGGGGACGGGTTAGGGTTAGGGTTCGGGCTAGGGTTAGGGTTAGGGGACGGGGACGGTTTCGGGTCCAGGTGAGGGTACGGCAACGCTTTAGGGGGAGCGTGCGTGTGAGGGCACGGGTTAGTGTTAGCGTACGGCTTAGGATTAGGGGACGGATGAGGGTCAGGCTTCGGGGAAGGGTTAGGGTTAGGGTTCGGGCTAGGGTTAGGGTTAGGGGACGGGGACGGTTTAGGGTCCAGGTGAGGGTACGGCAACGCTTTAGGGGGAGCGTGCGTGTGAGGGCGCGGGTTAGTGTTAGGGAACGGGTTAGGATTAGGGGACGGGTGAGGGTCAGGCTTCGGGGAAGGGTTAGGGTTAGGGTTCGGGCTAGGGTTAGGGTTAGGGGACGGGGACGGTTTAGGGTCCAGGTGAGGGTACGGCAACGCTTTAGGGGGAGCGTGCGTGTGAGGGCGCGGGTTAGTGTTAGCGTACGGGTTAGGATTAGGGGACGGGTGAGGGTCAGGCTTCGGGGAAGGGTTAGGGTTAGGGTTCGGGCTAGGGTTAGGGTTAGGGGACGGGGACGGTTTAGGGTCCAGGTGAGGGTACGGCAACGCTTTAGGAGGAGCGTGCGTGTGAGGGCGCGGGTTAGTGTTAGCGTACGGGTTAGGATTACGGGACGGGTGAGGGTCAGGCTTCGGGGAAGGGTTAGGGTTAGGGTTCGGGCTAGGGTTAGGGTTAGGGGACGGGGACTGTTTAGGGTCCAGGTGAGGGTACGGCAACGCTTTAGGGGGAGCGTGCGTGTGAGGGCGCGGGTTAGTGTTAGCGTACGGGTTAGGATTAGGGGACGGGTGAGGGTCACGCTTCGGGGAAGGGTTAGGGTTAGGGTTCGGGCTAGGGTTAGGGTTAGGGGACGGGGACGGTTTAGGGTCCAGGTGAGGGTACGGCAACGCTTTAGGGGGAGCGTGCGTGTGAGGGCGCGGGTTAGTGTTAGGGTATGGGTTAGGATTAGGGGACGGGTGAGGGTCAGGCTTCGGGGAAGGGTTAGGGTTAGGGTTCGGGCTAGGGTTAGGGTTAGGGGACGGGGACGGTTTAGGGTCCAGGTGAGGGTACGGCAACGCTGTAGGGGGAGCGTGCGTGTGAGGGCGCGGGTTAGTGTTAGCGTACGGGTTAGGATTATGGGACGGGTGAGGGTCAGGCTTCGGGGAAGGGTTAGGGTTACGGTTCGGGCTAGGGTTAGGGTTAGGGGACGGGGACGGTTTAGGGTCCAGGTGAGGGTACGGCAACGCTTTAGGGGGAGCGTGCGTGTGAGGGCACGGGTTAGTGTTAGCGTACGGGTTAGGATTAGGGGACGGGTGAGGGTCAGGCTTCTGGGAAGGGTTAGGGTTAGGGTTCGGGCTAGGGTTAGGGTTAGGGGACGGGGACGGTTTAGGGTCCAGGTGAGGGTACGGCAACGCTTTAGGGGGAGCGTGCGTGTGAGGGCGCGGGTTAGTGTTAGCGTACGGCTTAGGATTAGGGGACGGGTGAGGGTCAGGCTTCGGGGAAGGGTTAGGGTTAGGTTTCGGGCTAGGGTTAGGGTTAGGGGACGGGGACGGTTTAGGGTCCAGGTGAGGGTACGGCAACGCTTTAGGGGGAGCGTGCGTGTGAGGGCGCGGGTCAGTGGTAGGGTATGGGTTAGGATTAGGGGACGGGTGAGGGTCAGGCTTCGGGGAAGGGTTAGGGTTAGGGTTCGGGCTAGGGTTAGGGTTAGGGGACCGGGACGGTTTAGGGTCCAGTTGAGGGTACGGCAACGCTTTAGGGGGAGCGTGCGTGTGAGGGCGCGGGTTAGTGTTAGGGTACGGGTTAGGATTAGGGGACGGGTGAGGGTCAGGCTTCGGGGAAGAGTTAGGTTTAGGGTTCGGGCTAGGGTTAGGGTTAGGGGACGGGGACGGTTTAGGGTCCAGGTGAGGGTACGGCAACGCTGTAGGGGGAGCGTGCGTGTGAGGGCGCGGGTTAGTGTTAGCGTACGGGTTAGGATTATGGGACGGGTGAGGGTCAGGCTTCGGGGAAGGGTTAGGGTTACGGTTCGGGCTAGGGTTAGGGTTAGGGGACGGGGACGGTTTAGGGTCCAGGTGAGGGTACGGCAACGCTTTAGGGGGAGCGTGCGTGTGAGGGCACGGGTTAGTGTTAGCGTACGGGTTAGGATTAGGGGACGGGTGAGGGTCAGGCTTCTGGGAAGGGTTAGGGTTAGGGTTCGGGCTAGGGTTAGGGTTAGGGGACGGGGACGGTTTAGGGTCCAGGTGAGGGTACGGCAACGCTTTAGGGGGAGCGTGCGTGTGAGGGCGCGGGTTAGTGTTAGCGTACGGCTTAGGATTAGGGGACGGGTGAGGGTCAGGCTTCGGGGAAGGGTTAGGGTTAGGTTTCGGGCTAGGGTTAGGGTTAGGGGACGGGGACGGTTTAGGGTCCAGGTGAGGGTACGGCAACGCTTTAGGGGGAGCGTGCGTGTGAGGGCGCGGGTCAGTGTTAGGGTATGGGTTAGGATTAGGGGACGGGTGAGGGTCAGGCTTCGGGGAAGGGTTAGGGTTAGGGTTCGGGCTAGGGTTAGGGTTAGGGGACCGGGACGGTTTAGGGTCCAGTTGAGGGTACGGCAACGCTTTAGGGGGAGCGTGCGTGTGAGGGCGCGGGTTAGTGTTAGCGTATGGGTTAGGATTAGGCGACGGGTGAGGGTCAGGCTTCGGGGAAGAGTTAGGTTTAGGGTTCGGGCTAGGGTTAGGGTTAGGGGACGGGGACGGTTTCGGGTCCAGGTGAGGGTACGGCAACGCTTTAGGGGGAGCGTGCGTGTGAGGGCGCGGGTTAGTGTTAGCGTACGGGTTAGGATTAGGGGACGGGTGAGGGTCAGGCTTCGGGGAAGGGTTAGGGTTAGGGTTCGGGCTAGGGTTAGGGTTAGGGGACGGGGACGGTTTAGGGTCCAGGTGAGGGTACGGCAACGCTTTAGGGGGAGCGTGCGTGTGAGGGCGCGGGTTAGTGTTAGCGTACGGGTTAGGATTAGGGGACGGGTGAGGGTCAGGCTTCGGGGAAGGGTTAGGGTTAGGGTTCGGGCTAGGGTTAGGGTTAGGGGACGGGGACGGTTTAGGGTCCAGGTGAGGGTACGGCAACGCTTTAGGGGGAGCGTGCGTGTGAGGGCGCGCGATAGTGTTAGCGTACGGCTTAGGATTAGGGGACGGGTGACGGTCAGGCTTCGGGGAAGGGTTAGGGTTAGGGTTCGGGCTAGGGTTAGGGTTAGGGCACGGGGGCGGTTTACGGTCCAGGTGAGGGTACGGCAACGCTCTAGGGGGAGCGTGCGTGTGAGGGCGCGGGTTAGTGTTAGGGTATGGGTTAGGTTTAGGGGACGGGTGAGGGTCAGGCTTCGGGGAAGGGTTAGGGTTAGGGTTCGGGCTAGGGTTAGGGTTAGGGGACGGGGACGGTTTAGGGTCAGGTGAGGGTACGGCAACGCTTTAGGGGGAGCGTGCGTGTGAGTGCGCGGGTTAGTGTTAGCGTACGGGTTAGGATTAGGGGACGGGTGAGGGTCAGGCTTCTGGGAAGGGTTAGGGTTAGGGTTCGGGCTAGGGTTAGGGTTAGGGGACGGGGACGGTTTAGGGTCCAGGTGAGGGTACGGAAACGCTTTAGGGGGAGCGTGCGTGTGAGGGCGCGGGTTAGTGTTAGCGTCTGGGTTAGGATTAGGGGACGGGTGAGGGTCAGGCTTCGGGGAAGGGTTAGGGTTAGGGTTCGGGCTAGGGTTAGGGTTAGGGGACGGGGACGGTTTAGGGTCCAGGTGAGGGTACGGCAACGCTTTAGGGGGAGCGTGCGTGTGAGGGCGCGGGTTAGTGTTAGGGTACGGGTTAGGATTAGGGGACGGGTGAGGGTCAGGCTTCAGGGAAGGGTTAGGGTTAGGGTTCGGGCTAGGGTTAGGGTTAGGTGACGGGGACGGTTTAGGGCCCAGGTGAGGGTACGGCAACGCTTTAGGGGGAGCGTGCGTGTGAGGGCGCGGGTTAGTGTTAGCGTACGGGTTAGGATTAGGGGACGGGTGAGTGTCAGGCTTCGGGGAAGGGTTAGGGTTAGGGTTCGGGCTAGGGTTAGGGTTAGGGGACGGGTACGGTTTAGGGTCCAGGTGAGGGTACGGTAACACTTTAGGGGGAGCGTGCGTGTGAGGGCGCGGGTTAGTGTCAGCGTACGGGTTAGGATTAGGGGACGGGTGAGGGTCAGGCTTCGGGGAAGGGTTAGGGTTATGGTTCGGGCTAGGGTTAGGGTTAGGGGACGGGGACGGTTTAGGGTCCAGGTGAGGGTACGGCAACGCTTTAGGGGGAGCGTGCGTGTGAGGGCGCGGGTTAGTGTTAGCGTACGGGTTAGGATTAGGGGACGGGTGAGGGTCAGGCTTCGGGGACGGGTTAGGGTTAGGGTTCGGGCTAGGGTTAGGGTTAGGGGACGGGGACGGTTTCGGGTCCAGGTGAGGGTACGGCAACGCTTTAGGGGAGCGTGCGTGTGAGGGCACGGGTTAGTGTTAGCGTACGGCTTAGGATTAGGGGACGGGTGAGGGTCAGGCTTCGGGGAAGGGTTAGGGTTAGGGTTCGGGCTAGGGTTAGGGTTAGGGGACGGGGACGGTTTAGGGTCCAGGTGAGGGTACGGCAACGCTTTAGGGGGAGCGTGCGTGTGAGGGCGCGGGGTAGAGTTAGCGTACGGGTTAGGATTAGGGGACGGGTGAGGGTCAGGCTTCGGGGAAAGGTTAGGGTTAGGGTTCGGGCTAGGGTTAGGGTTAGGGGACGGGGACGGTTTAGGGTCCAGGTGAGGGTACGGCAACGCTTTAGGGGGAGCGTGCGTGTGAGGGCGCGGGTTAGTGTTAGCGTACGGGTTAGGATTAGGGGACGGGTGAGGGTCAGGCTTCGGGGAAGGGTTAGGGTTACGGTTCGGGCTAGGGTTAGGGTTAGGGGACGGGGACGGTTTAGGGTCCAGGTGAGGGTACGGCAATGCTTTAGGGGGAGCGTGCGTGTGAGGGCGCGGGTTAGTGTTAGCGTACGGGTTAGGATTAGGGGACGGGTGAGGGTCAGGCTTCGGGGAAGGGTTAGGGTTAGGGTTCGGGCTAGGGTTAGGGTTAGGGGACGGGGACGGTTTAGGGTCCAGGTGAGGGTACGGCAACAATTTAGGGGGAGCGTGCGTGTGAGGGCGCGCGATAGTGTTAGCGTACGGCTTAGGATTAGGGGACGGGTGAGGGTCAGGCTTCGGGGAAGGGTTAGGGTTAGGTTTCGGGCTAGGGTTAGGGTTAGGGGACGGGGACGGTTTAGGGTCCAGGTGAGGGTACGGCAACGCTTTAGGGGGAGCGTGCGTGTGAGGGCGCGGGTCAGTGTTAGGGTATGGGTTAGGATTAGGGGACGGGTGAGGGTCAGGCTTCGGGGAAGGGTTAGGGTTAGGGTTCGGGCTAGGGTTAGGGTTAGGGGACCGGGACGGTTTAGGGTCCAGGTGAGGGTACGGCAACGCTTTAGGGGGAGCGTGCGTGTGAGGGCGCGGGTTAGTGTTACCGTACGGGTTAGGATTAGGGGACGGGTGAGGGTCAGGCTTCGGGGAAGGGTTAGGGTTAGGGTTCGGGCTAGGGTTAGGGTTAGGGGACGGGGACGGTTTAGGGTCCAGGTGAGGGTACGGCAACGCTTTAGGGGGAGCGTGCGTGTGAGGGCGCGGGTCAGTGTTAGGGTATGGGTTAGGATTAGGGGACGGGTGAGGGTCAGGCTTCGGGGAAGGGTTAGGGTTAGGGTTCGGGCTAGGGTTAGGGTTAGGGGACCGGGACGGTTTAGGGTCCAGTTGAGGGTACGGCAACGCTTTAGGGGGAGCGTGCGTGTGAGGGCGCGGGTTAGTGTTAGCGTATGGGTTAGGATTACGGGACGGGTGAGGGTCAGGCTTCGGGGAAGAGTTAGGGTTAGGGTTCGGGCTAGGGTTAGGGTTAGGGGACGGGGACGGTTTCGGGTCCAGGTGAGGGTACGGCAACGCTTTAGGGGGAGCGTGCGTGTGAGGGCGCGGGTTAGTGTTAGCGTACGGGTTAGGATTAGGGGACGGGTGAGGGTCAGGCTTCGGGGAAGGGTTAGGGTTAGGGTTCGGGCTAGGGTTAGGGTTAGGGGACGGGGACGGTTTAGGGTCCAGGTGAGGGTACGGCAACGCTTTAGGGGGAGCGTGCGTGTGAGGGCGCGGGTTAGTGTTACCGTACGGGTTAGGATTAGGGGACGGGTGAGGGTCAGGCTTCGGGGAAGGGTTAGGGTTAGGGTTCGGGCTAGGGTTAGGGTTAGGGGACGGGGACGGTTTAGGGTCCAGGTGAGGGTACGGCAACGCTTTAGGGGGAGCGTGCGTGTGAGGGCGCGGGTTAGTGTTAGAGTACGGGTTAGGATTAGGGGACGGGTGAGGGTCAGTCTTCTGGGAAGGGTTAGGGTTAGGGTTCGGGCTAGGGTTAGGGTTAGGGGACGGGGACGGTTTAGGGTCCAGGTGAGGGTACGGCAACGCTTTAGGGGGAGCGTGCGTGTGAGGGTGCGGGTTAGTGTTAGCGTATGGGTTAGGATTAGGGGACGGGTGAGGGTCAGGCTTCGGGGAAGGGTTAGGGTTAGGGTTCGGGCTAGGGTTAGGGTTAGGGGACGGGGACGGTTTAGGGTCCAGGTGAGGGTACGGCAACGCTTTAGGGGGAGCATGCGTGTGAGGGCGCGGGTTAGTGTTAGGGTACGGGTTAGGATTAGGGGACGGGTGAGGGTCAGGCTTCGGGGAAGGGTTAGGGTTAGGGTTCGGGCTAGGGTTAGGGTTAGGGGACGGGGACGCTTTAGGGTCCAGGTGAGGGTACGACAACGCTTTAGGGGGAGCGTGCGTGTGAGGGAGCGGGTTAGTGTTAGCGTACGGGTTAGGATTAGGGGACGGGTGAGGGTCAGGCTTCAGGGAAGGGTTAGGGTTAGGGTTCGGTCTAGGGTTAGGGTTAGGTGACGGGGACAGTTTAGGGCCCAGGTGAGGGTACGGCAACGCTTTAGGGGGAGCGTGCGTGTGAGGGCGCGGGTTAGTGTTAGCGTACGGGTTAGGATTAGGGGACGGGTGAGGGTCAGGCTTCGGGGAAGGGTTAGGGTTAGGGTTCGGGCTAGGGTTAGGGTTAGGGGACGGGTACGGTTTAGGGTCCAGGTGAGGGTACGGTAACACTTTAGGGGGAGCGTGCGTGTGAGGGCGCGGGTTAGTGTCAGCTTACGGTTTAGGATTAGGGGACGGGTGATGGTGAGGCTTCGGGGAAGGGTTAGGGTTAGGGTTCGGGCTAGGGTTAGGGTTAGGGGACGGGGACGGTTTAGGGTCCAGGTGAGGGTATGGCAACGCTTTAGGGGGAGCGTGCGTGTGAGGGCGTGGGTTAGTGTTAGCGTACGGGTTAGGATTAGGGGACGGGTGAGGGTCAGGCTTCGGGGACGGGTTAGGGTTAGGGTTCGGGCTAGGGTTAGGGTTAGGGGACGGGGACGGTTTCGGGTCCAGGTGAGGGTACGGCAACGCTTTAGGGGGAGCGTGCGTGTGAGGGCGCGGGTTAGTGTTAGCGTACGGGTTAGGATTAGGGGACGGGTGAGGGTCAGGCTTCGGGGAAGGGTTAGGGTTAGGGTTCGGGCTAGGGTTAAGGTTAGGGGACGGGGACGGTTTAGGGTCCAGGTGAGGGTACGGCAACGCTTTAGGGGGAGCGTGCGTGTGAGGGCGCGGGGTAGTGTTAGCGTACGGGTTAGGATTAGGGGACGGGTGAGGGTCAGGCTTCGGGGAAGGGTTAGGGTTAGGGTTCGGGCTAAGGTTAGGGTTAGGGGACGGGGACGGTTTAGGGTCCAGGTGAGGGTACGGCAACGCTTTAGGGGGAGCGTGCGTGTGAGGGCACGGGTTAGTGTTAATGTACGTGTTAGGATTAGGGGACGGGTGAGGGTCAGGCTTCGGGGAAGGGTTAGGGTTAGGGTTCGGGCTAGGGTTAGGGTTAGGGGACGGGGACGGTTTAGGGTCCAGGTGAGGGTACGGCAACGCTTTAGGGGGAGCGTGCGTGTGAGGGCGCGGGTTAGTGTTAGCGTACGGGTTAGGATTAGGGGACGGGTGAGGGTCAGGCTTCGGGGAAGGGTTAGGGTTAGGGTTCGGGCTAGGGTTAGGGTTAGGGGACGGGGACGGTTTAGGGTCCAGGTGAGGGTACGGCAACGCTTTAGGGGGAGCGTGCGTGTGAGGGCGCGGGTTAGTGTTAGGGTACGGGTTAGGATTAGGGGACGGGTGAGGGTCAGGCTTTGGGGAAGGGTTAGGGTTAGGGTTCGGGCTAGGGTTAGGGTTAGGGGACGGGGACGGTTTAGGGTCCAGGTGAGGGTACGGCAACGCTTTAGGGGGAGCGTGCGTGTGAGGGCGCGGGTTAGTGTTAGCGTACGGGTTAGGATTAGGGGACGGGTGAGGGTCAGGCTTCGGGGAAGGTTTAGGGTTAGGGTTCGGGCTAGGGTTAGGGTTAGGGGACGGGGACGGTTTAGGGTCCAGGTGAGGGTACGGCAACGCTTTAGGGGGAGCGTGCGTGTGAGGGCGCGGGTTAGTGTTAGCCTACGGGTTAGGATTAGGGGACGGGTGAGGGTCAGGGTTCGGGGAAGGGTTAGGGTTAGGGTTCGGGCTAGGGTTAGGGTTAGGGGACGGGGACGGTTTAGGGTCCAGGTGAGGGTACGACAACGCTGTAGGGGGAGCGTGCGTGTGAGGGCGCGTGATAGTGTTAGCGTACGGCTTAGGATTAGGGGACGGGTGAGGGTCAGACTTCGGGGAAGGGTTAGGGTTAGGGTTCGGGCTCGGGTTAGGGTTAGGTGACGGGGACGGTTTAGGGTCCAGGTGAGGGTACGGCAACGCTTTAGGGGGAGCGTGCGTGTGAGGGCGCGGGTTAGTGTTAGGGTATGGGTTAGGATTAGGGGACGGGTGAGTGTCAGGCTTCGGGGAAGGGTTAGGGTTAGGGTTCGGGCTAGGGTTAGGGTTAGGGGACGGGGACGGTTTAGGGTCCAGGTGAGGGTACGGTAACACTTTAGGGGGAGCGTGCATGTGAGGGCGCGGGTTAGTGTCAGCGTACGGGTTAGGATTAGGGGACGGGTGAGTGTCAGGCTTCGGGGAAGGGTTAGGGTTAGGGTTCGGGCTAGGGTTAGGGTTAGGGGACGGGGACGGTTTAGGGTCCAGGTTAGGGTATGGAAACGCTTTAGGGGGAGCGTGCGTGTGAGGGCGCGCGTTAGTGTTAGCGTACGGCTTAGGATTAGGGGACGGGTGAGGGTCAGGCTTCGGGGAAGGGTTAGGGTTAGGGTTCGGGCTAGGGTTAGGGTTAGGGGATGGGGACGGTTTAGGGTCCAGGTGAGGGTACGGCAACGCTTTAGGGGGAGCGTGCGTGTGAGTGTGCGGGTTAGTGTTAGGGTATGGGTTAGGATTAGGGGACGGGTGAGGGTCAGGCTTCGGGGAAGGGTTAGGGTTAGGGTTCGGGCTAGGGTTAGGGTTAGGGGACGGGGACGGTTTAGGGTCCAGGTGAGGGTACGGCAACGCTTTAGGGGGAGCGTGCGTGTGAGGGCGCAGGTTAGCGTTAGCGTACGGGTTAGGATTAGGGGACGGGTGAGGGTCAGGCTTCGGGGAAGGGTTAGGGTTAGGGTTCGGGCTAGGGTTAGGGTTAGGGGACGGGGACGGTTTAGGGTCCAGGTGAGGGTACAGCAACGCTTTAGGGGGAGCGTGCGTGTGAGGGCGCGGGTTAGTGTTAGCGTACGGGTTAGGATTAGGGGACGGGTGAGTGTCAGGCTTCGGGGAAGGGTTAGGGTTAGGGTTCGGGCTAGGGTTAGGGTTAGGGGATGGGGACGGTTTAGGGTCCAGGTGAGGGTACAGCAACGCTTTTGGGGGAGCGTGCGTGTGAGGGCGCGGGTTAGTGTTAGCGAACTGGTTAGGATTAGGGGACGGGTGAGGGTCAGGCTTCGGGTAAGGGTTAGGGTTAGGGTTCGGGCTAGGGTTAGGGTTAGGGGACGGGGACGGTTTAGGGTCCAGGTGAGGGTACGGCAACGCTTTAGGGGGAGCGTGCGTGTGAGGGCGCGGGTTAGTGTTAGCGTACGGGTTAGGATTAGGGGACGGGTGAGGGTCAGGCTTCGGGGAAGGGTTAGGGTTAGGGTTCGGGCTAGGGTTAGGGTTAGGGGACGGGGACGGTTTAGGGTCCAGGTGAGGGTACGGCAACGCTTTAGGGGGAGCGTGCGTGTGAGGGCGCGGGTTAGTGTTAGCGTACGGGTTAGGATTAGGGGACGGGTGAGGGTCAGGCTTCGGGGAAGGGTTAGGGTTAGGGTTCGGGCTAGGGTTAGGGTTAGGGGACGGGGACGGTTTCGGGTCCAGGTGAGGGTACGGCAACACTTTATGGGGAGCGTGCGTGTGAGGGCGCGGGTTAGTGTTAGCGTACGGGTTAGGATTAGGGGACGGGTGAGGGTCAGGCTTCGGGGAAGGGTTAGGGTTAGGGTTCGGGCTAGGGTTAGGGTTAGGGGACGGGGACGGTTTCGGGTCCAGGTGAGGGTACGGCAACGCTTTAGAGGGAGCGTGCGTGTGAGGGCGCGGGTTAGTTTTAGCGTACGGGTTAGGATTAGGGGACGGGTGAGGGTCAGGCTTCGGGGAAGGGTTAGGGTTAGGGTTCGGGCTAGGGTTAGGGTTAGGTGACGGGGACGGTTTAGGGTCCAGGTGAGGGTACGGCAACGCTTTAGGGGGAGCGTGCGTGTGAGGGCGCGGGTTAGTGTTAGCGTACGGGTTAGGATTAGGGGACGGGTGAGGGTCAGGCTTCGGGGAAGGGTTAGGGTTAGGGTTCGGGCTAGGGTTAGGGTTAGGGGACGGGGACGGTTTAGGGTCCAGGTGAGGGTACGGCAACGCTTTAGGGGGAGCGTGCGTGTGAGGGCGCGGGTTAGTGTTAGCGTACGGGTTAGGATTAGGGGACGGGTGAGGGTCAGGCTTCGGGGAAGGGTTAGGGTTAGGGTTCGGGCTAGGGTTAGGGTTAGGGGACGGGGACGGTTTCGGGTCCAGGTGAGGGTACGGCAACGCTTTAGAGGGAGCGTGCGTGTGAGGGCGCGGGTTAGTTTTAGCGTACGGGTTAGGATTAGGGGACGGGTGAGGGTCAGGCTTCGGGGAAGGGTTAGGGTTAGGGTTCGGGCTAGGGTTAGGGTTAGGTGACGGGGACGGTTTAGGGTCCAGGTGAGGGTACGGCAACGCTTTAGGGGGAGCGTGCGTGTGAGGGCGCGGGTTAGTGTTAGCGTACGGGTTAGGATTAGGGGACGGGTGAGGGTCAGGCTTCGGGGAAGGGTTAGGGTTAGGGTTCGGTCTAGGGTTAGGGTTAGGGGACGGGGACGGTTTAGGGTCCAGGTGAGGGTACGGCAACGCTTTAGGGGGAGCGTGCGTGTGAGGGCGCGGGTTAGTGTTAGCGTACGGGTTAGGATTAGGGGACGGGTGAGGGTCAGGCTTCGGGGAAGTGTTAGGGTTAGGGTTCGGGCTAGGGTTAGGGTTAGGGGACGGGGACGGTTTAGGGTCCAGGTGAGGGTACGGCAACGCTTTAGGGGGAGCGTGCGTGTGAGGGCGCGGGTTAGTGTTAGGGTACGGGTTAGGATTAGGGGACGGGTGAGGGTCAGGCTTTGGGGAAGGGTTAGGGTTAGGGTTCGGGCTAGGGTTAGGGTTAGGGGACGGGGACGGTTTAGGGTCCAGGTGAGGGTACGGCAACGCTTTAGGGGGAGCGTGCGTGTGAGGGCGCGGGTTAGTGTTAGCGTACGGGTTAGGATTAGGGGACGGGTGAGGGTCAGGCTTCGGGGAAGGTTTAGGGTTAGGGTTCGGGCTAGGGTTAGGGTTAGGGGACGGGGACGGTTTAGGGTCCAGGTGAGGGTACGGCAACGCTTTAGGGGGAGCGTGCGTGTGAGGGCGCGGGTTAGTGTTAGCGTACGGGTTAGGATTAGGGGACGGGTGAGGGTCAGGCTTCGGGGAAGGGTTAGGGTTAGGGTTCGGGCTAGGGTTAGGGTTAGGGGACGGGGACGGTTTAGGGTCCAGGTGAGGGTACGACAACGCTGTAGGGGGAGCGTGCGTGTGAGGGCGCGTGATAGTGTTAGCGTACGGCTTAGGATTAGGGGACGGGTGAGGGTCAGACTTCGGGGAAGGGTTAGGGTTAGGGTTCGGGCTCGGGTTAGGGTTAGGTGACGGGGACGGTTTAGGGTCCAGGTGAGGGTACGGCAACGCTTTAGGGGGAGCGTGCGTGTGAGGGCGCGGGTTAGTGTTAGGGTATGGGTTAGGATTAGGGGACGGGTGAGTGTCAGGCTTCGGGGAAGGGTTAGGGTTAGGGTTCGGGCTAGGGTTAGGGTTAGGGGACGGGGACGGTTTAGGGTCCAGGTGAGGGTACGGTAACACTTTAGGGGGAGCGTGCATGTGAGGGCGCGGGTTAGTGTCAGCGTACGGGTTAGGATTAGGGGACGGGTGAGTGTCAGGCTTCGGGGAAGGGTTAGGGTTAGGGTTCGGGCTAGGGTTAGGGTTAGGGGACGGGGACGGTTTAGGGTCCAGGTTAGGGTATGGAAACGCTTTAGGGGGAGCGTGCGTGTGAGGGCGCGCGTTAGTGTTAGCGTACGGCTTAGGATTAGGGGACGGGTGAGGGTCAGGCTTCGGGGAAGGGTTAGGGTTAGGGTTCGGGCTAGGGTTAGGGTTAGGGGATGGGGACGGTTTAGGGTCCAGGTGAGGGTACGGCAACGCTTTAGGGGGAGCGTGCGTGTGAGTGTGCGGGTTAGTGTTAGGGTATGGGTTAGGATTAGGGGACGGGTGAGGGTCAGGCTTCGGGGAAGGGTTAGGGTTAGGGTTCGGGCTAGGGTTAGGGTTAGGGGACGGGGACGGTTTAGGGTCCAGGTGAGGGTACGGCAACGCTTTAGGGGGAGCGTGCGTGTGAGGGCGCAGGTTAGCGTTAGCGTACGGGTTAGGATTAGGGGACGGGTGAGGGTCAGGCTTCGGGGAAGGGTTAGGGTTAGGGTTCGGGCTAGGGTTAGGGTTAGGGGACGGGGACGGTTTAGGGTCCAGGTGAGGGTACAGCAACGCTTTAGGGGGAGCGTGCGTGTGAGGGCGCGGGTTAGTGTTAGCGTACGGGTTAGGATTAGGGGACGGGTGAGTGTCAGGCTTCGGGGAAGGGTTAGGGTTAGGGTTCGGGCTAGGGTTAGGGTTAGGGGATGGGGACGGTTTAGGGTCCAGGTGAGGGTACAGCAACGCTTTTGGGGGAGCGTGCGTGTGAGGGCGCGGGTTAGTGTTAGCGAACTGGTTAGGATTAGGGGACGGGTGAGGGTCAGGCTTCGGGTAAGGGTTAGGGTTAGGGTTCGGGCTAGGGTTAGGGTTAGGGGACGGGGACGGTTTAGGGTCCAGGTGAGGGTACGGCAACGCTTTAGGGGGAGCGTGCGTGTGAGGGCGCGGGTTAGTGTTAGCGTACGGGTTAGGATTAGGGGACGGGTGAGGGTCAGGCTTCGGGGAAGGGTTAGGGTTAGGGTTCGGGCTAGGGTTAGGGTTAGGGGACGGGGACGGTTTAGGGTCCAGGTGAGGGTACGGCAACGCTTTAGGGGGAGCGTGCGTGTGAGGGCGCGGGTTAGTGTTAGCGTACGGGTTAGGATTAGGGGACGGGTGAGGGTCAGGCTTCGGGGAAGGGTTAGGGTTAGGGTTCGGGCTAGGGTTAGGGTTAGGGGACGGGGACGGTTTCGGGTCCAGGTGAGGGTACGGCAACACTTTATGGGGAGCGTGCGTGTGAGGGCGCGGGTTAGTGTTAGCGTACGGGTTAGGATTAGGGGACGGGTGAGGGTCAGGCTTCGGGGAAGGGTTAGGGTTAGGGTTCGGGCTAGGGTTAGGGTTAGGGGACGGGGACGGTTTCGGGTCCAGGTGAGGGTACGGCAACGCTTTAGAGGGAGCGTGCGTGTGAGGGCGCGGGTTAGTTTTAGCGTACGGGTTAGGATTAGGGGACGGGTGAGGGTCAGGCTTCGGGGAAGGGTTAGGGTTAGGGTTCGGGCTAGGGTTAGGGTTAGGGGACGGGGACGGTTTAGGGTCCAGGTGAGGGTACGGCAACGCTTTAGGGGGAGCGTGCGTGTGAGGGCGCGGGTTAGTGTTAGCGTACGGGTTAGGATTAGGGGACGGGTGAGGGTCAGGCTTCGGGGAAGGGTTAGGGTTAGGGTTCGGGCTAGGGTTAGGGTTAGGGGACGGGGACGGTTTCGGGTCCAGGTGAGGGTACGGCAACGCTTTAGAGGGAGCGTGCGTGTGAGGGCGCGGGTTAGTTTTAGCGTACGGGTTAGGATTAGGGGACGGGTGAGGGTCAGGCTTCGGGGAAGGGTTAGGGTTAGGGTTCGGGCTAGGGTTAGGGTTAGGGGACGGGGACGGTTTAGGGTCCAGGTGAGGGTACGGCAACGCTTTAGGGGGAGCGTGCGTGTGAGGGCGCGGGTTAGTGTTAGCGTACGGGTTAGGATTAGGGGACGGGTGAGGGTCAGGCTTCGGGGAAGGGTTAGGGTTAGGGTTCGGGCTAGGGTTAGGGTTAGGGGACGGGGACGGTTTCGGGTCCAGGTGAGGGTACGGCAACACTTTATGGGGAGCGTGCGTGTGAGGGCGCGGGTTAGTGTTAGCGTACGGGTTAGGATTAGGGGACGGGTGAGGGTCAGGCTTCGGGGAAGGGTTAGGGTTAGGGTTCGGGCTAGGGTTAGGGTTAGGGGACGGGGACGGTTTCGGGTCCAGGTGAGGGTACGGCAACGCTTTAGAGGGAGCGTGCGTGTGAGGGCGCGGGTTAGTTTTAGCGTACGGGTTAGGATTAGGGGACGGGTGAGGGTCAGGCTTCGGGGAAGGGTTAGGGTTAGGGTTCGGGCTAGGGTTAGGGTTAGGTGACGGGGACGGTTTAGGGTCCAGGTGAGGGTACGGCAACGCTTTAGGGGGAGCGTGCGTGTGAGGGCGCGGGTTAGTGTTAGCGTACGGGTTAGGATTAGGGGACGGGTGAGGGTCAGGCTTCGGGGAAGGGTTAGGGTTAGGGTTCGGGCTAGGGTTAGGGTTAGGGGACGGGGACGGTTTAGGGTCCAGGTGAGGGTACGGCAACGCTTTAGGGGGAGCGTGCGTGTGAGGGCGCGGGTTAGTGTTAGCGTACGGGTTAGGATTAGGGGACGGGTGAGGGTCAGGCTTCGGGGAAGGGTTAGGGTTAGGGTTCGGGCTAGGGTTAGGGTTAGGGGACGGGGACGGTTTCGGGTCCAGGTGAGGGTACGGCAACGCTTTAGAGGGAGCGTGCGTGTGAGGGCGCGGGTTAGTTTTAGCGTACGGGTTAGGATTAGGGGACGGGTGAGGGTCAGGCTTCGGGGAAGGGTTAGGGTTAGGGTTCGGGCTAGGGTTAGGGTTAGGTGACGGGGACGGTTTAGGGTCCAGGTGAGGGTACGGCAACGCTTTAGGGGGAGCGTGCGTGTGAGGGCGCGGGTTAGTGTTAGCGTACGGGTTAGGATTAGGGGACGGGTGAGGGTCAGGCTTCGGGGAAGGGTTAGGGTTAGGGTTCGGTCTAGGGTTAGGGTTAGGGGACGGGGACGGTTTAGGGTCCAGGTGAGGGTACGGCAACGCTTTAGGGGGAGCGTGCGTGTGAGGGCGCGGGTTAGTGTTAGCGTACGGGTTAGGATTAGGGGACGGGTGAGGGTCAGGCTTCGGGGAAGTGTTAGGGTTAGGGTTCGGGCTAGGGTTAGGGTTAGGGGACGGGGACGGTTTAGGGTCCAGGTGAGGGTACGGCAACGCTTTAGGGGGAGCGTGCGTGTGAGGGCGCGGGTTAGCGTTAGCGTACGGGTTAGGATTAGGGGACGGGTGAGGGTCAGGCTTCGGGGAAGGGTTAGGGTTAGGGTTCGGGCTAGGGTTAGGGTTAGGGGACGGGGACGGTTTAGGGTCCAGGTGAGGGTACGGCAACGCTTTAGGGGGAGCGTGCGTGTGAGGGCGCGGGTTAGTGTTAGGGTACGGGTTAGGATTAGGGGACGGGTGAGGGTCAGGCTTCGGGGAAGGGTTAGGGTTAGGGTTCGGGCTAGGGTTAGGGTTAGGGGACGGGGACGGTTTAGGGTCCAGGTGAGGGTACGGCAACGCCTTAGGGGGAGCGTGCGTGTGAGGGCGCGGGTTAGTGTTAGCGTACGGGTTAGGATTAGGGGACGGGTGAGGGTCAGGCTTCGGGGAAGGGTTAGGTTTAGGGTTCGGGCTAGGGTTAGGGTTAGGGGACGGGGACGGTTTAGGGTCCAGGTGAGGGTACGGCAACGCTTTAGGGGGAGCGTGCGTGTGAGGGCGCGCGATAGTGTTAGCGTACGGCTTAGGATTAGGGGACGGGTGACGGTCAGGCTTCGGGGAAGGGTTAGGGTTAGGGTTCGGGCTAGGGTTAGGGTTAGGGCACGGGGACGGTTTACGGTCCAGGTGAGGGTACGGCAACGCTCTAGGGGGAGCGTGCGTGTGAGGGCGCGGGTTAGTGTTAGGGTATGGGTTAGGTTTAGGGGACGGGTGAGGGTCAGGCTTCGGGGAAGGGTTAGGGTTAGGGTTCGGGCTAGGGTTAGGGTTAGGGGACGGGGACGGTTTAGGGTCAGGTGAGGGTACGGCAACGCTTTAGGGGGAGCGTGCGTGTGAGTGCGCGGGTTAGTGTTAGCGTACGGGTTAGGATTAGGGGACGGGTGAGGGTCAGGCTTCTGGGAAGGGTTAGGGTTAGGGTTCGGGCTAGGGTTAGGGTTAGGGGACGGGGACGGTTTAGGGTCCAGGTGAGGGTACGGAAACGCTTTAGGGGGAGCGTGCGTGTGAGGGCGCGGGTTAGTGTTAGCGTATGGGTTAGGATTAGGGGACGGGTGAGGGTCAGGCTTCGGGGAAGGGTTAGGGTTAGGGTTCGGGCTAGGGTTAGGGTTAGGGGACGGGGACGGTTTAGGGTCCAGGTGAGGGTACGGCAACGCTTTAGGGGGAGCGTGCGTGTGAGGGCGCGGGTTAGTGTTAGGGTACGGGTTAGGATTAGGGGACGGGTGAGGGTCAGGCTTCAGGGAAGGGTTAGGGTTAGGGTTCGGGCTAGGGTTAGGGTTAGGTGACGGGGACGGTTTAGGGCCCAGGTGAGGGTACGGCAACGCTTTAGGGGGAGCGTGCGTGTGAGGGCGCGGGTTAGTGTTAGCGTACGGGTTAGGATTAGGGGACGGGTGAGTGTCAGGCTTCGGGGAAGGGTTAGGCTTAGGGTTCGGGCTAGGGTTAGGGTTAGGGGACGGGGACGGTTTAGGGTCCAGGTGAGGGTACGGTAACACTTTAGGGGGAGCGTGCGTGTGAGGGCGCGGGTTAGTGTCAGCGTACGGGTTAGGATTAGGGGACGGGTGAGGGTCAGGCTTCGGGGAAGGGTTAGGGTTATGGTTCGGGCTAGGGTTAGGGTTAGGGGACGGGGACGGTTTAGGGTACAGGTGAGGGTACGGCAACGCTTTAGGGGGAGCGTGCGTGTGAGGGAGCGGGTTAGTGTTAGCGTACGGGTTAGGATTAGGGGACGGGTGAGGGTCAGGCTTCGGGGACGGGTTAGGGTTAGGGTTCGGGCTAGGGTTAGGGTTAGGGGACGGGGACGGTTTCGGGTCCAGGTGAGGGTACGGCAACGCTTTAGGGGAGCGTGCGTGTGAGAGCACGGGTTAGTGTTAGCGTACGGCTTAGGATTAGGGGACGGGTGAGGGTCAGGCTTCGGGGAAGGGTTAGGGTTAGGGTTCGGGCTAGGGTTAGGGTTAGGGGACGGGGACGGTTTAGGGTCCAGGTGAGGGTACGGCAACGCTTTAGGGGGAGCGTGCGTGTGAGGGCGCGGGGTAGAGTTAGCGTACGGGTTAGGATTAGGGGACGGGTGAGGGTCAGGCTTCGGGGAAAGGTTAGGGTTAGGGTTCGGGCTAGGGTTAGGGTTAGGGGACGGGGACGGTTTAGGGTCCAGGTGAGGGTACGGCAACGTTTTAGGGGGAGCGTGCGTGTGAGGGCGCGGGTTAGTGTTAGCGTACGGGTTAGGATTAGGGGACGGGTGAGGGTCAGGCTTCGGGGAAGGGTTAGGGATACGGTTCGGGCTAGGGTTAGGGTTAGGGGACGGGGACGGTTTAGGGTCCAGGTGAGGGTACGGCAATGCTTTAGGGGGAGCGTGCGTGTGAGGGCGCGGGTTAGTGTTAGCGTACGGGTTAGGATTAGGGGACGGGTGAGGGTCAGGCTTCGGGGAAGGGTTAGGGTTAGGGTTCGGGCTAGGGTTAGGGTTAGGGGACGGGGACGGTTTAGGGTCCAGGTGAGGGTACGGCAACAATTTAGGGGGAGCGTGCGTGTGAGGGCGCGCGATAGTGTTAGCGTACGGCTTAGGATTAGGGGACGGGTGAGGGTCAGGCTTCGGGGAAGGGTTAGGGTTAGGTTTCGGGCTAGGGTTAGGGTTAGGGGACGGGGACGGTTTAGGGTCCAGGTGAGGGTACGGCAACGCTTTAGGGGGAGCGTGCGTGTGAGGGCGCGGGTCAGTGTTAGGGTATGGGTTAGGATTAGGGGACGGGTGAGGGTCAGGCTTCGGGGAAGGGTTAGGGTTAGGGTTCGGGCTAGGGTTAGGGTTAGGGGACCGGGACGGTTTAGGGTCCAGGTGAGGGTACGGCAACGCTTTAGGGGGAGCGTGCGTGTGAGGGCGCGGGTTAGTGTTACCGTACGGGTTAGGATTAGGGGACGGGTGAGGGTCAGGCTTCGGGGAAGGGTTAGGGTTAGGGTTCGGGCTAGGGTTAGGGTTAGGGGACGGGGACGGTTTAGGGTCCAGGTGAGGGTACGGCAACGCTTTAGGGGGAGCGTGCGTGTGAGGGCGCGGGTCAGTGTTAGGGTATGGGTTAGGATTAGGGGACGGGTGAGGGTCAGGCTTCGGGGAAGGGTTAGGGTTAGGGTTCGGGCTAGGGTTAGGGTTAGGGGACCGGGACGGTTTAGGGTCCAGGTGAGGGTACGGCAACGCTTTAGGGGGAGCGTGCGTGTGAGGGCGCGGGTTAGTGTTAGCGTATGGGTTAGGATTAGGGGACGGGTGAGGGTCAGGCTTCGGGGAAGAGTTAGGGTTAGGGTTCGGGCTAGGGTTAGGGTTAGGGGACGGGGACGGTTTCGGGTCCAGGTGAGGGTACGGCAACGCTTTAGGGGGAGCGTGCGTGTGAGGGCGCGGGTTAGTGTTAGCGTACGGGTTAGGATTAGGGGACGGGTGAGGGTCAGGCTTCGGGGAAGGGTTAGGGTTAGGGTTCGGGCTAGGGTTAGGGTTAGGGGACGGGGACGGTTTAGGGTCCAGGTGAGGGTACGGCAACGCTTTAGGGGGAGCGTGCGTGTGAGGGCGCGGGTTAGTGTTACCGTACGGGTTAGGATTAGGGGACGGGTGAGGGTCAGGCTTCGGGGAAGGGTTAGGGTTAGGGTTCGGGCTAGGGTTAGGGTTAGGGGACGGGGACGGTTTAGGGTCCAGGTGAGGGTACGGCAACGCTTTAGGGGGAGCGTGCGTGTGAGGGCGCGGGTTAGTGTTAGCGTACGGGTTAGGATTAGGGGACGGGTGAGGGTCAGGCTTCTGGGAAGGGTTAGGGTTAGGGTTCGGGCTAGGGTTAGGGTTAGGGGACGGGGACGGTTTAGGGTCCAGGTGAGGGTACGGCAACGCTTTAGGGGGAGCGTGCGTGTGAGGGCGCGGGTTAGTGTTAGCGTATGGGTTAGGATTAGGGGACGGGTGAGGGTCAGGCTTCGGGGAAGGGTTAGGGTTAGGGTTCGGGCTAGGGTTAGGGTTAGGGGACGGGGACGGTTTAGGGTCCAGGTGAGGGTACGGCAACGCTTTAGGGGGAGCATGCGTGTGAGGGCGCGGGTTAGTGTTAGGGTACGGGTTAGGATTAGGGGACGGGTGAGGGTCAGGCTTCGGGGAAGGGTTAGGGTTAGGGTTCGGGCTAGGGTTAGGGTTAGGGGACGGGGACGGTTTAGGGTCCAGGTGAGGGTACGACAACGCTTTAGGGGGAGCGTGCGTGTGAGGGCGCGGGTTAGTGTTAGCGTACGGGTTAGGATTAGGGGACGGGTGAGGGTCAGGCTTCAGGGAAGGGTTAGGGTTAGGGTTCGGTCTAGGGTTAGGGTTAGGTGACGGGGACAGTTTAGGGCCCAGGTGAGGGTACGGTAACGCTTTAGGGGGAGCGTGCGTGTGAGGGCGCGGGTTAGTGTTAGCGTACGGGTTAGGATTAGGGGACGGGTGAGGGTCAGGCTTCGTGGACGGGTTAGGGTTAGGGTTCGGGCTAGGGTTAGGGTTAGGGGACGGGGACGGTTTCGGGTCCAGGTGAGGGTACGGCAACGCTTTAGGGGGAGCGTGCGTGTGAGGGCGCGGGTTAGTGTTAGCGTACGGGTTAGTATTAGGGGACGGGTGAGGGTCAGGCTTCGGGGAAGGGTTAGGGTTAGGGTTCGGGCTAGGGTTAGGGTTAGGGGACGGGGACGGTTTAGGGTCAGGTGAGGGTACGGCAACGCTTTAGGGGGAGCGTGCGTGTGAGTGCGCGGGTTAGTGTTAGCGTACGGGTTAGGATTAGGGGACGGGTGAGGGTCAGGCTTCTGGGAAGGGTTAGGGTTAGGGTTCGGGCTAGGGTTAGGGTTAGGGGACGGGGACGGTTTAGGGTCCAGGTGAGGGTACGGAAACGCTTTAGGGGGAGCGTGCGTGTGAGGGCGCGGGTTAGTGTTAGCGTATGGGTTAGGATTAGGGGACGGGTGAGGGTCAGGCTTCGGGGAAGGGTTAGGGTTAGGGTTCGGGCTAGGGTTAGGGTTAGGGGACGGGGACGGTTTAGGGTCCAGGTGAGGGTACGGCAACGCTTTAGGGGGAGCGTGCGTGTGAGGGCGCGGGTTAGTGTTAGGGTACGGGTTAGGATTAGGGGACGGGTGAGGGTCAGGCTTCAGGGAAGGGTTAGGGTTAGGGTTCGGGCTAGGGTTAGGGTTAGGTGACGGGGACGGTTTAGGGCCCAGGTGAGGGTACGGCAACGCTTTAGGGGGAGCGTGCGTGTGAGGGCGCGGGTTAGTGTTAGCGTACGGGTTAGGATTAGGGGACGGGTGAGTGTCAGGCTTCGGGGAAGGGTTAGGGTTAGGGTTCGGGCTAGGGTTAGGGTTAGGGGACGGGGACGGTTTAGGGTCCAGGTGAGGGTACGGTAACACTTTAGGGGGAGCGTGCGTGTGAGGGCGCGGGTTAGTGTCAGCGTACGGGTTAGGATTAGGGGACGGGTGAGGGTCAGGCTTCGGGGAAGGGTTAGGGTTATGGTTCGGGCTAGGGTTAGGGTTAGGGGACGGGGACGGTTTAGGGTACAGGTGAGGGTACGGCAACGCTTTAGGGGGAGCGTGCGTGTGAGGGCGCGGGTTAGTGTTAGCGTACGGGTTAGGATTAGGGGACGGGTGAGGGTCAGGCTTCGGGGACGGGTTAGGGTTAGGGTTCGGGCTAGGGTTAGGGTTAGGGGACGGGGACGGTTTCGGGTCCAGGTGAGGGTACGGCAACGCTTTAGGGGAGCGTGCGTGTGAGGGCACGGGTTAGTGTTAGCGTACGGCTTAGGATTAGGGGACGGGTGAGGGTCAGGCTTCGGGGAAGGGTTAGGGTTAGGGTTCGGGCTAGGGTTAGGGTTAGGGGACGGGGACGGTTTAGGGTCCAGGTGAGGGTACGGCAACGCTTTAGGGGGAGCGTGCGTGTGAGGGCGCGGGGTAGAGTTAGCGTACGGGTTAGGATTAGGGGACGGGTGAGGGTCAGGCTTCGGGGAAAGGTTAGGGTTAGGGTTCGGGCTAGGGTTAGGGTTAGGGGACGGGGACGGTTTAGGGTCCAGGTGAGGGTACGGCAACGTTTTAGGGGGAGCGTGCGTGTGAGGGCGCGGGTTAGTGTTAGCGTACGGGTTAGGATTAGGGGACGGGTGAGGGTCAGGCTTCGGGGAAGGGTTAGGGATACGGTTCGGGCTAGGGTTAGGGTTAGGGGACGGGGACGGTTTAGGGTCCAGGTGAGGGTACGGCAATGCTTTAGGGGGAGCGTGCGTGTGAGGGCGCGGGTTAGTGTTAGCGTACGGGTTAGGATTAGGGGACGGGTGAGGGTCAGGCTTCGGGGAAGGGTTAGGGTTAGGGTTCGGGCTAGGGTTAGGGTTAGGGGACGGGGACGGTTTAGGGTCCAGGTGAGGGTACGGCAACAATTTAGGGGGAGCGTGCGTGTGAGGGCGCGCGATAGTGTTAGCGTACGGCTTAGGATTAGGGGACGGGTGAGGGTCAGGCTTCGGGGAAGGGTTAGGGTTAGGTTTCGGGCTAGGGTTAGGGTTAGGGGACGGGGACGGTTTAGGGTCCAGGTGAGGGTACGGCAACGCTTTAGGGGGAGCGTGCGTGTGAGGGCGCGGGTCAGTGTTAGGGTATGGGTTAGGATTAGGGGACGGGTGAGGGTCAGGCTTCGGGGAAGGGTTAGGGTTAGGGTTCGGGCTAGGGTTAGGGTTAGGGGACCGGGACGGTTTAGGGTCCAGGTGAGGGTACGGCAACGCTTTAGGGGGAGCGTGCGTGTGAGGGCGCGGGTTAGTGTTACCGTACGGGTTAGGATTAGGGGACGGGTGAGGGTCAGGCTTCGGGGAAGGGTTAGGGTTAGGGTTCGGGCTAGGGTTAGGGTTAGGGGACGGGGACGGTTTAGGGTCCAGGTGAGGGTACGGCAACGCTTTAGGGGGAGCGTGCGTGTGAGGGCGCGGGTCAGTGTTAGGGTATGGGTTAGGATTAGGGGACGGGTGAGGGTCAGGCTTCGGGGAAGGGTTAGGGTTAGGGTTCGGGCTAGGGTTAGGGTTAGGGGACCGGGACGGTTTAGGGTCCAGTTGAGGGTACGGCAACGCTTTAGGGGGAGCGTGCGTGTGAGGGCGCGGGTTAGTGTTAGCGTATGGGTTAGGATTAGGGGACGGGTGAGGGTCAGGCTTCGGGGAAGAGTTAGGGTTAGGGTTCGGGCTAGGGTTAGGGTTAGGGGACGGGGACGGTTTCGGGTCCAGGTGAGGGTACGGCAACGCTTTAGGGGGAGCGTGCGTGTGAGGGCGCGGGTTAGTGTTAGCGTACGGGTTAGGATTAGGGGACGGGTGAGGGTCAGGCTTCGGGGAAGGGTTAGGGTTAGGGTTCGGGCTAGGGTTAGGGTTAGGGGACGGGGACGGTTTAGGGTCCAGGTGAGGGTACGGCAACGCTTTAGGGGGAGCGTGCGTGTGAGGGCGCGGGTTAGTGTTACCGTACGGGTTAGGATTAGGGGACGGGTGAGGGTCAGGCTTCGGGGAAGGGTTAGGGTTAGGGTTCGGGCTAGGGTTAGGGTTAGGGGACGGGGACGGTTTAGGGTCCAGGTGAGGGTACGGCAACGCTTTAGGGGGAGCGTGCGTGTGAGGGCGCGGGTTAGTGTTAGCGTACGGGTTAGGATTAGGGGACGGGTGAGGGTCAGGCTTCTGGGAAGGGTTAGGGTTAGGGTTCGGGCTAGGGTTAGGGTTAGGGGACGGGGACGGTTTAGGGTCCAGGTGAGGGTACGGCAACGCTTTAGGGGGAGCGTGCGTGTGAGGGCGCGGGTTAGTGTTAGCGTATGGGTTAGGATTAGGGGACGGGTGAGGGTCAGGCTTCGGGGAAGGGTTAGGGTTAGGGTTCGGGCTAGGGTTAGGGTTAGGGGACGGGGACGGTTTAGGGTCCAGGTGAGGGTACGGCAACGCTTTAGGGGGAGCGTGCGTGTGAGGGCGCGGGTTAGTGTTAGCGTACGGGTTAGGATTAGGGGACGGGTGAGGGTCAGGCTTTGGGGAAGTGTTAGGGTTAGGGTTCGGGCTAGGGTTAGGGTTAGGGGACGGGGACGGTTTAGGGTCCAGGTGAGGGTACGGCAACGCTTTAGGGGGAGCGTGCGTGTGAGGGCGCGGGTTAGTGTTAGCGTACGGGTTAGGATTAGGGGACGGGTGAGGGTCAGGCTTCGGGGAAGGGTTAGGGTTAGGGTTCGGGCTAGGGTTAGGGTTAGGGGACGGGGACGGTTTAGGGTCCAGGTGAGGGTACGGCAACGCTTTAGGGGGAGCGTGCGTGTGAGGGCGCGGGTTAGTGTTAGCGTACGGGTTAGGATTAGGGGACGGGTGAGGGTCAGGCTTCGGGGAAGGGTTAGGGTTAGGGTTCGGGCTAGGGTTAGGGTTAGGGGACGGGGACGGTTTAGGGTCCAGGTGAGGGTACGACAACGCTGTAGGGGGAGCGTGCGTGTGAGGGCGCGTGATAGTGTTAGCGTACGGCTTAGGATTAGGGGACGGGTGAGGGTCAGACTTCGGGGAAGGGTTAGGGTTAGGGTTCGGGCTCGGGTTAGGGTTAGGTGACGGGGACGGTTTAGGGTCCAGGTGAGGGTACGGCAACGCTTTAGGGGGAGCGTGCGTGTGAGGGCGCGGGTTAGTGTTAGGGTATGGGTTAGGATTAGGGGACGGGTGAGTGTCAGGCTTCGGGGAAGGGTTAGGGTTAGGGTTCGGGCTAGGGTTAGGGTTAGGGGACGGGGACGGTTTAGGGTCCAGGTGAGGGTACGGTAACACTTTAGGGGGAGCGTGCGTGTGAGGGCGCGGGTTAGTGTCAGCGTACGGGTTAGGATTAGGGGACGGGTGAGTGTCAGGCTTCGGGGAAGGGTTAGGGTTAGGGTTCGGGCTAGGGTTAGGGTTAGGGGACGGGGACGGTTTAGGGTCCAGGTTAGGGTATGGAAACGCTTTAGGGGGAGCGTGCGTGTGAGGGCGCGCGTTAGTGTTAGCGTACGGCTTAGGATTAGGGGACGGGTGAGGGTCAGGCTTCGGGGAAGGGTTAGGGTTAGGGTTCGGGCTAGGGTTAGGGTTAGGGGATGGGGACGGTTTAGGGTCCAGGTGAGGGTACGGCAACGCTTTAGGGGGAGCGTGCGTGTGAGTGTGTGGGTTAGTGTTAGGGTATGGGTTAGGATTAGGGGACGGGTGAGGGTCAGGCTTCGGGGAAGGGTTAGGGTTAGGGTTCGGGCTAGGGTTAGGGTTAGGGGACGGGGACGGTTTAGGGTCCAGGTGAGGGTACGGCAACGCTTTAGGGGGAGCGTGCGTGTGAGGGCGCAGGTTAGCGTTAGCGTAAGGGTTAGGATTAGGGGACGGGTGAGGGTCAGGCTTCGGGGAAGGGTTAGGGTTAGGGTTCGGGCTAGGGTTAGGGTTAGGGGACGGGGACGGTTTAGGGTCCAGGTGAGGGTACAGCAACGCTTTAGGGGAAGCGTGCGTGTGAGGGCGCGGGTTAGTGTTAGCGTACGGGTTAGGATTAGGGGACGGGTGAGTGTCAGGCTTCGGGGAAGGGTTAGGGTTAGGGTTCGGGCTAGGGTTAGGGTTAGGGGATGGGGACGGTTTAGGGTCCAGGTGAGGGTACAGCAACGCTTTTGGGGGAGCGTGCGTGTGAGGGCGCGGGTTAGTGTTAGCGAACTGGTTAGGATTAGGGGACGGGTGAGGGTCAGGCTTCGGGTAAGGGTTAGGGTTAGGGTTCGGGCTAGGGTTAGGGTTAGGGGACGGGGACGGTTTAGGGTCCAGGTGAGGGTACGGCAACGCTTTAGGGGGAGCGTGCGTGTGAGGGCGCGGGTTAGTGTTAGCGTACGGGTTAGGATTAGGGGACGGGTGAGGGTCAGGCTTCGGGGAAGGGTTAGGGTTAGGGTTCGGGCTAGGGTTAGGGTTAGGGGACGGGGACGGTTTAGGGTCCAGGTGAGGGTACGGCAACGCTTTAGGGGGAGCGTGCGTGTGAGGGCGCGGGTTAGTGTTAGCGTACGGGTTAGGATTAGGGGACGGGTGAGGGTCAGGCTTCGGGGAAGGGTTAGGGTTAGGGTTCGGGCTAGGGTTAGGGTTAGGGGACGGGGACGGTTTAGGGTCCAGGTGAGGGTACGGCAACGCTTTAGGGGGAGCGTGCGTGTGAGGGCGCGGGTTAGTGTTAGCGTACGGGTTAGGATTAGGGGACGGGTGAGGGTCAGGCTTCGGGGAAGGGTTAGGGTTAGGGTTCGGGCTAGGGTTAGGGTTAGGGGACGGGGACGGTTTAGGGTCCAGGTGAGGGTACGGCAACGCTTTAGGGGGAGCGTGCGTGTGAGGGCGCGGGTCAGTGTTAGGGTATGGGTTAGGATTAGGGGACGGGTGAGGGTCAGGCTTCGGGGAAGGGTTAGGGTTAGGGTTCGGGCTAGGGTTAGGGTTAGGGGACCGGGACGGTTTAGGGTCCAGGTGAGGGTACGGCAACGCTTTAGGGGGAGCGTGCGTGTGAGGGCGCGGGTTAGTGTTAGCGTATGGGTTAGGATTAGGGGACGGGTGAGGGTCAGGCTTCGGGGAAGAGTTAGGGTTAGGGTTCGGGCTAGGGTTAGGGTTAGGGGACGGGGACGGTTTCGGGTCCAGGTGAGGGTACGGCAACGCTTTAGGGGGAGCGTGCGTGTGAGGGCGCGGGTTAGTGTTAGCGTACGGGTTAGGATTAGGGGACGGGTGAGGGTCAGGCTTCGGGGAAGGGTTAGGGTTAGGGTTCGGGCTAGGGTTAGGGTTAGGGGACGGGGACGGTTTAGGGTCCAGGTGAGGGTACGGCAACGCTTTAGGGGGAGCGTGCGTGTGAGGGCGCGGGTTAGTGTTACCGTACGGGTTAGGATTAGGGGACGGGTGAGGGTCAGGCTTCGGGGAAGGGTTAGGGTTAGGGTTCGGGCTAGGGTTAGGGTTAGGGGACGGGGACGGTTTAGGGTCCAGGTGAGGGTACGGCAACGCTTTAGGGGGAGCGTGCGTGTGAGGGCGCGGGTTAGTGTTAGCGTACGGGTTAGGATTAGGGGACGGGTGAGGGTCAGGCTTCTGGGAAGGGTTAGGGTTAGGGTTCGGGCTAGGGTTAGGGTTAGGGGACGGGGACGGTTTAGGGTCCAGGTGAGGGTACGGCAACGCTTTAGGGGGAGCGTGCGTGTGAGGGCGCGGGTTAGTGTTAGCGTATGGGTTAGGATTAGGGGACGGGTGAGGGTCAGGCTTCGGGGAAGGGTTAGGGTTAGGGTTCGGGCTAGGGTTAGGGTTAGGGGACGGGGACGGTTTAGGGTCCAGGTGAGGGTACGGCAACGCTTTAGGGGGAGCATGCGTGTGAGGGCGCGGGTTAGTGTTAGGGTACGGGTTAGGATTAGGGGACGGGTGAGGGTCAGGCTTCGGGGAAGGGTTAGGGTTAGGGTTCGGGCTAGGGTTAGGGTTAGGGGACGGGGACGGTTTAGGGTCCAGGTGAGGGTACGACAACGCTTTAGGGGGAGCGTGCGTGTGAGGGCGCGGGTTAGTGTTAGCGTACGGGTTAGGATTAGGGGACGGGTGAGGGTCAGGCTTCAGGGAAGGGTTAGGGTTAGGGTTCGGTCTAGGGTTAGGGTTAGGTGACGGGGACAGTTTAGGGCCCAGGTGAGGGTACGGTAACGCTTTAGGGGGAGCGTGCGTGTGAGGGCGCGGGTTAGTGTTAGCGTACGGGTTAGGATTAGGGGACGGGTGAGGGTCAGGCTTCGTGGACGGGTTAGGGTTAGGGTTCGGGCTAGGGTTAGGGTTAGGGGACGGGGACGGTTTCGGGTCCAGGTGAGGGTACGGCAACGCTTTAGGGGGAGCGTGCGTGTGAGGGCGCGGGTTAGTGTTAGCGTACGGGTTAGTATTAGGGGACGGGTGAGGGTCAGGCTTCGGGGAAGGGTTAGGGTTAGGGTTCGGGCTAGGGTTAGGGTTAGGGGACGGGGACGGTTTAGGGTCAGGTGAGGGTACGGCAACGCTTTAGGGGGAGCGTGCGTGTGAGTGCGCGGGTTAGTGTTAGCGTACGGGTTAGGATTAGGGGACGGGTGAGGGTCAGGCTTCTGGGAAGGGTTAGGGTTAGGGTTCGGGCTAGGGTTAGGGTTAGGGGACGGGGACGGTTTAGGGTCCAGGTGAGGGTACGGAAACGCTTTAGGGGGAGCGTGCGTGTGAGGGCGCGGGTTAGTGTTAGCGTATGGGTTAGGATTAGGGGACGGGTGAGGGTCAGGCTTCGGGGAAGGGTTAGGGTTAGGGTTCGGGCTAGGGTTAGGGTTAGGGGACGGGGACGGTTTAGGGTCCAGGTGAGGGTACGGCAACGCTTTAGGGGGAGCGTGCGTGTGAGGGCGCGGGTTAGTGTTAGGGTACGGGTTAGGATTAGGGGACGGGTGAGGGTCAGGCTTCAGGGAAGGGTTAGGGTTAGGGTTCGGGCTAGGGTTAGGGTTAGGTGACGGGGACGGTTTAGGGCCCAGGTGAGGGTACGGCAACGCTTTAGGGGGAGCGTGCGTGTGAGGGCGCGGGTTAGTGTTAGCGTACGGGTTAGGATTAGGGGACGGGTGAGTGTCAGGCTTCGGGGAAGGGTTAGGGTTAGGGTTCGGGCTAGGGTTAGGGTTAGGGGACGGGGACGGTTTAGGGTCCAGGTGAGGGTACGGTAACACTTTAGGGGGAGCGTGCGTGTGAGGGCGCGGGTTAGTGTCAGCGTACGGGTTAGGATTAGGGGACGGGTGAGGGTCAGGCTTCGGGGAAGGGTTAGGGTTATGGTTCGGGCTAGGGTTAGGGTTAGGGGACGGGGACGGTTTAGGGTACAGGTGAGGGTACGGCAACGCTTTAGGGGGAGCGTGCGTGTGAGGGCGCGGGTTAGTGTTAGCGTACGGGTTAGGATTAGGGGACGGGTGAGGGTCAGGCTTCGGGGACGGGTTAGGGTTAGGGTTCGGGCTAGGGTTAGGGTTAGGGGACGGGGACGGTTTCGGGTCCAGGTGAGGGTACGGCAACGCTTTAGGGGAGCGTGCGTGTGAGGGCACGGGTTAGTGTTAGCGTACGGCTTAGGATTAGGGGACGGGTGAGGGTCAGGCTTCGGGGAAGGGTTAGGGTTAGGGTTCGGGCTAGGGTTAGGGTTAGGGGACGGGGACGGTTTAGGGTCCAGGTGAGGGTACGGCAACGCTTTAGGGGGAGCGTGCGTGTGAGGGCGCGGGGTAGAGTTAGCGTACGGGTTAGGATTAGGGGACGGGTGAGGGTCAGGCTTCGGGGAAAGGTTAGGGTTAGGGTTCGGGCTAGGGTTAGGGTTAGGGGACGGGGACGGTTTAGGGTCCAGGTGAGGGTACGGCAACGTTTTAGGGGGAGCGTGCGTGTGAGGGCGCGGGTTAGTGTTAGCGTACGGGTTAGGATTAGGGGACGGGTGAGGGTCAGGCTTCGGGGAAGGGTTAGGGATACGGTTCGGGCTAGGGTTAGGGTTAGGGGACGGGGACGGTTTAGGGTCCAGGTGAGGGTACGGCAATGCTTTAGGGGGAGCGTGCGTGTGAGGGCGCGGGTTAGTGTTAGCGTACGGGTTAGGATTAGGGGACGGGTGAGGGTCAGGCTTCGGGGAAGGGTTAGGGTTAGGGTTCGGGCTAGGGTTAGGGTTAGGGGACGGGGACGGTTTAGGGTCCAGGTGAGGGTACGGCAACAATTTAGGGGGAGCGTGCGTGTGAGGGCGCGCGATAGTGTTAGCGTACGGCTTAGGATTAGGGGACGGGTGAGGGTCAGGCTTCGGGGAAGGGTTAGGGTTAGGTTTCGGGCTAGGGTTAGGGTTAGGGGACGGGGACGGTTTAGGGTCCAGGTGAGGGTACGGCAACGCTTTAGGGGGAGCGTGCGTGTGAGGGCGCGGGTCAGTGTTAGGGTATGGGTTAGGATTAGGGGACGGGTGAGGGTCAGGCTTCGGGGAAGGGTTAGGGTTAGGGTTCGGGCTAGGGTTAGGGTTAGGGGACCGGGACGGTTTAGGGTCCAGGTGAGGGTACGGCAACGCTTTAGGGGGAGCGTGCGTGTGAGGGCGCGGGTTAGTGTTACCGTACGGGTTAGGATTAGGGGACGGGTGAGGGTCAGGCTTCGGGGAAGGGTTAGGGTTAGGGTTCGGGCTAGGGTTAGGGTTAGGGGACGGGGACGGTTTAGGGTCCAGGTGAGGGTACGGCAACGCTTTAGGGGGAGCGTGCGTGTGAGGGCGCGGGTCAGTGTTAGGGTATGGGTTAGGATTAGGGGACGGGTGAGGGTCAGGCTTCGGGGAAGGGTTAGGGTTAGGGTTCGGGCTAGGGTTAGGGTTAGGGGACCGGGACGGTTTAGGGTCCAGTTGAGGGTACGGCAACGCTTTAGGGGGAGCGTGCGTGTGAGGGCGCGGGTTAGTGTTAGCGTATGGGTTAGGATTAGGGGACGGGTGAGGGTCAGGCTTCGGGGAAGAGTTAGGGTTAGGGTTCGGGCTAGGGTTAGGGTTAGGGGACGGGGACGGTTTCGGGTCCAGGTGAGGGTACGGCAACGCTTTAGGGGGAGCGTGCGTGTGAGGGCGCGGGTTAGTGTTAGCGTACGGGTTAGGATTAGGGGACGGGTGAGGGTCAGGCTTCGGGGAAGGGTTAGGGTTAGGGTTCGGGCTAGGGTTAGGGTTAGGGGACGGGGACGGTTTAGGGTCCAGGTGAGGGTACGGCAACGCTTTAGGGGGAGCGTGCGTGTGAGGGCGCGGGTTAGTGTTACCGTACGGGTTAGGATTAGGGGACGGGTGAGGGTCAGGCTTCGGGGAAGGGTTAGGGTTAGGGTTCGGGCTAGGGTTAGGGTTAGGGGACGGGGACGGTTTAGGGTCCAGGTGAGGGTACGGCAACGCTTTAGGGGGAGCGTGCGTGTGAGGGCGCGGGTTAGTGTTAGCGTACGGGTTAGGATTAGGGGACGGGTGAGGGTCAGGCTTCTGGGAAGGGTTAGGGTTAGGGTTCGGGCTAGGGTTAGGGTTAGGGGACGGGGACGGTTTAGGGTCCAGGTGAGGGTACGGCAACGCTTTAGGGGGAGCGTGCGTGTGAGGGCGCGGGTTAGTGTTAGCGTATGGGTTAGGATTAGGGGACGGGTGAGGGTCAGGCTTCGGGGAAGGGTTAGGGTTAGGGTTCGGGCTAGGGTTAGGGTTAGGGGACGGGGACGGTTTAGGGTCCAGGTGAGGGTACGGCAACGCTTTAGGGGGAGCATGCGTGTGAGGGCGCGGGTTAGTGTTAGGGTACGGGTTAGGATTAGGGGACGGGTGAGGGTCAGGCTTCGGGGAAGGGTTAGGGTTAGGGTTCGGGCTAGGGTTAGGGTTAGGGGACGGGGACGGTTTAGGGTCCAGGTGAGGGTACGACAACGCTTTAGGGGGAGCGTGCGTGTGAGGGCGCGGGTTAGTGTTAGCGTACGGGTTAGGATTAGGGGACGGGTGAGGGTCAGGCTTCAGGGAAGGGTTAGGGTTAGGGTTCGGTCTAGGGTTAGGGTTAGGTGACGGGGACAGTTTAGGGCCCAGGTGAGGGTACGGTAACGCTTTAGGGGGAGCGTGCGTGTGAGGGCGCGGGTTAGTGTTAGCGTACGGGTTAGGATTAGGGGACGGGTGAGGGTCAGGCTTCGTGGACGGGTTAGGGTTAGGGTTCGGGCTAGGGTTAGGGTTAGGGGACGGGGACGGTTTCGGGTCCAGGTGAGGGTACGGCAACGCTTTAGGGGGAGCGTGCGTGTGAGGGCGCGGGTTAGTGTTAGCGTACGGGTTAGTATTAGGGGACGGGTGAGGGTCAGGCTTCGGGGAAGGGTTAGGGTTAGGGTTCGGGCTAGGGTTAAGGTTAGGGGACGGGGACGGTTTAGGGTCCAGGTGAGGGTACGGCAACGCTTTAGGGGGAGCGTGCGTGTGAGGGCGCGGGGTAGTGTTAGCGTACGGGTTAGGATTAGGGGACGGGTGAGGGTCAGGCTTCGGGGAAGGGTTAGGGTTAGTGTTCGGGCTAAGGTTAGGGTTAGGGGACGGGGACGGTTTAGGGTCCAGGTGAGGGTACGGCAACGCTTTAGGGGGAGCGTGCGTGTGAGGGCACGGGTTAGTGTTAATGTACGTGTTAGGATTAGGGGACGGGTGAGGGTCAGGCTTCGGGGAAGGGTTAGGGTTAGGGTTCGGGCTAGGGTTAGGGTTAGGGGACGGGGACGGTTTAGGGTCCAGGTGAGGGTACGGCAACGCTTTAGGGGGAGCGTGCGTGTGAGGGCGCGGGTTAGTGTTAGCGTACGGGTTAGGATTAGGGGACGGGTGAGGGTCAGGCTTCGGGGAAGGGTTAGGGTTAGGGTTCGGGCTAGGGTTAGGGTTAGGGGACGGGGACGGTTTAGGGTCCAGGTGAGGGTACGGCAACGCTTTAGGGGGAGCGTGCGTGTGAGGGCGCGGGTTAGTGTTAGGGTACGGGTTAGAATTAGGGGACGGGTGAGGGTCAGGCTTTGGGGAAGGGTTAGGGTTAGGGTTCGGGCTAGGGTTAGGGTTAGGGGACGGGGACGGTTTAGGGTCCAGGTGAGGGTACGGCAACGCTTTAGGGGGAGCGTGCGTGTGAGGGCGCGGGTTAGTGTTAGCGTACGGGTTAGGATTAGGGGACGGGTGAGGGTCAGGCTTCGGGGAAGGTTTAGGGTTAGGGTTCGGGCTAGGGTTAGGGTTAGGGGACGGGGACGGTTTAGGGTCCAGGTGAGGGTACGGCAACGCTTTAGGGGGAGCGTGCGTGTGAGGGCGCGGGTTAGTGTTAGCGTACGGGTTAGGATTAGGGGACGGGTGAGGGTCAGGCTTCGGGGAAGGGTTAGGGTTAGGGTTCGGGCTAGGGTTAGGGTTAGGGGACGGGGACGGTTTAGGGTCCAGGTGAGGGTACGACAACGCTGTAGGGGGAGCGTGCGTGTGAGGGCGCGTGATAGTGTTAGCGTACGGCTTAGGATTAGGGGACGGGTGAGGGTCAGACTTCGGGGAAGGGTTAGGGTTAGGGTTCGGGCTCGGGTTAGGGTTAGGTGACGGGGACGGTTTAGGGTCCAGGTGAGGGTACGGCAACGCTTTAGGGGGAGCGTGCGTGTGAGGGCGCGGGTTAGTGTTAGGGTATGGGTTAGGATTAGGGGACGGGTGAGTGTCAGGCTTCGGGGAAGGGTTAGGGTTAGGGTTCGGGCTAGGATTAGGGTTAGGGGACGGGGACGGTTTAGGGTCCAGGTGAGGGTACGGTAACACTTTAGGGGGAGCGTGCGTGTGAGGGCGCGGGTTAGTGTCAGCGTACGGGTTAGGATTAGGGGACGGGTGAGTGTCAGGCTTCGGGGAAGGGTTAGGGTTAGGGTTCGGGCTAGGGTTAGGGTTAGGGGACGGGGACGGTTTAGGGTCCAGGTTAGGGTATGGAAACGCTTTAGGGGGAGCGTGCGTGTGAGGGCGCGCGTTAGTGTTAGCGTACGGCTTAGGATTAGGGGACGGGTGAGGGTCAGGCTTCGGGGAAGGGTTAGGGTTAGGGTTCGGGCTAGGGTTAGGGTTAGGGGATGGGGACGGTTTAGGGTCCAGGTGAGGGTACGGCAACGCTTTAGGGGGAGCGTGCATGTGAGTGTGCGGGTTAGTGTTAGGGTATGGGTTAGGATTAGGGGACGGGTGAGGGTCAGGCTTCGGGGAAGGGTTAGGGTTAGGGTTCGGGCTAGGGTTAGGGTTAGGGGACGGGGACGGTTTAGGGTCCAGGTGAGGGTACGGAAACGCTTTAGGGGGAGCGTGCGTGTGAGGGCGCAGGTTAGCGTTAGCGTACGGGTTAGGATTAGGGGACGGGTGAGGGTCAGGCTTCGGGGAAGGGTTAGGGTTAGGGTTCGGGCTAGGGTTAGGGTTAGGGGACGGGGACGGTTTAGGGTCCAGGTGAGGGTACAGCAACGCTTTAGGGGGAGCGTGCGTGTGAGGGCGCGGGTTAGTGTTAGCGTACGGGTTAGGATTAGGGGACGGGTGAGTGTCAGGCTTCGGGGAAGGGTTAGGGTTAGGGTTCGGGCTAGGGTTAGGGTTAGGGGATGGGGACGGTTTAGGGTCCAGGTGAGGGTACAGCAACGCTTTTGGGGGAGCGTGCGTGTGAGGGCGCGGGTTAGTGTTAGCGAACTGGTTAGGATTAGGGGACGGGTGAGGGTCAGGCTTCGGGTAAGGGTTAGGGTTAGGGTTCGGGCTAGGGTTAGGGTTAGGGGACGGGGACGGTTTAGGGTCCAGGTGAGGGTACGGCAACGCTTTAGGGGGAGCGTGCGTGTGAGGGCGCGGGTTAGTGTTAGCGTACGGGTTAGGATTAGGGGACGGGTGAGGGTCAGGCTTCGGGGAAGGGTTAGGGTTAGGGTTCGGGCTAGGGTTAGGGTTAGGGGACGGGGACGGTTTAGGGTCCAGGTGAGGGTACGGCAACGCTTTAGGGGGAGCGTGCGTGTGAGGGCGCGGGTTAGTGTTAGCGTACGGGTTAGGATTAGGGGACGGGTGAGGGTCAGGCTTCGGGGAAGGGTTAGGGTTAGGGTTCGGGCTAGGGTTAGGGTTAGGGGACGGGGACGGTTTAGGGTCCAGGTGAGGGTACGGCAACGCTTTAGGGGGAGCGTGCGTGTGAGGGCGCGGGTTAGTGTTAGCGTACGGGTTAGGATTAGGGGACGGGTGAGGGTCAGGCTTCGGGGAAGGGTTAGGGTTAGGGTTCGGGCTAGGGTTAGGGTTAGGGGACGGGGACGGTTTAGGGTCCAGGTGAGGGTACGGCAACGCTTTAGGGGGAGCGTGCGTGTGAGGGCGCGGGTTAGTGTTAGCGTACGGGTTAGGATTAGGGGACGGGTGAGGGTCAGGCTTCTGGGAAGGGTTAGGGTTAGGGTTCGGGCTAGGGTTAGGGTTAGGGGACGGGGACGGTTTAGGGTCCAGGTGAGGGTACGGCAACGCTTTAGGGGGAGCGTGCGTGTGAGGGCGCGGGTTAGTGTTAGCGTATGGGTTAGGATTAGGGGACGGGTGAGGGTCAGGCTTCGGGGAAGGGTTAGGGTTAGGGTTCGGGCTAGGGTTAGGGTTAGGGGACGGGGACGGTTTAGGGTCCAGGTGAGGGTACGGCAACGCTTTAGGGGGAGCATGCGTGTGAGGGCGCGGGTTAGTGTTAGGGTACGGGTTAGGATTAGGGGACGGGTGAGGGTCAGGCTTCGGGGAAGGGTTAGGGTTAGGGTTCGGGCTAGGGTTAGGGTTAGGGGACGGGGACGGTTTAGGGTCCAGGTGAGGGTACGACAACGCTTTAGGGGGAGCGTGCGTGTGAGGGCGCGGGTTAGTGTCAGCGTACGGGTTAGGATTAGGGGACGGGTGATGGTGAGGCTTCGGGGAAGGGTTAGGGTTAGGGTTCGGGCTAGGGTTAGGGTTAGGGGACGGGGACGGTTTAGGGTCCAGGTGAGGGTATGGCAACGCTTTAGGGGGAGCGTGCGTGTGAGGGCGTGGGTTAGTGTTAGCGTACGGGTTAGGATTAGGGGACGGGTGAGGGTCAGGCTTCGGGGACGGGTTAGGGTTAGGGTTCGGGCTAGGGTTAGGGTTAGGGGACGGGGACGGTTTCGGGTCCAGGTGAGGGTACGGCAACGCTTTAGGGGGAGCGTGCGTGTGAGGGCGCGGGTTAGTGTTAGCGTACGGGTTAGGATTAGGGGACGGGTGAGGGTCAGGCTTCGGGGAAGGGTTAGGGTTAGGGTTCGGGCTAGGGTTAAGGTTAGGGGACGGGGACGGTTTAGGGTCCAGGTGAGGGTACGGCAACGCTTTAGGGGGAGCGTGCGTGTGAGGGCGCGGGGTAGTGTTAGCGTACGGGTTAGGATTAGGGGACGGGTGAGGGTCAGGCTTCGGGGAAGGGTTAGGGTTAGGGTTCGGGCTAAGGTTAGGGTTAGGGGACGGGGACGGTTTAGGGTCCAGGTGAGGGTACAGCAACGCTTTAGGGGGAGCGTGCGTGTGAGGGCACGGGTTAGTGTTAATGTACGTGTTAGGATTAGGGGACGGGTGAGGGTCAGGCTTCGGGGAAGGGTTAGGGTTAGGGTTCGGGCTAGGGTTAGGGTTAGGGGACGGGGACGGTTTAGGGTCCAGGTGAGGGTACGGCAACGCTTTAGGGGGAGCGTGCGTGTGAGGGCGCGGGTTAGTGTTAGCGTACGGGTTAGGATTAGGGGACGGGTGAGGGTCAGGCTTTGGGGAAGTGTTAGGGTTAGGGTTCGGGCTAGGGTTAGGGTTAGGGGACGGGGACGGTTTAGGGTCCAGGTGAGGGTACGGCAACGCTTTAGGGGGAGCGTGCGTGTGAGGGCGCGGGTTAGTGTTAGCGTACGGGTTAGGATTAGGGGACGGGTGAGGGTCAGGCTTCGGGGAAGGTTTAGGGTTAGGGTTCGGGCTAGGGTTAGGGTTAGGGGACGGGGACGGTTTAGGGTCCAGGTGAGGGTACGGCAACGCTTTAGGGGGAGCGTGCGTGTGAGGGCGCGGGTTAGTGTTAGCGTACGGGTTAGGATTAGGGGACGGGTGAGGGTCAGGCTTCGGGGAAGGGTTAGGGTTAGGGTTCGGGCTAGGGTTAGGGTTAGGGGACGGGGACGGTTTAGGGTCCAGGTGAGGGTACGACAACGCTGTAGGGGGAGCGTGCGTGTGAGGGCGCGTGATAGTGTTAGCGTACGGCTTAGGATTAGGGGACGGGTGAGGGTCAGACTTCGGGGAAGGGTTAGGGTTAGGGTTCGGGCTCGGGTTAGGGTTAGGTGACGGGGACGGTTTAGGGTCCAGGTGAGGGTACGGCAACGCTTTAGGGGGAGCGTGCGTGTGAGGGCGCGGGTTAGTGTTAGGGTATGGGTTAGGATTAGGGGACGGGTGAGTGTCAGGCTTCGGGGAAGGGTTAGGGTTAGGGTTCGGGCTAGGGTTAGGGTTAGGGGACGGGGACGGTTTAGGGTCCAGGTGAGGGTACGGTAACACTTTAGGGGGAGCGTGCGTGTGAGGGCGCGGGTTAGTGTCAGCGTACGGGTTAGGATTAGGGGACGGGTGAGTGTCAGGCTTCGGGGAAGGGTTAGGGTTAGGGTTCGGGCTAGGGTTAGGGTTAGGGGACGGGGACGGTTTAGGGTCCAGGTTAGGGTATGGAAACGCTTTAGGGGGAGCGTGCGTGTGAGGGCGCGCGTTAGTGTTAGCGTACGGCTTAGGATTAGGGGACGGGTGAGGGTCAGGCTTCGGGGAAGGGTTAGGGTTAGGGTTCGGGCTAGGGTTAGGGTTAGGGGATGGGGACGGTTTAGGGTCCAGGTGAGGGTACGGCAACGCTTTAGGGGGAGCGTGCGTGTGAGTGTGTGGGTTAGTGTTAGGGTATGGGTTAGGATTAGGGGACGGGTGAGGGTCAGGCTTCGGGGAAGGGTTAGGGTTAGGGTTCGGGCTAGGGTTAGGGTTAGGGGACGGGGACGGTTTAGGGTCCAGGTGAGGGTACGGCAACGCTTTAGGGGGAGCGTGCGTGTGAGGGCGCAGGTTAGCGTTAGCGTAAGGGTTAGGATTAGGGGACGGGTGAGGGTCAGGCTTCGGGGAAGGGTTAGGGTTAGGGTTCGGGCTAGGGTTAGGGTTAGGGGACGGGGACGGTTTAGGGTCCAGGTGAGGGTACAGCAACGCTTTAGGGGGAGCGTGCGTGTGAGGGCGCGGGTTAGTGTTAGCGTACGGGTTAGGATTAGGGGACGGGTGAGTGTCAGGCTTCGGGGAAGGGTTAGGGTTAGGGTTCGGGCTAGGGTTAGGGTTAGGGGATGGGGACGGTTTAGGGTCCAGGTGAGGGTACAGCAACGCTTTTGGGGGAGCGTGCGTGTGAGGGCGCGGGTTAGTGTTAGCGAACTGGTTAGGATTAGGGGACGGGTGAGGGTCAGGCTTCGGGTAAGGGTTAGGGTTAGGGTTCGGGCTAGGGTTAGGGTTAGGGGACGGGGACGGTTTAGGGTCCAGGTGAGGGTACGGCAACGCTTTAGGGGGAGCGTGCGTGTGAGGGCGCGGGTTAGTGTTAGCGTACGGGTTAGGATTAGGGGACGGGTGAGGGTCAGGCTTCGGGGAAGGGTTAGGGTTAGGGTTCGGGCTAGGGTTAGGGTTAGGGGACGGGGATGGTTTAGGGTCCAGGTGAGGGTACGGCAACGCTTTAGGGGGAGCGTGCGTGTGAGGGCGCGGGTTAGTGTTAGCGTACGGGTTAGGATTAGGGGACGGGTGAGGGTCAGGCTTCGGGGAAGGGTTAGGGTTAGGGTTCGGGCTAGGGTTAGGGTTAGGGGACGGGGACGGTTTAGGGTCCAGGTGAGGGTACGGCAACGCTTTAGGGGGAGCGTGCGTGTGAGGGCGCGGGTTAGTGTTAGCGTACGGGTTAGGATTAGGGGACGGGTGAGGGTCAGGCTTCGGGGAAGGGTTAGGGTTAGGGTTCGGGCTAGGGTTAGGGTTAGGGGACGGGGACGGTTTAGGGTCCAGGTGAGGGTACGGCAACGCTTTAGGGGGAGCGTGCGTGTGAGGGCGCGGGTTAGTGTTAGCGTACGGGTTAGGATTAGGGGACGGGTGAGGGTCAGGCTTCTGGGAAGGGTTAGGGTTAGGGTTCGGGCTAGGGTTAGGGTTAGGGGACGGGGACGGTTTAGGGTCCAGGTGAGGGTACGGCAACGCTTTAGGGGGAGCGTGCGTGTGAGGGCGCGGGTTAGTGTTAGCGTATGGGTTAGGATTAGGGGACGGGTGAGGGTCAGGCTTCGGGGAAGGGTTAGGGTTAGGGTTCGGGCTAGGGTTAGGGTTAGGGGACGGGGACGGTTTAGGGTCCAGGTGAGGGTACGGCAACGCTTTAGGGGGAGCATGCGTGTGAGGGCGCGGGTTAGTGTTAGGGTACGGGTTAGGATTAGGGGACGGGTGAGGGTCAGGCTTCGGGGAAGGGTTAGGGTTAGGGTTCGGGCTAGGGTTAGGGTTAGGGGACGGGGACGGTTTAGGGTCCAGGTGAGGGTACGACAACGCTTTAGGGGGAGCGTGCGTGTGAGGGCGCGGGTTAGTGTTAGCGTACGGGTTAGGATTAGGGGACGGGTGAGGGTCAGGCTTCAGGGAAGGGTTAGGGTTAGGGTTCGGTCTAGGGTTAGGGTTAGGTGACGGGGACAGTTTAGGGCCCAGGTGAGGGTACGGCAACGCTTTAGGGGGAGCGTGCGTGTGAGGGCGCGGGTTAGTGTTAGCGTACGGGTTAGGATTAGGGGACGGGTGAGGGTCAGGCTTCGGGGAAGGGTTAGGGTTAGGGTTCGGGCTAGGGTTAGGGTTAGGGGACGGGTACGGTTTAGGGTCCAGGTGAGGGTACGGTAACACTTTAGGGGGAGCGTGCGTGTGAGGGCGCGGGTTAGTGTCAGCGTACGGGTTAGGATTAGGGGACGGGTGATGGTGAGGCTTCGGGGAAGGGTTAGGGTTAGGGTTCGGGCTAGGGTTAGGGTTAGGGGACGGGGACGGTTTAGGGTCCAGGTGAGGGTATGGCAACGCTTTAGGGGGAGCGTGCGTGTGAGGGCGTGGGTTAGTGTTAGCGTACGGGTTAGGATTAGGGGACGGGTGAGGGTCAGGCTTCGGGGACGGGTTAGGGTTAGGGTTCGGGCTAGGGTTAGGGTTAGGGGACGGGGACGGTTTCGGGTCCAGGTGAGGGTACGGCAACGCTTTAGGGGGAGCGTGCGTGTGAGGGCGCGGGTTAGTGTTAGCGTACGGGTTAGGATTAGGGGACGGGTGAGGGTCAGGCTTCGGGGAAGGGTTAGGGTTAGGGTTCGGGCTAGGGTTAAGGTTAGGGGACGGGGACGGTTTAGGGTCCAGGTGAGGGTACGGCAACGCTTTAGGGGGAGCGTGCGTGTGAGGGCGCGGGGTAGTGTTAGCGTACGGGTTAGGATTAGGGGACGGGTGAGGGTCAGGCTTCGGGGAAGGGTTAGGGTTAGGGTTCGGGCTAAGGTTAGGGTTAGGGGACGGGGACGGTTTAGGGTCCAGGTGAGGGTACGGCAACGCTTTAGGGGGAGCGTGCGTGTGAGGGCACGGGTTAGTGTTAATGTACGTGTTAGGATTAGGGGACGGGTGAGGGTCAGGCTTCGGGGAAGGGTTAGGGTTAGGGTTCGGGCTAGGGTTAGGGTTAGGGGACGGGGACGGTTTAGGGTCCAGGTGAGGGTACGGCAACGCTTTAGGGGGAGCGTGCGTGTGAGGGCGCGGGTTAGTGTTATCGTACGGGTTAGGATTAGGGGACGGGTGAGGGTCAGGCTTCGGGGAAGGGTTAGGGTTAGGGTTCGGGCTAGGGTTAGGGTTAGGGGACGGGGACGGTTTAGGGTCCAGGTGAGGGTACGGCAACGCTTTAGGGGGAGCGTGCGTGTGAGGGCGCGGGTTAGTGTTAGGGTACGGGTTAGAATTAGGGGACGGGTGAGGGTCAGGCTTTGGGGAAGGGTTAGGGTTAGGGTTCGGGCTAGGGTTAGGGTTAGGGGACGGGGACGGTTTAGGGTCCAGGTGAGGGTACGGCAACGCTTTAGGGGGAGCGTGCGTGTGAGGGCGCGGGTTAGTGTTAGCGTACGGGTTAGGATTAGGGGACGGGTGAGGGTCAGGCTTCGGGGAAGGTTTAGGGTTAGGGTTCGGGCTAGGGTTAGGGTTAGGGGACGGGGACGGTTTAGGGTCCAGGTGAGGGTACGGCAACGCTTTAGGGGGAGCGTGCGTGTGAGGGCGCGGGTTAGTGTTAGCGTACGGGTTAGGATTAGGGGACGGGTGAGGGTCAGGCTTCGGGGAAGGGTTAGGGTTAGGGTTCGGGCTAGGGTTAGGGTTAGGGGACGGGGACGGTTTAGGGTCCAGGTGAGGGTACGACAACGCTGTAGGGGGAGCGTGCGTGTGAGGGCGCGTGATAGTGTTAGCGTACGGCTTAGGATTAGGGGACGGGTGAGGGTCAGACTTCGGGGAAGGGTTAGGGTTAGGGTTCGGGCTCGGGTTAGGGTTAGGTGACGGGGACGGTTTAGGGTCCAGGTGAGGGTACGGCAACGCTTTAGGGGGAGCGTGCGTGTGAGGGCGCGGGTTAGTGTTAGGGTATGGGTTAGGATTAGGGGACGGGTGAGTGTCAGGCTTCGGGGAAGGGTTAGGGTTAGGGTTCGGGCTAGGGTTAGGGTTAGGGGACGGGGACGGTTTAGGGTCCAGGTGAGGGTACGGTAACACTTTAGGGGGAGCGTGCGTGTGAGGGCGCGGGTTAGTGTCAGCGTACGGGTTAGGATTAGGGGACGGGTGAGTGTCAGGCTTCGGGGAAGGGTTAGGGTTAGGGTTCGGGCTAGGGTTAGGGTTAGGGGACGGGGACGGTTTAGGGTCCAGGTTAGGGTATGGAAACGCTTTAGGGGGAGCGTGCGTGTGAGGGCGCGCGTTAGTGTTAGCGTACGGCTTAGGATTAGGGGACGGGTGAGGGTCAGGCTTCGGGGAAGGGTTAGGGTTAGGGTTCGGGCTAGGGTTAGGGTTAGGGGATGGGGACGGTTTAGGGTCCAGGTGAGGGTACGGCAACGCTTTAGGGGGAGCGTGCGTGTGAGTGTGCGGGTTAGTGTTAGCGTACGGGTTAGGATTAGGGGACGGGTGAGGGTCAGGCTTCGGGGAAGGGTTAGGGTTAGGGTTCGGGCTAGGGTTAGGGTTAGGGGACGGGGACGGTTTAGGGTCCAGGTGAGGGTACAGCAACGCTTTAGGGGGAGCGTGCGTGTGAGTGTGCGGGTTAGTGTTAGGGTATGGGTTAGGATTAGGGGACGGGTGAGGGTCAGGCTTCGGGGAAGGGTTAGGGTTAGGGTTCGGGCTAGGGTTAGGGTTAGGGGACGGGGACGGTTTAGGGTCCAGGTGAGGGTACGGCAACGCTTTAGGGGGAGCGTGCGTGTGAGGGCGCAGGTTAGCGTTAGCGTACGGGTTAGGATTAGGGGACGGGTGAGGGTCAGGCTTCGGGGAAGGGTTAGGGTTAGGGTTCGGGCTAGGGTTAGGGTTAGGGGACGGGGACGGTTTAGGGTCCAGGTGAGGGTACAGCAACGCTTTAGGGGGAGCGTGCGTGTGAGGGCGCGGGTTAGTGTTAGCGTACGGGTTAGGATTAGGGGACGGGTGAGTGTCAGGCTTCGGGGAAGGGTTAGGGTTAGGGTTCGGGCTAGGGTTAGGGTTAGGGGATGGGGACGGTTTAGGGTCCAGGTGAGGGTACAGCAACGCTTTTGGGGGAGCGTGCGTGTGAGGGCGCGGGTTAGTGTTAGCGAACTGGTTAGGATTAGGGGACGGGTGAGGGTCAGGCTTCGGGTAAGGGTTAGGGTTAGGTTTCGGGCTAGGGTTAGGGTTAGGGGACGGGGACGGTTTAGGGTCCAGGTGAGGGTACGGCAACGCTTTAGGGGGAGCGTGCGTGTGAGGGCGCGGGTTAGTGTTAGCGTACGGGTTAGGATTAGGGGACGGGTGAGGGTCAGGCTTCGGGGAAGGGTTAGGGTTAGGGTTCGGGCTAGGGTTAGGGTTAGGGGACGGGGACGGTTTAGGGTCCAGGTGAGGGTACGGCAACGCTTTAGGGGGAGCGTGCGTGTGAGGGCGCGGGTTAGTGTTAGCGTACGGGTTAGGATTAGGGGACGGGTGAGGGTCAGGCTTCGGGGAAGGGTTAGGGTTAGGGTTCGGGCTAGGGTTAGGGTTAGGGGACGGGGACGGTTTCGGGTCCAGGTGAGGGTACGGCAACACTTTATGGGGAGCGTGCGTGTGAGGGCGCGGGTTAGTGTTAGCGTACGGGTTAGGATTAGGGGACGGGTGAGGGTCAGGCTTCGGGGAAGGGTTAGGGTTAGGGTTCGGGCTAGGGTTAGGGTTAGGGGACGGGGACGGTTTCGGGTCCAGGTGAGGGTACGGCAACGCTTTAGAGGGAGCGTGCGTGTGAGGGCGCGGGTTAGTTTTAGCGTACGGGTTAGGATTAGGGGACGGGTGAGGGTCAGGCTTCGGGGAAGGGTTAGGGTTAGGGTTCGGGCTAGGGTTAGGGTTAGGTGACGGGGACGGTTTAGGGTCCAGGTGAGGGTACGGCAACGCTTTAGGGGGAGCGTGCGTGTGAGGGCGCGGGTTAGTGTTAGCGTACGGGTTAGGATTAGGGGACGGGTGAGGGTCAGGCTTCGGGGAAGGGTTAGGGTTAGGGTTCGGGCTAGGGTTAGGGTTAGGGGACGGGGACGGTTTAGGGTCCAGGTGAGGGTACGGCAACGCTTTAGGGGGAGCGTGCGTGTGAGGGCGCGGGTTAGTGTTAGCGTACGGGTTAGGATTAGGGGACGGGTGAGGGTCAGGCTTCGGGGAAGGGTTAGGGTTAGGGTTCGGGCTAGGGTTAGGGTTAGGGGACGGGGACGGTTTAGGGTCCAGGTGAGGGTACGGCAACGCTTTAGGGGGAGCGTGCGTGTGAGGGCGCGGGTTAGCGTTAGCGTACGGGTTAGGATTAGGGGACGGGTGAGGGTCAGGCTTCGGGGAAGGGTTAGGGTTAGGGTTCGGGCTAGGGTTAGGGTTAGGGGACGGGGACGGTTTAGGGTCCAGGTGAGGGTACGGCAACGCTTTAGGGGGAGCGTGCGTGTGAGGGCGCGGGTTAGTGTTAGGGTACGGGTTAGGATTAGGGGACGGGTGAGGGTCAGGCTTCGGGGAAGGGTTAGGGTTAGGGTTCGGGCTAGGGTTAGGGTTAGGGGACGGGGACGGTTTAGGGTCCAGGTGAGGGTACGGCAACGCCTTAGGGGGAGCGTGCGTGTGAGGGCGCGGGTTAGTGTTAGCGTACGGGTTAGGATTAGGGGACGGGTGAGGGTCAGGCTTCGGGGAAGGGTTAGGTTTAGGGTTCGGGCTAGGGTTAGGGTTAGGGGACGGGGACGGTTTAGGGTCCAGGTGAGGGTACGGCAACGCTTTAGGGGGAGCGTGCGTGTGAGGGCGCGGGTTAGTGTTAGCGTACGGGTTAGGATTAGGGGACGGGTGAGGGTCAGGCTTCGGGGAAGGGTTAGGGTTAGGGTTCGGGCTAGGGTTAGGGTTAGGGGACGGGGACGGTTTAGGGTCCAGGTGAGGGTACGGCAACGCTTTAGGGGGAGCGTGCGTGTGAGGGCACGGGTTAGTGTTAGGGTACGGGTTAGGATTAGGGGACGGGTGAGGGTCAGGTTTCGGGGAAGGGTTAGGGTTAGGGTTCGGACTAGGGTTAGGGTTAGGGGACGGGGACGGTTTAGTGTCCAGGTGAGGGTACGGCAACGCTTTAGGGGGAGCGTGCGTGTGAGGGCGCGGGTTACTGTTAGCGTACGGGTTAGGATTAGGGGACGGGTGAGGGTCAGGCTTCGGGGAAGGGTTAGGGTTAGGGTTCGGGCTAGGGTTAGGGTTAGGGGACGGGGACGGTTTAGGGTCCAGGTGAGGGTATGGCAACGCTTTAGGGGGAGCGTGCGTGTGAGGGCGCGGGTTAGTGTTAGCGTACGGGTTAGGATTAGGGGACGGGTGAGGGTCAGGCTTCGGGGAAGGGTTAGGGTTAGGGTTCGGGCTAGGGTTAGGGTTAGGGGACGGGGACGGTTTAGGGTCCAGGTGAGGGTACGGTAACGCTTTAGGGGGAGCGTGCGTGTGAGAGCGCGGGTTAGTGTCAGCGTACGGGTTAGGATTAGGGGACGGGTGAGGGTCAGGCTTCGGGGAAGGGTTAGGGTTAGGGTTCGGGCTAGGGTTAGGGTTAGGGGACGGGGACGGTTTAGGGTCCAGGTTAGGGTATGGCAACGCTTTAGGGGGAGCGTGCGTGTGAGGGCGCGCGTTAGTGTTAGCGTACGGCTTAGGATTAGGGGACGGGTGAGGGTCAGGCTTCGGGGAAGGGTTAGGGTTAGGGTTCGGGCTAGGGTTAGGGTTAGGGGACGGGGACGGTTTAGGGTCCAGGTGAGGGTACGGCAACGCTTTAGGGGGAGCGTGCGTGTGAGGGTGCGGGTTAGTGTTAGGGTATGGGTTAGGATTAGGGGACGGGTGAGGGTCACGCTTCGGGGAAGGGTTAGGGTTAGGGTTCGGGCTAGGGTTAGGGTTAGGGGACGGGGACGGTTTAGGGTCCAGGTGAGGGTACGGCAACGCTTTAGGGGGAGCGTGCGTGTGAGGGCGCGGGTTAGTGTTAGCGTACGGGTTAGGATTAGGGGACGGGTGAGGGTCAGGCTTCGCGGAAGGGTTAGGGTTAGGGTTCGGGCTAGGGTTAGGGTTAGGGGACGGGGACGGTTTAGGGTCCAGGTGAGGGTACGGCAACGCTTTAGGGGGAGCGTGCGTGTGAGGGCGCGGGTTAGTGTTAGCGTACGGGTTAGGATTAGGGGACGGGTGAGGGTCAGGCTTCGGCGAAGGGTTAGGGTTAGGGTTCGGGCTAGGGTTAGGGTTAGGGGACGGGGACGGTTTAGGGTCCAGGTGAGGGTACGGCAACGCTGTAGGGGGAGCGTGCGTGTAAGGGCGCGTGATAGTGTTAGCGTACGGCTTAGGATTAGGGGACGGGTGAGGGTCAGGCTTCGGGGAAGGGTTAGGGTTAGGGTTCGGGCTAGGGTTAGGGTTAGGGGACGGGGACGGTTTAGGGTCCAGGTGAGGGTACGGCAACGCTTTAGGGGGAGCGTGCGTGTGAGGGCGCGGGTTAGTGTTAGGGTACGGGTTAGGATTAGGGGACGGGTGAGGGTCAGGCTTCGGGGAAGGGTTAGGGTTAGGGTTCGGGCTAGGGTTAGGGTTAAGGGACGGGGACGGTTTAGGGTCCAGGTGAGGGTACGGCAACGCTTTAGGGGGAGCGTGCGTGTGAGGGCGCGGGTTAGTGTTAGCGTACGGGTTAGGATTAGGGGACGGGTGAGGGTCAGGTTTCAGGGAAGGGTTAGGGTTAGGGATCGGGCTAGGGTTAGGGTTAGGGGACGGGGACGGTTTCGGGTCCAGGTGAGGGTACGGCAACGCTTTAGGGGGAGCGTGCGTGTGAGGGCGCGGGTTAGTGTTAGCGTACGGGTTAGGATTAGGGGACGGGTGAGGGTCAGGCTTCGGGGACGGGTTAGGGTTAGGGTTCGGGCTAGGGTTAGGGTTAGGGGACGGGTACGGTTTAGGGTCCAGGTGAGGGTACGTTAACACGTTAGGGGGAGCGTGCGTGTGAGGGCGCGGGTTAGTGTCAGCGTACGGGTTAGGATTAGGGGACGGGTGAGGGTCAGGCTTCGGGGAAGGGTTAGGGTTAGGGTTCGGGCTAGGGTTAGGGTTAGGGGACGGGGACGGTTTAGGGTCCAGGTGAGGGTACGGCAACGCTTTAGGGGGAGCGTGCGTGTGAGGGCGCGGGTTAGTGTTAGCGTACGGGTTAGGATTAGGGGACGGGTGAGGGTCAGGCTTCGGGGACGGGTTAGGGTTAGGGTTCGGGCTAGGGTTAGGGTTAGGGGACGGGGACGGTTTAGGGTCCAGGTGAGGGTACGGCAACGCTTTAGGGGGAGCGTGCGTGTGAGGGCGCGGGTTAGTGTTAGCGTACGGGTTAGGATTAGGGGACGGGAGAGGGTCAGGCTTCGGGGAAGTGTTTGGGTTAGGGTTAGGGCTAGGGTTAGGGTTAGGAGACGGGGACGGTTTAGGGTCCAGGTGAGGGTACGGCAACGCTTTAGGGGGAGCGTGCGTGTGAGGGCGCGGGTTAGTGTTAGCGTACGGGTTAGGATTAGGGGACGGGTGAGGGTCAGGCTTTGGGGAAGGGTTAGGGTTAGGGTTCGGGCTAGGGTTAGGGTTAGGGGACGGGGACGGTTTCGGGTCCAGGTGAGGGTACGGCAACGCTTTAGGGGGAGCGTGCGTGTGAGGGCGCGGGTTAGTGTTAGCGTACGGCTTAGGATTAGGGGACGGGTGAGGGTCAGGCTTCGGGGAAGGGTTAGGGTTAGGGTTCGGGCTAGGGTTAGGGTTAGGGGACGGGGACGGTTTAGGGTCCAGGTGAGGGTACGGCAACGCTTTAGGGGGAGCGTGTGTGTGAGGGCGCGCGTTAGTGTTAGCGTACGGGTTAGGATTAGGGGACGGGTGAGGGTCAGGCTTCGGGGAAGGGTTAGGGTTAGGGTTCGGGCTAGGGTTAGGGTTAGGGGACGGGGACGGTTTAGGGTCCAGGTGAGGGTACGGCAACGCTTTAGGGGGAGCGTGCGTGTGAGGGCACGGGGTAGTGTTAGCGTACGGGTTAGGATTAGGGGACGGGTGAGGGTCAGGCTTCGGGGAAGGGTTAGGGTTAGGGTTCGGGCTAGGGTTAGGGTTAGGGGACGGGGACGGTTTAGGGTCCAGGTGAGGGTACGGCAACGCTTTAGGGGGAGCGTGCGTGTGAGGGCGCAGGTTAGTGTTAGCGTACGGGTTAAGATTAGGGGACGGGTGAGGGTCAGGCTTCGGGGAAGGGTTAGGGTTAGGGTTCGGGCTAGGGTTAGGGTTAGGGGACGGGGACGGTTTAGGGTCCAGGTGAGGGTACGTTAACACGTTAGGGGGAGCGTGCGTGTGAGGGCGCGGGTTAGTGTCAGCGTACGGGTTAGGATTAGGGGACGGGTGAGGGTCAGGCTTCGGGGAAGGGTTAGGGTTAGGGTTCGGGCTAGGGTTAGGGTTAGGGGACGGGGACGGTTTAGGGTCCAGGTGAGGGTACGGCAACGCTTTAGGGGGAGCGTGCGTGTGAGGGCGCGGGTTAGTGTTAGCGTACGGGTTAGGATTAGGGGACGGGTGAGGGTCAGGCTTCGGGGACGGGTTAGGGTTAGGGTTCGGGCTAGGGTTAGGGTTAGGGGACGGGGACGGTTTAGGGTCCAGGTGAAGGTACGGCAACGCTTTAGGGGGAGCGTGCATGTGAGGGCGCGGGTTAGTGTTAGCGTACGGGTTAGGATTAGGGGACGGGAGAGGGTCAGGCTTCGGGGAAGGGTTAGGGTTAGGGTTAGGGCTAGGGTTAGGGTTAGGAGACGGGGACGGTTTAGGGTCCAGGTGAGGGTACGGCAACGCTTTAGGGGGAGCGTGCGTGTGAGGGCGCGGGTTAGTGTTAGCGTACGGGTTAGGATTAGGGGACGGGTGAGGGTCAGGCTTCGGGGAAGGGTTAGGGTTAGGGTTCGGGCTAGGGTTAGGGTTAGGGGACGGGGACGGTTTCGGGTCCAGGTGAGGGTACGGCAACGCTTTAGGGGGAGCGTGCGTGTGAGGGCGCGGGTTAGTGTTAGCGTACGGCTTAGGATTAGGGGACGGGTGAGGGTCAGGCTTCGGGGAAGGGTTAGGGTTAGGGTTCGGGCTAGGGTTAGGGTTAGGGGACGGGGACGGTTTAGGGTCCAGGTGAGGGTACGGCAACGCTTTAGGGGGAGCGTGTGTGTGAGGGCGCGCGTTAATGTTAGCGTACGGGTTAGGATTAGGGGACGGGTGAGGGTCAGGCTTCGGGGAAGGGTTAGGGTTAGGGTTCGGGCTAGGGTTAGGGTTAGGGGACGGGGACGGTTTAGGGTCCAGGTGAGGGTACGGCAACGCTTTAGGGGGAGCGTGCGTGTGAGGGCACGGGGTAGTGTTAGCGTACGGGTTAGGATTAGGGGACGGGTGAGGGTCAGGCTTCGGGGAAGGGTTAGGGTTAGGGTTCGGGCTAGGGTTAGGGTTAGGGGACGGGGACGGTTTAGGGTCCAGGTGAGGGTACGGCAACGCTTTAGGGGGAGCGTGCGTGTGAGGGCGCAGGTTAGTGTTAATGTACGGGTTAAGATTAGGGGACGGGTGAGGGTCAGGCTTCGGGGAAGGGTTAGGGTTAGGGTTCGGGCTAGGGTTAGGGTTAGGGGACGGGGACGGTTTAGGGTCCAGGTGAGGGTACGGCAACGCTTTAGGGGGAGCGTGCGTGTGAGGGCGCGGGTTAGTGTTAGCGTACGGGTTAGGATTAGGGGACGGGTGAGGGTCAGGCTTCGGGGAAGGGTTAGGGTTAGGGTTCGGGCTAGGGTTAGGGTTAGGGGACGGGGACGGTTTAGGGTCCAGGTGAGGGTACGGCAACGCTTTAGGGGGAGCGTGCGTGTGAGGGCGCGGGTTAGTGTTAGCGTACGGGTTAGGATTAGGGGACGGGTGAGGGTCAGGCTTCGGGGAAGGGTTAGGGTTAGGGTTCGGGCTAGGGTTAGGGTTAGGGGACGGGAACGGTTTAGGGTCCAGGTGAGGGTACGGCAACGCTGTAGGGGGAGCGTGCGTGTGAGGGCGCGTGATAGTGTTAGCGTACGGCTTAGGATTAGGGGACGGGTGAGGGTCAGGCTTCGGGGAAGGGTTAGGGTTAGGGTTCGGGCTAGGGTTAGGGTTAGGTGACGGGGACGGTTTAGGGTCCAGGTGAGGGTACGGCAACGCTTTAGGGGGAGCGTGCGTGTGAGGGCGCGGGTTAGTGTTAGGGTATGGGTTAGGATTAGGGGACGGGTGAGGGTCAGGCTTCGGGGAAGGGTTAGGGTTAGGGTTCGGGCTAGGGTTAGGGTTAGGGGACGGGGACGGTTTAGGGTCCAGGTGAGGGTACGGCAACGCTTTAGGGGGAGCGTGCGTGTGAGGGCGCGGGCTAGTGTTAGCGTACGGGTTAGGATTAGGGGACGGGTGAGGGTCAGGCTTCGGGGAAGGGTTAGGGTTAGGGTTCGGGCTAGGGTTAGGGTTAGGGGACGGGGACGGTTTAGGGTCCAGGTGAGGGTACGGCAACGCTTTAGGGGGAGCGTGCGTGTGAGGGCGCGGGTTAGTGTTAGCGTACGGGTTAGGATTAGGGGACGGGTGAGGGTCAGGCTTCGGGGAAGGGTTAGGGTTAGGGTTCGGGCTAGGGTTAGGGTTAGGGCATGGGGACGGTTTAGGGTCCAGGTGAGGGTACGGTAACACTTTAGGGGGAGCGTGCGTGTGAGGGCGCGGGTTAGTGTCAGCGTACGGGTTAGGATTAGGGGACGGGTGAGGGTCAGGCTTCGGGGAAGGGTTAGGGTTAGGGTTCGGGCTAGGGTTAGGGTTAGGGGACGGGGACGGTTTAGGGTCCAGGTTAGGGTATGGCAACGCTTTAGGGGGAGCGTGCGTGTGAGGGCACGCGTTAGTGTTAGCGTACGGCTTAGGATTAGGGGACGGGTGAGGGTCAGGCTTCGGGGAAGGGTTAGGTTTAGGGTTCGGGCTAGGGTTAGGGTTAGGGGACGGGGACGGTTTAGGGTCCAGGTGAGGGTACGGCAACGCTTTAGGGGGAGCGTGCGTGTGAGGGCGCGGGTTAGTGTTAGCGTACGGGTTAGGATTAGGGGACGGGTGAGGGTCAGGCTTCGGGGAAGGGTTAGGGTTAGGGTTCGGGCTAGGGTTAGGGTTAGGGGACGGGGACGGTTTAGGGTCCAGGTGAGGGTACGGCAACGCTTTAGGGGGAGCGTGCGTGTGAGGCCGCGGGTTAGTGTTAGCGTACGGGTTAGGATTAGGGGACGGGTGAGGGTCAGGCTTCGGGGAAGGGTTAGGGTTAGGGTTCGGGCTAGGGTTAGGGTTAGGGGACGGGGACGGTTTAGGGTCCAGGTGAGGGTACGGCAACGCTTTAGGGGGAGCGTGCGTGTGAGGGCGCGGGTTAGTGTTAGCGTACGGGTTAGGATTAGGGGACGGGTGAGGGTCAGGCTTCGGGGAAGGGTTAGGGTTAGGGTTCGGGCTAGGGTTAGGGTTAGGGGACGGGGACGGTTTAGGGTCCAGGTGAGGGTACGGCAACGCTTTAGGGGGAGCGTGCGTGTGAGGGCGCGGGTTAGCGTTAGCGTACGGGTTAGGATTAGGGGACGGGTGAGGGTCAGGCTTCGGGGAAGGGTTAGGGTTAGGGTTCGGGCTAGGGTTAGGGTTAGGGGACGGGGACGGTTTAGGGTCCAGGTGAGGGTACGGCAACGCTTTAGGGGGAGCGTGCGTGTGAGGGCGCGGGTTAGTGTTAGGGTACGGGTTAGGATTAGGGGACGGGTGAGGGTCAGGCTTCGGGGAAGGGTTAGGGTTAGGGTTCGGGCTAGGGTTAGGGTTAGGGGACGGGGACGGTTTAGGGTCCAGGTGAGGGTACGGCAACGCTTTAGGGGGAGCGTGCGTGTGAGGGTGCGGGTTAGTGTTAGGGTATGGGTTAGGATTAGGGGACGGGTGAGGGTCACGCTTCGGGGAAGGGTTAGGGTTAGGGTTCGGGCTAGGGTTAGGGTTAGGGGACGGGGACGGTTTAGGGTCCAGGTGAGGGTACGGCAACGCTTTAGGGGGAGCGTGCGTGTGAGGGCGCAGGTTAGTGTTAGCGTACGGGTTAGGATTAGGGGACGGGTGAGGGTCAGGCTTCGGGGAAGGGTTAGGGTTAGGGTTCGGGCTAGGGTTAGGGTTAGGGGACGGGGACGGTTTAGGGTCCAGGTGAGGGTACGGCAACGCTTTAGGGGGAGCGTGCGTGTGAGGGCGCGGGTTAGTGTTAGCGTACGGGTTAGGATTAGGGGACGGGTGAGGGTCAGGCTTCGGCGAAGGGTTAGGGTTAGGGTTCGGGCTAGGGTTAGGGTTAGGGGACGGGGACGGTTTAGGGTCCAGGTGAGGGTACGGCAACGCTGTAGGGGGAGCGTGCGTGTGAGGGCGCGTGATAGTGTTAGCGTACGGCTTAGGATTAGGGGACGGGTGAGGGTCAGGCTTCGGGGAAGGGTTAGGGTTAGGGTTCGGGCTAGGGTTAGGGTTAGGGGACGGGGACGGTTTAGGGTCCAGGTGAGGGTACGGCAACGCTTTAGGGGGAGCGTGCGTGTGAGGGCGCGGGTTAGTGTTAGGGTACGGGTTAGGATTAGGGGACGGGTGAGGGTCAGGCTTCGGGGAAGGGTTAGGGTTAGGGTTCGGGCTAGGGTTAGGGTTAGGGGACGGGGACGGTTTAGGGTCCAGGTGAGGGTACGGCAACGCTTTAGGGGGAGCGTGCGTGTGAGGGCGCGGGTTAGTGTTAGCGTACGTGTTAGGATTAGGGGACGGGTGAGGGTCAGGCTTCGGGGAAGGGTTAGGGTTAGGATTCGGGCTAGGGTTAGGGTTAGGGGACGGGTACGGTTTAGGGTCCAGGTGAGGGTACGTTAACACGTTAGGGGGAGCGTGCGTGTGAGGGCGCGGGTTAGTGTCAGCGTACGGGTTAGGATTAGGGGACGGGTGAGGGTCAGGCTTCGGGGAAGGGTTAGGTTTAGGGTTCGGGCTAGGGTTAGGGTTAGGGGACGGGGACGGTTTAGGGTCCAGGTGAGGGTACGGCAACGCTTTAGGGGGAGCGTGCGTGTGAGGGCGCGGGTTAGTGTTAGCGTACGGGTTAGGATTAGGGGACGGGTGAGGGTCAGGCTTCGGGGACGGGTTAGGGTTAGGGTTCGGGCTAGGGTTAGGGTTAGGGGACGGGGACGGTTTAGGGTCCAGGTGAGGGTACGGCAACGCTTTAGGGGGAGCGTGCGTGTGAGGGCGCGGGTTAGTGTTAGCGTACGGGTTAGGATTAGGGGACGGGTGAGGGTCAGGCTTCGGGGAAGGGTTAGGGTTAGGGTTCGGGCTAGGGTTAGGGTTAGGGGACGGGGACGGTTTAGGGTCCAGGTGAGGGTACGGCAACGCTTTAGGGGGAGCGTGCGTGTGAGGGCGCGGGTTAGTGTTAGCGTACGGCTTAGGATTAGGGGACGGGTGAGGGTCAGGCTTCGGGGAAGGGTTAGGGTTAGGGTTCGGGCTAGGGTTAGGGTTAGGGGACGGGGACGGTTTAGGGTCCAGGTGAGGGTACGGCAACGCTTTAGGGGGAGCGTGTGTGTGAGGGCGCGCGTTAGTGTTAGCGTACGGGTTAGGATTAGGGGACGGGTGAGGGTCAGGCTTCGGGGAAGGGTTAGGGTTAGGGTTCGGGCTAGGGTTAGGGTTAGGGGACGGGGACGGTTTAGGGTCCAGGTGAGGGTACGGCAACGCTTTAGGGGGAGCGTGCGTGTGAGGGCACGGGGTAGTGTTAGCGTACGGGTTAGGATTAGGGGACGGGTGAGGGTCAGGCTTCGGGGAAGGGTTAGGGTTAGGGTTCGGGCTAGGGTTAGGGTTAGGGGACGGGGACGGTTTAGGGTCCAGGTGAGGGTACGGCAACGCTTTAGGGGGAGCGTGCGTGTGAGGGCGCAGGTTAGTGTTAGCGTACGGGTTAAGATTAGGGGACGGGTGAGGGTCAGGCTTCGGAGAAGGGTTAGGGTTAGGGTTCGGGCTAGGGTTAGGGTTAGGGGACGGGGACGGTTTAGGGTCCAGGTGAGGGTACGTTAACACGTTAGGGGGAGCGTGTGTGTGAGGGCGCGGGTTAGTGTCAGCGTACGGGTTAGGATTAGGGGAGGGGTGAGGGTCAGGCTTCGGGGAAGGGTTAGGGTTAGGGTTCGGGCTAGGGTTAGGGTTAGGGGACGGGGACGGTTTAGGGTCCAGGTGAGGGTACGGCAACGCTTTAGGGGGAGCGTGCGTGTGAGGGCGCGGGTTAGTGTTAGCGTACGGGTTAGGATTAGGGGACGGGTGAGGGTCAGGCTTCGGGGACGGGTTAGGTTTAGGGTTCGGGCTAGGGTTAGGGTTAGGGGACGGGGACGGTTTAGGGTCCAGGTGAGGGTACGGCAACGCTTTAGGGGGAGCGTGCGTGTGAGGGCGCGGGTTAGTGTTAGCGTACGGGTTAGGATTAGGGGACGGGTGAGGGTCAGGCTTCGGGGAAGGGTTAGGGTTAGGGTTCGGGCTAGGGTTAGGGTTAGGGGACGGGAACGGTTTAGGGTCCAGGTGAGGGTACGGCAACGCTGTAGGGGGAGCGTGCGTGTGAGGGCGCGTGATAGTGTTAGCGTACGGCTTAGGATTAGGGGACGGGTGAGGGTCAGGCTTCGGGGAAGGGTTAGGGTTAGGGTTCGGGCTAGGGTTAGGGTTAGGGGACGGGGACGGTTTAGGGTCCAGGTGAGGGTACGGCAACGCTTTAGGGGGAGCGTGCGTGTGAGGGCGCGAGTTAGTGTTAGGGTATGGGTTAGGATTAGGGGACGGGTGAGGGTCAGGCTTCGGGGAAGGGTTAGGGTTAGGGTTCGGGCTAGGGTTAGGGTTAGGGGACGGGGACGGTTTAGGGTCCAGGTGAGGGTACGGCAACGCTTTAGGGGGAGCGTGCGTGTGAGGGCGCGGGCTAGTGTTAGCGTACGGGTTAGGATTAGGGGACGGGTGAGGGTCAGGCTTCGGGGAAGGGTTAGGGTTAGGGTTCGGGCTAGGGTTAGGGTTAGGGGACGGGGACGGTTTAGGGTCCAGGTGAGGGTACGGCAACGCTTTAGGGGGAGCGTGCGTGTGAGGGCGCGGGTTAGTGTTAGCGTACGGGTTAGGATTAGGGGACGGGTGAGGGTCAGGCTTCGGGGAAGGGTTAGGGTTAGGGTTCGGGCTAGGGTTAGGGTTAGGGCATGGGGACGGTTTAGGGTCCAGGTGAGGGTACGGTAACACTTTAGGGGGAGCGTGCGTGTGAGGGCGCGCGTTAGTGTCAGCGTACGGGTTAGGATTAGGGGACGGGTGAGGGTCAGGCTTCGGGGAAGGGTTAGGGTTAGGGTTCGGGCTAGGGTTAGGGTTAGGGGACGGGGACGGTTTAGGGTCCAGGTTAGGGTATGGCAACGCTTTAGGGGGAGCTTGCGTGTGAGGGCACGAGTTAGTGTTAGCGTACGGCTTAGGATTAGGGGACGGGTGAGGGTCAGGCTTCGGGGAAGGGTTAGGTTTAGGGTTCGGGCTAGGGTTAGGGTTAGGGGACGGGGACGGTTTAGGGTCCAGGTGAGGGTACGGCAACGCTTTAGGGGGAGCGTGCGTGTGAGGGCGCGGGTTAGTGTTAGCGTACGGGTTAGGATTAGGGGACGGGTGAGGGTCAGGCTTCGGGGAAGGGTTAGGGTTAGGGTTCGGGCTAGGGTTAGGGTTAGGGGACGGGGACGGTTTAGGGTCCAGGTGAGGGTACGGCAACGCTTTAGGGGGAGCGTGCGTGTGAGGGCGCGGGTTAGTGTTAGCGTACGGGTTAGGATTAGGGGACGGGTGAGGGTCAGGCTTCGGGGAAGGGTTAGGGTTAGGGTTCGGGCTAGGGTTAGGGTTAGGGGACGGGTACGGTTTAGGGTCCAGGTGAGGGTACGGCAACGCTTTAGGGGGAGCGTGCGTGTGAGGGCGCGGGTTAGTGTTAGCGTACGGGTTAGGATTAGGGGACGGGTGAGGGTCAGGCTTCGGGGAAGGGTTAGGGTTAGGGTTCGGGCTAGGGTTAGGGTTAGGGGACGGGGACGGTTTAGGGTCCAGGTGAGGGTACGGCAACGCTTTAGGGGGAGCGTGCGTGTGAGGGCGCGGGTTAGTGTTAGCGTACGGGTTAGGATTAGGGGACGGGTGAGGGTCAGGCTTCGGGGAAGGGTTAGGGTTAGGGTTCGGGCTAGGGTTAGGGTTAGGGGACGGGTACGGTTTAGGGTCCAGGTGAGGGTACGGTAACACTTTAGGGGGAGCGTGCGTGTGAGGGCGCGGGTTAGTGTCAGCGTACGGGTTAGGATTAGGGGACGGGTGAGGGTCAGGCTTCGGGGAAGGGTTAGGGTTAGGGTTCGGGCTAGGGTTAGGGTTAGGGGACGGGGACGGTTTAGGGTCCAGGTGAGGGTACGGCAACGCTTTATGGGGAGCGTGCGTGTGAGGGCGCGGGTTAGTGTTAGCGTACGGGTTAGGATTAGGGGACGGGTGAGGGTCAGGCTTCGGGGAAGGGTTAGGGTTAGGGTTCGGGCTAGGGTTAGGGTTAGGGGACTGGTACGGTTTAGGGTCCAGGTGAGGGTACGGTAACACTTTAGGGGGAGCGTGCGTGTGAGGGCGCGGGTTAGTGTCAGCGTACGGGTTAGGATTAGGGGACGGGTGAGGGTCAGGCTTCGGGGAAGGGTTAGGGTTAGGGTTCGGGCTAGGGTTAGGGTTAGGGGACGGGGACGGTTTAGGGTCCAGGTGAGGGTACGGCAACACTTTAGGGGGAGCGTGCGTGTGAGGGCGCGGGTTAGTGTTAGCGTACGGGTTAGGATTAGGGGACGGGTGAGGGTCAGGCTTCGGGGACGGGTTAGGGTTAGGGTTCGGGCTAGGGTTAGGGTTAGGGGACGGGGACGGTTTAGGGTCCAGGTGAGGGTACGGCAACGCTGTAGGGGGAGCGTGCGTGTGAGGGCGCGTGACAGTGTTAGCGTACGGCTTAGGATTAGGGGACGGGTGAGGGTCACGCTTCGGGGAAGGGTTAGGGTTAGGGTTCGGGCTAGGGTTAGGGTTAGGGGACGGGGACGGTTTAGGGTCCAGGTGAGGGTACGGCAACGCTTTAGGGGGAGCGTGCGTGTGAGGGCGCGGGTTAGTGTTAGCGTACGGGTTAGGATTAGGGGACGGGTGAGGGTCAGGCTTCGGGGAAGGGTTAGGGTTAGGGTTCGGGCTAGGGTTAGGGTTAGGGGACGGGGACGGTTTAGGGTCCAGGTGAGGGTACGGCAACGCTTTATGGGGAGCGTGCGTGTGAGGGCGCGGGTTAGTGTTAGCGTACGGGTTAGGATTAGGGGACGGGTGAGGGTCAGGCTTCGGCGAAGGGTTAGGGTTAGGGTTCGGGCTAGGGTTAGGGTTAGGGGACGGGGACGGTTTAGAGTCCAGGTGAGGGTACGGCAACGCTGTAGGGGGAGCGTGCGTGTGAGGGCGCGTGATAGTGTTAGCGTACGGCTTAGGATTAGGGGACGGGTGAGGGTCAGGCTTCGGGGAAGGGTTAGGGTTAGGGTTCGGGCTAGGGTTAGGGTTAGGGGACGGGGACGGTTTAGGGTCCAGGTGAGGGTACGGCAACGCTTTAGGGGGAGCGTGCGTGTGAGGGCGCGGGTTAGTGTTAGGGTACGGGTTAGGATTAGGGGACGGGTGAGGGTCAGGCTTCGGGGAAGGGTTAGGGTTAGGGTTCGGGCTAGGGTTAGGGTTAGGGGACGGGGACGGTTTAGGGTCCAGGTGAGGGTACGGCAACGCTTTAGGGGGAGCGTGCGTGTGAGGGCGCGGGTTAGTGTTAGCGTACGGGTTAGGATTAGGGGACGGGTGAGGGTCAGGCTTCAGGGAAGGGTTAGGGTTAGGGATCGGGCTAGGGTTAGGGTTAGGGGACGGGGACGGTTTCGGGTCCAGGTGAGGGTACGGCAACGCTTTAGGGGGAGCGTGCGTGTGAGGGCGCGGGTTAGTGTTAGCGTACGGGTTAGGATTAGGGGACGGGTGAGGGTCAGGCTTCGGGGAAGGGTTAGGGTTAGGGTTCGGGCTAGGGTTAGGGTTAGGGGACGGGTACGGTTTAGGGTCCAGGTGAGGGTACGGCAACGCTTTAGGGGGAGCGTGCGTGTGAGGGCGCGGGTTAGTGTTAGCGTACGGGTTAGGATTAGGGGACGGGTGAGGGTCAGGCTTCGGGGAAGGGTTAGGGTTAGGGTTCGGGCTAGGGTTAGGGTTAGGGGACGGGGACGGTTTAGGGTCCAGGTGAGGGTACGGCAACGCTTTAGGGGGAGCGTGCGTGTGAGGGCGCGGGTTAGTGTTAGCGTACGGGTTAGGATTAGGGGACGGGTGAGGGTCAGGCTTCGGGGAAGTGTTAGGGTTAGGGTTCGGGCTAGGGTTAGGGTTAGGGGACGGGTACGGTTTAGGGTCCAGGTGAGGGTACGGTAACACTTTAGGGGGAGCGTGCGTGTGAGGGCGCGGGTTAGTGTCAGCGTACGGGTTAGGATTAGGGGACGGGTGAGGGTCAGGCTTCGGGGAAGGGTTAGGGTTAGGGTTCGGGCTAGGGTTAGGGTTAGGGGACGGGGACGGTTTAGGGTCCAGGTGAGGGTACGGCAACGCTTTATGGGGAGCGTGCGTGTGAGGGCGCGGGTTAGTGTTAGCGTACGGGTTAGGATTAGGGGACGGGTGAGTGTCAGGCTTCGGGGAAGGGTTAGGGTTAGGGTTCGGGCTAGGGTTAGGGTTAGGGGACTGGTACGGTTTAGGGTCCAGGTGAGGGTACGGTAACACTTTAGGGGGAGCGTGCGTGTGAGGGCGCGGGTTAGTGTCAGCGTACGGGTTAGGATTAGGGGACGGGTGAGGGTCAGGCTTCGGGGAAGGGTTAGGGTTAGGGTTCGGGCTAGGGTTAGGGTTAGGGGACGGGGACGGTTTAGGGTCCAGGTGAGGGTACGGCAACACTTTAGGGGGAGCGTGCGTGTGAGGGCGCGGGTTAGTGTTAGCGTACGGGTTAGGATTAGGGGACGGGTGAGGGTCAGGCTTCGGGGACGGGTTAGGGTTAGGGTTCGGGCTAGGGTTAGGGTTAGGGGACGGGGACGGTTTAGGGTCCAGGTGAGGGTACGGCAACGCTGTAGGGGGAGCGTGCGTGTGAGGGCGCGTGATAGTGTTAGCGTACGGCTTAGGATTAGGGGACGGGTGAGGGTCACGCTTCGGGGAAGGGTTAGGGTTAGGGTTCGGGCTAGGGTTAGGGTTAGGGGACGGGGACGGTTTAGGGTCCAGGTGAGGGTACGGCAACGCTTTAGGGGGAGCGTGCGTGTGAGGGCGCGGGTTAGTGTTAGCGTACGGGTTAGGATTAGGGGACGGGTGAGGGTCAGGCTTCGGGGAAGGGTTAGGGTTAGGGTTCGGGCTAGGGTTAGGGTTAGGGGACGGGGACGGTTTAGGGTCCAGGTGAGGGTACGGCAACGCTTTAGGGGGAGCGTGCGTGTGAGGGCGCGGGTTAGTGTTAGCGTACGGGTTAGGATTAGGGGACGGGTGAGGGTCAGGCTTCGGCGAAGGGTTAGTGTTAGGGTTCGGGCTAGGGTTAGGGTTAGGGGACGGGGACGGTTTAGAGTCCAGGTGAGGGTACGGCAACGCTGTAGGGGGAGCGTGCGTGTGAGGGCGCGTGATAGTGTTAGCGTACGGCTTAGGATTAGGGGACGGGTGAGGGTCAGGCTTCGGGGAAGGGTTAGGGTTAGGGTTCGGGCTAGGGTTAGGGTTAGGGGACGGGGACGGTTTAGGGTCCAGGTGAGGGTACGGCAACGCTTTAGGGGGAGCGTGCGTGTGAGGGCGCGGGTTAGTGTTAGGGTACGGGTTAGGATTAGGGGACGGGTGAGTGTCAGGCTTCGGGGAAGGGTTAGGGTTAGGGTTCGGGCTAGGGTTAGGGTTAGGGGACGGGGACGGTTTAGGGTCCAGGTGAGGGTACGGCAACGCTTTAGGGGGAGCGTGCGTGTGAGGGCGCGGGTTAGTGTTAGCGTACGGGTTAGGATTAGGGGACGGGTGAGGGTCAGGCTTCAGGGAAGGGTTAGGGTTAGAGATCGGGCTAGGGTTAGGGTTAGGGGACGGGGACGGTTTCGGGTCCAGGTGAGGGTACGGCAACGCTTTAGGGGGAGCGTGCGTGTGAGGGCGCGGGTTAGTGTTAGCGTACGGCTTAGGATTAGGGGACGGGTGAGGGTCAGGCTTCGGGGAAGGGTTAGGGTTAGGATTCGGGCTAGGGTTAGGGTTAGGGGACGGGTACGGTTTAGGGTCCAGGTGAGGGTACGTTAACACGTTAGGGGGAGCGTGCGTGTGAGGGCGCGGGTTAGTGTCAGCGTACGGGTTAGGATTAGGGGACGGGTGAGGGTCAGGCTTCGGGGAAGGGTTAGGGTTAGGGTTCGGGCTAGGGTTAGGGTTAGGGGACGGGGACGGTTTAGGGTCCAGGTGAGGGTACGGCAACGCTTTAGGGGGAGCGTGCGTGTGAGGGCGCGGGTTAGTGTTAGCGTACGGGTTAGGATTAGGGGACGGGTGAGGGTCAGGCTTCGGGGACGGGTTAGGGTTAGGGTTCGGGCTAGGGTTAGGGTTAGGGGACGGGGACGGTTTAGGGTCCAGGTGAGGGTACGGCAACGCTTTAGGGGGAGCGTGCGTGTGAGGGCGCGGGTTAGTGTTAGCGTACGGGTTAGGATTAGGGGACGGGAGAGGGTCAGGCTTCGGGGAAGGGTTAGGGTTAGGGTTAGGGCTAGGGTTAGGGTTAGGAGACGGGGACGGTTTAGGGTCCAGGTGAGGGTACGGCAACGCTTTAGGGGGAGCGTGCGTGTGAGGGCGCGGGTTAGTGTTAGCGTACGGGTTAGGATTAGGGGACGGGTGAGGGTCAGGCTTCGGGGAAGGGTTAGGGTTAGGGTTCGGGCTAGGGTTAGGGTTAGGGGACGGGGACGGTTTCGGGTCCAGGTGAGGGTACGGCAACGCTTTAGGGGGAGCGTGCGTGTGAGGGCGCGGGTTAGTGTTAGCGTACGGCTTAGGATTAGGGGACGGGTGAGGGTCAGGCTTCGGGGAAGGGTTAGGGTTAGGGTTCGGGCTAGGGTTAGGGTTAGGGGACGGGGACGGTTTAGGGTCCAGGTGAGGGTACGGCAACGCTTTAGGGGGAGCGTGTGTGTGAGGGCGCACGTTAGTGTTAGCGTACGGGTTAGGATTAGGGGACGGGTGAGGGTCAGGCTTCGCGGAAGGGTTAGGGTTAGGGTTCGGGCTAGGGTTAGGGTTAGGGGACGGGGACGGTTTAGGGTCCAGGTGAGGGTACGGCAACGCTTTAGGGGGAGCGTGCGTGTGAGGGCACGGGGTAGTGTTAGCGTACGGGTTAGGATTAGGGGACGGGTGAGGGTCAGGCTTCGGGGAAGGGTTAGGGTTAGGGTTCGGGCTAGGGTTAGGGTTAGGGGACGGGGACGGTTTAGGGTCCAGGTGAGGGTACGGCAACGCTTTAGGGGGAGCGTGCGTGTGAGGGCGCGGGTTAGTGTTAGGGTACGGGTTAGGATTAGGGGACGGGTGAGGGTCAGGCTTCGGGGAAGGGTTAGGGTTAGGGTTCGGGCTAGGGTTAGGGTTACGGGACGGGGACGGTTTAGGGTCCAGGTGAGGGTACGGCAACGCCTTAGGGGGAGCGTGCGTGTGAGGGCGCGGGTTAGTGTTAGCGTACGGGTTAGGATTAGGGGACGGGTGAGGGTCAGGCTTCGGGGAAGGGTTAGGTTTAGGGTTCGGGCTAGGGTTAGGGTTAGGGGACGGGGACGGTTTAGGGTCCAGGTGAGGGTACGGCAACGCTTTAGGGGGAGCGTGCGTGTGAGGGCGTGGGTTAGTGTTAGCGTACGGGTTAGGATTAGGGGACGGGTGAGGGTCAGGCTTCGGGGAAGGGTTAGGGTTAGGGTTCGGGCTAGGGTTAGGGTTAGGGGACGGGGACGGTTTAGGGTCCAGGTGAGGGTACGGCAACGCTTTAGGGGGAGCGTGCGTGTGAGGGCGCGGGTTAGTGTTAGGGTATGGGTTAGGATTAGGGGACGGGTGAGGGTCAGGTTTCGGGGAAGGGTTAGGGTTAGGGTTCGGGCTAGGGTTAGGGTTAGGGGACGGGGACGGTTTAGTGTCCAGGTGAGGGTACGGCAACGCTTTAGGGGGAGCGTGCGTGTGAGGGCGCGGGTTAGTGTTAGCGTACGGGTTAGGATTAGGGGACGTGTGAGGGTCAGGCTTCGGGGAAGGGTTAGGGTTAGGGTTCGGGCTAGGGTTAGGGTTAGGGGACGGGGACGGTTTAGGGTCCAGGTGAGGGTATGGCAACGCTTTAGGGGGAGCGTGCGTGTGAGGGCGCGGGTTAGTGTTAGCGTACGGGTTAGGATTAGGGGACGGGTGAGGGTCAGGCTTCGGGGAAGGGTTAGGGTTAGGGTTCGGGCTAGGGTTAGGGTTAGGGGACGGGGACGGTTTAGGGTCCAGGTGAGGGTACGGTAACGCTTTAGGGGGAGCGTGCGTGTGAGGGCGCGGGTTAGTGTCAGCGTACGGGTTAGGATTAGGGGACGGGTGAGGGTCAGGCTTCGGGGAAGGGTTAGGGTTAGGGTTCGGGCTAGGGTTAGGGTTAGGGGACGGGGACGGTTTAGGGTCCAGGTTAGGGTATGGCAACGCTTTAGGGGGAGCGTGCGTGTGAGGGCGCGAGTTAGTGTTAGCGTACGGCTTAGGATTAGGGGACGGGTGAGGGTCAGGCTTCGGGGAAGGGTTAGGGTTAGGGTTCGGGCTAGGGTTAGGGTTAGGGGACGGGGACGGTTTAGGGTCCAGGTGAGGGTACGGCAACGCTGTAGGGGGAGCGTGCGTGTGAGGGCGCGTGATAGTGTTAGCGTACGGCTTAGGATTAGGGGACGGGTGAGGGTCACGCTTCGGGGAAGGGTTAGGGTTAGGGTTCGGGCTAGGGTTAGGGTTAGGGGACGGGGACGGTTTAGGGTCCAGGTGAGGGTACGGCAACGCTTTAGGGGGAGCGTGCGTGTGAGGGCGCGGGTTAGTGTTAGCGTACGGGTTAGGATTAGGGGACGGGTGAGGGTCAGGCTTCGGGGAAGGGTTAGGGTTAGGGTTCGGGCTAGGGTTAGGGTTAGGGGACGGGGACGGTTTAGGGTCCAGGTGAGGGTACGGCAACGCTTTAGGGGGAGCGTGCGTGTGAGGGCGCGGGTTAGTGTTAGCGTACGGGTTAGGATTAGGGGACGGGTGAGGGTCAGGCTTCGGCGAAGGGTTAGGGTTAGGGTTCGGGCTAGGGTTAGGGTTAGGGGACGGGGACGGTTTAGAGTCCAGGTGAGGGTACGGCAACGCTGTAGGGGGAGCGTGCGTGTGAGGGCGCGTGATAGTGTTAGCGTACGGCTTAGGATTAGGGGACGGGTGAGGGTCAGGCTTCGGGGAAGGGTTAGGGTTAGGGTTCGGGCTAGGGTTAGGGTTAGGGGACGGGGACGGTTTAGAGTCCAGGTGAGGGTACGGCAACGCTTTAGGGGGAGCGTGCGTGTGAGGGCGCGGGTTAGTGTTAGGGTACGGGTTAGGATTAGGGGACGGGTGAGGGTCAGGCTTCGGGGAAGGGTTAGGGTTAGGGTTCGGGCTAGGGTTAGGGTTAGGGGACGGGGACGGTTTAGGGTCCAGGTGAGGGTACGGCAACGCTTTAGGGGGAGCGTGCGTGTGAGGGCGCGGGTTAGTGTTAGCGTACGGGTTAGGATTAGGGGACGGGTGAGGGTCAGGCTTCAGGGAAGGGTTAGGGTTAGGGATCGGGCTAGGGTTAGGGTTAGGGGACGGGGACGGTTTCGGGTCCAGGTGAGGGTACGGCAACGCTTTAGGGGGAGCGTGCGTGTGAGGGCGCGGGTTAGTGTTAGCGTACGGGTTAGGATTAGGGGACGGGTGAGGGTCAGGCTTCGGGGAAGGGTTAGGGTTAGGATTCGGGCTAGGGTTAGGGTTAGGGGACGGGTACGGTTTAGGGTCCAGGTGAGGGTACGTTAACACGTTAGGGGGAGCGTGCGTGTGAGGGCGCGGGTTAGTGTCAGCGTACGGGTTAGGATTAGGGGACGGGTGAGGGTCAGGCTTCGGGGAAGGGTTAGGGTTAGGGTTCGGGCTAGGGTTAGGGTTAGGGGACGGGGACGGTTTAGGGTCCAGGTGAGGGTACGGCAACGCTTTAGGGGGAGCGTGCGTGTGAGGGCGCGGGTTAGTGTTAGCGTACGGGTTAGGATTAGGGGACGGGTGAGGGTCAGGCTTCGGGGACGGGTTAGGGTTAGGGTTCGGGCTAGGGTTAGGGTTAGGGGACGGGGACGGTTTAGGGTCCAGGTGAGGGTACGGCAACGCTTTAGGGGGAGCGTGCGTGTGAGGGCGCGGGTTAGTGTTAGCGTACGGGTTAGGATTAGGGGACGGGAGAGGGTCAGGCTTCGGGGAAGGGTTAGGGTTAGGGTTAGGGCTAGGGTTAGGGTTAGGAGACGGGGACGGTTTAGGGTCCAGGTGAGGGTACGGCAACGCTTTAGGGGGAGCGTGCGTGTGAGGGCGCGGGTTAGTGTTAGCGTACGGGTTAGGATTAGGGGACGGGTGAGGGTCAGGCTTCGGGGAAGGGTTAGGGTTAGGGTTCGGGCTAGGGTTAGGGTTAGGGGACGGGGACGGTTTCGGGTCCAGGTGAGGGTACGGCAACGCTTTAGGGGGAGCGTGCGTGTGAGGGCGCGGGTTAGTGTTAGCGTACGGCTTAGGATTAGGGGACGGGTGAGGGTCAGGCTTCGGGGAAGGGTTAGGGTTAGGGTTCGGGCTAGGGTTAGGGTTAGGGGACGGGGACGGTTTAGGGTCCAGGTGAGGGTACGGCAACGCTTTAGGGGGAGCGTGTGTGTGAGGGCGCACGTTAGTGTTAGCGTACGGGTTAGGATTAGGGGACGGGTGAGGGTCAGGCTTCGCGGAAGGGTTAGGGTTAGGGTTCGGGCTAGGGTTAGGGTTAGGGGACGGGGACGGTTTAGGGTCCAGGTGAGGGTACGGCAACGCTTTAGGGGGAGCGTGCGTGTGAGGGCACGGGGTAGTGTTAGCGTACGGGTTAGGATTAGGGGACGGGTGAGGGTCAGGCTTCGGGGAAGGGTTAGGGTTAGGGTTCGGGCTAGGGTTAGGGTTAGGGGACGGGGACGGTTTAGGGTCCAGGTGAGGGTACGGCAACGCTTTAGGGGGAGCGTGCGTGTGAGGGCGCGGGTTAGTGTTAGGGTACGGGTTAGGATTAGGGGACGGGTGAGGGTCAGGCTTCGGGGAAGGGTTAGGGTTAGGGTTCGGGCTAGGGTTAGGGTTAGGGGACGGGGACGGTTTAGGGTCCAGGTGAGGGTACGGCAACGCCTTAGGGGGAGCGTGCGTGTGAGGGCGCGGGTTAGTGTTAGCGTACGGGTTAGGATTAGGGGACGGGTGAGGGTCAGGCTTCGGGGAAGGGTTAGGTTTAGGGTTCGGGCTAGGGTTAGGGTTAGGGGACGGGGACGGTTTAGGGTCCAGGTGAGGGTACGGCAACGCTTTAGGGGGAGCGTGCGTGTGAGGGCGCGGGTTAGTGTTAGCGTACGGGTTAGGATTAGGGGACGGGTGAGGGTCAGGCTTCGGGGAAGGGTTAGGGTTAGGGTTCGGGCTAGGGTTAGGGTTAGGGGACGGGGACGGTTTAGGGTCCAGGTGAGGGTACGGCAACGCTTTAGGGGGAGCGTGCGTGTGAGGGCGCGGGTTAGTGTTAGGGTATGGGTTAGGATTAGGGGACAGGTGAGGGTCAGGTTTCGGGGAAGGGTTAGGGTTAGGGTTCGGGCTAGGGTTAGGGTTAGGGGACGGGGACGGTTTAGTGTCCAGGTGAGGGTACGGCAACGCTTTAGGGGGAGCGTGCGTGTGAGGGCGCGGGTTAGTGTTAGCGTACGGGTTAGGATTAGGGGACGGGTGAGGGTCAGGCTTCGGGGAAGGGTTAGGGTTAGGGTTCGGGCTAGGGTTAGGGTTAGGGGACGGGGACGGTTTAGGGTCCAGGTGAGGGTATGGCAACGCTTTAGGGGGAGCGTGCGTGTGAGGGCGCGGGTTAGTGTTAGCGTACGGGTTAGGATTAGGGGACGGGTGAGGGTCAGGCTTCGGGGAAGGGTTAGGGTTAGGGTTCGGGCTAGGGTTAGGGTTAGGGGACGGGGACGGTTTAGGGTCCAGGTGAGGGTACGGTAACGCTTTAGGGGGAGCGTGCGTGTGAGGGCGCGGGTTAGTGTCAGCGTACGGGTTAGGATTAGGGGACGGGTGAGGGTCAGGCTTCGGGGAAGGGTTAGGGTTAGGGTTCGGGCTAGGGTTAGGGTTAGGGGACGGGGACGGTTTAGGGTCCAGGTTAGGGTATGGCAACGCTTTAGGGGGAGCGTGCGTGTGAGGGCGCGCGTTAGTGTTAGCGTACGGCTTAGGATTAGGGGACGGGTGAGGGTCAGGCTTCGGGGAAGGGTTAGGGTTAGGGTTCGGGCTAGGGTTAGGGTTAGGGGACGGGGACGGTTTAGGGTCCAGGTGAGGGTACGGCAACGCTGTAGGGGGAGCGTGCGTGTGAGGGCGCGTGATAGTGTTAGCGTACGGCTTAGGATTAGGGGACGGGTGAGGGTCACGCTTCGGGGAAGGGTTAGGGTTAGGGTTCGGGCTAGGGTTAGGGTTAGGGGACGGGGACGGTTTAGGGTCCAGGTGAGGGTACGGCAACGCTTTAGGGGGAGCGTGCGTGTGAGGGCGCGGGTTAGTGTTAGCGTACGGGTTAGGATTAGGGGACGGGTGAGGGTCAGGCTTCGGGGAAGGGTTAGGGTTAGGGTTCGGGCTAGGTTTAGGGTTAGGGGACGGGGACGGTTTAGGGTCCAGGTGAGGGTACGGCAACGCTTTAGGGGGAGCGTGCGTGTGAGGGCGCGGGTTAGTGTTAGCGTACGGGTTAGGATTAGGGGACGGGTGAGGGTCAGGCTTCGGCGAAGGGTTAGGGTTAGGGTTCGGGCTAGGGTTAGGGTTAGGGGACGGGGACGGTTTAGAGTCCAGGTGAGGGTACGGCAACGCTGTAGGGGGAGCGTGCGTGTGAGGGCGCGTGATAGTGTTAGCGTACGGCTTAGGATTAGGGGACGGGTGAGGGTCAGGCTTCGGGGAAGGGTTAGGGTTAGGGTTCGGGCTAGGGTTAGGGTTAGGGGACGGGGACGGTTTAGGGTCCAGGTGAGGGTACGGCAACGCTTTAGGGGGAGCGTGCGTGTGAGGGCGCGGGTTAGTGTTAGGGTACGGGTTAGGATTAGGGGACGGGTGAGGGTCAGGCTTCGGGGAAGGGTTAGGGTTAGGGTTCGGGCTAGGGTTAGGGTTAGGGGACGGGGACGGTTTAGGGTCCAGGTGAGGGTACGGCAACGCTTTAGGGGGAGCGTGCGTGTGAGGGCGCGGGTTAGTGTTAGCGTACGGGTTAGGATTAGGGGACGGGTGAGGGTCAGGCTTCGGGGACGGGTTAGGGTTAGGGTTCGGGCTAGGGTTAGGGTTAGGGGACGGGGACGGTTTAGGGTCCAGGTGAGGGTACGGCAACGCTTTAGGGGGAGCGTGCGTGTGAGGGCGCGGGTTAGTGTTAGCGTACGGGTTAGGATTAGGGGACGGGAGAGGGTCAGGCTTCGGGGAAGGGTTAGGGTTAGGGTTAGGGCTAGGGTTAGGGTTAGGAGACGGGGACGGTTTAGGGTCCAGGTGAGGGTACGGCAACGCTTTAGGGGGAGCGTGCGTGTGAGGGCGCGGGTTAGTGTTAGCGTACGGGTTAGGATTAGGGGACGGGTGAGGGTCAGGCTTCGGGGAAGGGTTAGGGTTAGGGTTCGGGCTAGGGTTAGGGTTAGGGGACGGGGACGGTTTCGGGTCCAGGTGAGGGTACGGCAACGCTTTAGGGGGAGCGTGCGTGTGAGGGCGCGGGTTAGTGTTAGCGTACGGCTTAGGATTAGGGGACGGGTGAGGGTCAGGCTTCGGGGAAGGGTTAGGGTTAGGGTTCGGGCTAGGGTTAGGGTTAGGGGACGGGGACGGTTTAGGGTCCAGGTGAGGGTACGGCAACGCTTTAGGGGGAGCGTGTGTGTGAGGGCGCACGTTAGTGTTAGCGTACGGGTTAGGATTAGGGGACGGGTGAGGGTCAGGCTTCGCGGAAGGGTTAGGGTTAGGGTTCGGGCTAGGGTTAGGGTTAGGGGACGGGGACGGTTTAGGGTCCAGGTGAGGGTACGGCAACGCTTTAGGGGGAGCGTGCGTGTGAGGGCACGGGGTAGTGTTAGCGTACGGGTTAGGATTAGGGGACAGGTGAGGGTCAGGCTTCGGGGAAGGGTTAGGGTTAGGGTTCGGGCTAGGGTTAGGGTTAGGGGACGGGGACGGTTTAGGGTCCAGGTGAGGGTACGGCAACGCTTTAGGGGGAGCGTGCGTGTGAGGGCGCGGGTTAGTGTTAGGGTACGGGTTAGGATTAGGGGACGGGTGAGGGTCAGGCTTCGGGGAAGGGTTAGGGTTAGGGTTCGGGCTAGGGTTAGGGTTAGGGGACGGGGACGGTTTAGGGTCCAGGTGAGGGTACGGCAACGCCTTAGGGGGAGCGTGCGTGTGAGGGCGCGGGTTAGTGTTAGCGTACGGGTTAGGATTAGGGGACGGGTGAGGGTCAGGCTTCGGGGAAGGGTTAGGTTTAGGGTTCGGGCTAGGGTTAGGGTTAGGGGACGGGGACGGTTTAGGGTCCAGGTGAGGGTACGGCAACGCTTTAGGGGGAGCGTGCGTGTGAGGGCGCGGGTTAGTGTTAGGGTATGGGTTAGGATTATGGGACGGGTGAGGGTCAGGTTTCGGGGAAGGGTTAGGGTTAGGGTTCGGGCTAGGGTTAGGGTTAGGGGACGGGGACGGTTTAGTGTCCAGGTGAGGGTACGGCAACGCTTTAGGGGGAGCGTGCGTGTGAGGGCGCGGGTTAGTGTTAGCGTACGGGTTAGGATTAGGGGACGGGTGAGGGTCAGGCTTCGGGGAAGGGTTAGGGTTAGGGTTCGGGCTAGGGTTAGGGTTAGGGGACGGGGACGGTTTAGGGTCCAGGTGAGGGTATGGCAACGCTTTAGGGGGAGCGTGCGTGTGAGGGCGCGGGTTAGTGTTAGCGTACGGGTTAGGATTAGGGGACGGGTGAGGGTCAGGCTTCCGGGAAGGGTTAGGGTTAGGGTTCGGGCTAGGGTTAGGGTTAGGGGACGGGGACGGTTTAGGGTCCAGGTGAGGGTACGGTAACGCTTTAGGGGGAGCGTGCGTGTGAGGGCGCGGGTTAGTGTCAGCGTACGGGTTAGGATTAGGGGACGGGTGAGGGTCAGGCTTCGGGGAAGGGTTAGGGTTAGGGTTCGGGCTAGGGTTAGGGTTAGGGGACGGGGACGGTTTAGGGTCCAGGTTAGGGTATGGCAACGCTTTAGGGGGAGCGTGCGTGTGAGGGCGCGCGTTAGTGTTAGCGTACGGCTTAGGATTAGGGGACGGGTGAGGGTCAGGCTTCGGGGAAGGGTTAGGGTTAGGGTTCGGGCTAGGGTTAGGGTTAGGGGACGGGGACGGTTTAGGGTCCAGGTGAGGGTACGGCAACGCTGTAGGGGGAGCGTGCGTGTGAGGGCGCGTGATAGTGTTAGCGTACGGCTTAGGATTAGGGGACGGGTGAGGGTCACGCTTCGGGGAAGGGTTAGGGTTAGGGTTCGGGCTAGGGTTAGGGTTAGGGGACGGGGACGGTTTAGGGTCCAGGTGAGGGTACGGCAACGCTTTAGGGGGAGCGTGCGTGTGAGGGCGCGGGTTAGTGTTAGCGTACGGGTTAGGATTAGGGGACGGGTGAGGGTCAGGCTTCGGGGAAGGGTTAGGGTTAGGGTTCGGGCTAGGGTTAGGGTTAGGGGACGGGGACGGTTTAGGGTCCAGGTGAGGGTACGGCAACGCTTTAGGGGGAGCGTGCGTGTGAGGGCGCGGGTTAGTGTTAGCGTACGGGTTAGGATTAGGGGACGGGTGAGGGTCAGGCTTCGGCGAAGGGTTAGGGTTAGGGTTCGGGCTAGGGTTAGGGTTAGGGGACGGGGACGGTTTAGAGTCCAGGTGAGGGTACGGCAACGCTGTAGGGGGAGCGTGCGTGTGAGGGCGCGTGATAGTGTTAGCGTACGGCTTAGGATTAGGGGACGGGTGAGGGTCAGGCTTCGGGGAAGGGTTAGGGTTAGGGTTCGGGCTAGGGTTAGGGTTAGGGGACGGGGACGGTTTAGGGTCCAGGTGAGGGTACGGCAACGCTTTAGGGGGAGCGTGCGTGTGAGGGCGCGGGTTAGTGTTAGGGTACGGGTTAGGATTAGGGGACGGGTGAGGGTCAGGCTTCGGGGAAGGGTTAGGGTTAGGGTTCGGGCTAGGGTTAGGGTTAGGGGACGGGGACGGTTTAGGGTCCAGGTGAGGGTACGGCAACGCTTTAGGGGGAGCGTGCGTGTGAGGGCGCGGGTTAGTGTTAGCGTACGGGTTAGGATTAGGGGACGGGTGAGGGTCAGGCTTCAGGGAAGGGTTAGGGTTAGGGATCGGGCTAGGGTTAGGGTTAGGGGACGGGGACGGTTTCGGGTCCAGGTGAGGGTACGGCAACGCTTTAGGGGGAGCGTGCGTGTGAGGGCGCGGGTTAGTGTTAGCGTACGGGTTAGGATTAGGGGACGGGTGAGGGTCAGGCTTCGGGGAAGGGTTAGGGTTAGGATTCGGGCTAGGGTTAGGGTTAGGGGACGGGTACGGTTTAAGGTCCAGGTGAGGGTACGTTAACACGTTAGGGGGAGCGTGCGTGTGAGGGCGCGGGTTAGTGTCAGCGTACGGGTTAGGATTAGGGGACGGGTGAGGGTCAGGCTTCGGGGAAGGGTTAGGGTTAGGGTTCGGGCTAGGGTTAGGGTTAGGGGACGGGGACGGTTTAGGGTCCAGGTGAGGGTACGGCAACGCTTAAGGGGGAGCGTGCGTGTGAGGGCGCGGGTTAGTGTTAGCGTACGTGTTAGGATTAGGGGACGGGTGAGGGTCAGGCTTCGGGGACGGGTTAGGTTTAGGGTTCGGGCTAGGGTTAGGGTTAGGGGACGGGGACGGTTTAGGGTCCAGGTGAGGGTACGGCAACGCTTTAGGGGGAGCGTGCGTGTGAGGGCGCGGGTTAGTGTTAGCGTACGGGTTAGGATTAGGGGACGGGAGAGGGTCAGGCTTCGGGGAAGGGTTAGGGTTAGGGTTAGGGCTAGGGTTAGGGTTAGGAGACGGGGACGGTTTAGGGTCCAGGTGAGGGTACGGCAACGCTTTAGGGGGAGCGTGCGTGTGAGGGCGCGGGTTAGTGTTAGCGTACGGGTTAGGATTAGGGGACGGGTGAGGGTCAGGCTTCGGGGAAGGGTTAGGGTTAGGGTTCGGGCTAGGGTTAGGGTTAGGGGACGGGGACGGTTTCGGGTCCAGGTGAGGGTACGGCAACGCTTTAGGGGGAGCGTGCGTGTGAGGGCGCGGGTTAGTGTTAGCGTACGGCTTAGGATTAGGGGACGGGTGAGGGTCAGGCTTCGGGGAAGGGTTAGGGTTAGGGTTCGGGCTAGGGTTAGGGTTAGGGGACGGGGACGGTTTAGGGTCCAGGTGAGGGTACGGCAACGCTTTAGGGGGAGCGTGTGTGTGAGGGCGCACGTTAGTGTTAGCGTACGGGTTAGGATTAGGGGACGGGTGAGGGTCAGGCTTCGCGGAAGGGTTAGGGTTAGGGTTCGGGCTAGGGTTAGGGTTAGGGGACGGGGACGGTTTAGGGTCCAGGTGAGGGTACGGCAACGCTTTAGGGGGAGCGTGCGTGTGAGGGCACGGGGTAGTGTTAGCGTACGGGTTAGGATTAGGGGACAGGTGAGGGTCAGGCTTCGGGGAAGGGTTAGGGTTAGGGTTCGGGCTAGGGTTAGGGTTAGGGGACGGGGACGGTTTAGGGTCCAGGTGAGGGTACGGCAACGCTTTAGGGGGAGCGTGCGTGTGAGGGCGCAGGTTAGTGTTAATGTACGGGTTAAGATTAGGGGACGGGTGAGGGTCAGGCTTCGGGGAAGGGTTAGGGTTAGGGTTCGGGCTAGGGTTAGGGTTAGGGGACGGGGACGGTTTAGGGTCCAGGTGAGGGTACGGCAACGCTTTAGGGGGAGCGTGCGTGTGAGGGCGCGGGTTAGTGTTAGCGTACGGGTTAGGATTAGGGGACGGGTGAGGGTCAGGCTTCGGGGAAGGGTTAGGGTTAGGGTTCGGGCTAGGGTTAGGGTTAGGGGACGGGGACGGTTTAGGGTCCAGGTGAGGGTACGGCAACGCTTTAGGGGGAGCGTGCGTGTGAGGGCGCGGGTTAGTGTTAGCGTACGGGTTAGGATTAGGGGACGGGTGAGGGTCAGGCTTCGGGGAAGGGTTAGGGTTAGGGTTCGGGCTAGGGTTAGGGTTAGGGGACGGGAACGGTTTAGGGTCCAGGTGAGGGTACGGCAACGCTGTAGGGGGAGCGTGCGTGTGAGGGCGCGTGATAGTGTTAGCGTACGGCTTACGATTAGGGGACGGGTGAGGGTCAGGCTTCGGGGAAGGGTTAGGGTTAGGGTTCGGGCTAGGGTTAGGGTTAGGTGACGGGGACGGTTTAGGGTCCAGGTGAGGGTACGGCAACGCTTTAGGGGGAGCGTGCGTGTGAGGGCGCGGGTTAGTGTTAGGGTATGGGTTAGGATTAGGGGACGGGTGAGGGTCAGGCTTCGGGGAAGGGTTAGGGTTAGGGTTCGGGCTAGGGTTAGGGTTAGGGGACGGGGACGGTTTAGGGTCCAGGTGAGGGTACGGCAACGCTTTAGGGGGAGCGTGCGTGTGAGGGCGCGGGCTAGTGTTAGCGTACGGGTTAGGATTAGGGGACGGGTGAGGGTCAGGCTTCGGGGAAGGGTTAGGGTTAGGGTTCGGGCTAGGGTTAGGGTTAGGGGACGGGGACGGTTTAGGGTCCAGGTGAGGGTACGGCAACGCTTTAGGGGGAGCGTGCGTGTGAGGGCGCGGGTTAGTGTTAGCGTACGGGTTAGGATTAGGGGACGGGTGAGGGTCAGGCTTCGGGGAAGGGTTAGGGTTAGGGTTCGGGCTAGGGTTAGGGTTAGGGCATGGGGACGGTTTAGGGTCCAGGTGAGGGTACGGTAACACTTTAGGGGGAGCGTGCGTGTGAGGGCGCGGGTTAGTGTCAGCGTACGGGTTAGGATTAGGGGACGGGTGAGGGTCAGGCTTCGGGGAAGGGTTAGGGTTAGGGTTCGGGCTAGGGTTAGGGTTAGGGGACGGGGACGGTTTAGGGTCCAGGTTAGGGTATGGCAACGCTTTAGGGGGAGCGTGCGTGTGAGGGCACGCGTTAGTGTTAGCGTACGGCTTAGGATTAGGGGACGGGTGAGGGTCAGGCTTCGAGGAAGGGTTAGGTTTAGGGTTCGGGCTAGGGTTAGGGTTAGGGGACGGGGACGGTTTAGGGTCCAGGTGAGGGTACGGCAACGCTTTAGGGGGAGCGTGCGTGTGAGGGTGCGGGTTAGTGTTAGGGTATGCGTTAGGATTAGGGGACGGGTGAGGGTCAGGCTTCGGGGAAGGGTTAGGGTTAGGGTTCGGGCTAGGGTTAGGGTTAGGGGACGGGGACGGTTTAGGGTCCAGGTGAGGGTACGGCAACGCTTTAGGGGGAGCGTGCGTGTGAGGTCGCGGGTTAGTGTTAGCGTACGGGTTAGGATTAGGGGACGGGTGAGGGTCAGGCTTCGGGGAAGGGTTAGGGTTAGGGTTCGGGCTAGGGTTAGGGTTAGGGGACGGGGACGGTTTAGGGTCCAGGTGAGGGTACGGCAACGCTTTAGGGGGAGCGTGCGTGTGAGGGCGCGGGTTAGTGTTAGCGTACGGGTTAGGATTAGGGGACGGGTGAGGGTCAGGCTTCGGGGAAGGGTTAGGGTTAGGGTTCGGGCTAGGGTTAGGGTTAGGGGACGGGAACGGTTTAGGGTCCAGGTGAGGGTACGGCAACGCTGTAGGGGGAGCGTGCGTGTGAGGGCGCGTGATAGTGTTAGCGTACGGCTTACGATTAGGGGACGGGTGAGGGTCAGGCTTCGGGGAAGGGTTAGGGTTAGGGTTCGGGCTAGGGTTAGGGTTAGGTGACGGGGACGGTTTAGGGTCCAGGTGAGGGTACGGCAACGCTTTAGGGGGAGCGTGCGTGTGAGGGCGCGGGTTAGTGTTAGGGTATGGGTTAGGATTAGGGGACGGGTGAGGGTCAGGCTTCGGGGAAGGGTTAGGGTTAGGGTTCGGGCTAGGGTTAGGGTTAGGGGACGGGGACGGTTTAGGGTCCAGGTGAGGGTACGGCAACGCTTTAGGGGGAGCGTGCGTGTGAGGGCGCGGGCTAGTGTTAGCGTACGGGTTAGGATTAGGGGACGGGTGAGGGTCAGGCTTCGGGGAAGGGTTAGGGTTAGGGTTCGGGCTAGGGTTAGGGTTAGGGGACGGGGACGGTTTAGGGTCCAGGTGAGGGTACGGCAACGCTTTAGGGGGAGCGTGCGTGTGAGGGCGCGGGTTAGTGTTAGCGTACGGGTTAGGATTAGGGGACGGGTGAGGGTCAGGCTTCGGGGAAGGGTTAGGGTTAGGGTTCGGGCTAGGGTTAGGGTTAGCGCATGGGGACGGTTTAGGGTCCAGGTGAGGGTACGGTAACACTTTAGGGGGAGCGTGCGTGTGAGGGCGCGGGTTAGTGTCAGCGTACGGGTTAGGATTAGGGGACGGGTGAGGGTCAGGCTTCGGGGAAGGGTTAGGGTTAGGGTTCGGGCTAGGGTTAGGGTTAGGGGACGGGGACGGTTTAGGGTCCAGGTTAGGGTATGGCAACGCTTTAGGGGGAGCGTGCGTGTGAGGGCACGCGTTAGTGTTAGCGTACGGCTTAGGATTAGGGGACGGGTGAGGGTCAGGCTTCGAGGAAGGGTTAGGTTTAGGGTTCGGGCTAGGGTTAGGGTTAGGGGACGGGGACGGTTTAGGGTCCAGGTGAGGGTACGGCAACGCTTTAGGGGGAGCGTGCGTGTGAGGGTGCGGGTTAGTGTTAGGGTATGCGTTAGGATTAGGGGACGGGTGAGGGTCAGGCTTCGGGGAAGGGTTAGGGTTAGGGTTCGGGCTAGGGTTAGGGTTAGGGGACGGGGACGGTTTAGGGTCCAGGTGAGGGTACGGCAACGCTTTAGGGGGAGCGTGCGTGTGAGGGCGCGGGTTAGTGTTAGCGTACGGGTTAGGATTAGGGGACGGGTGAGGGTCAGGCTTCGGGGAAGGGTTAGGGTTACGGTTCGGGCTAGGGTTAGGGTTAGGGGACGGGGACGGTTTAGGGTCCAGGTGAGGGTACGGCAACGCTTTAGGGGGAGCGTGCGTGTGAGGGCGCGGGTTAGTGTTAGCGTACGGGTTAGGATTAGGGGACTGGTGAGGGTCAGGCTTCTGGGAAGGGTTAGGGTTAGGGTTCGGGCTAGGGTTAGGGTTTTGGGACAGGGACGGTTTAGGGTCCAGGTGAGGGTACGGCAACGCTTTAGGGGGAGCGTGCGTGTGAGAGCGCGGGTTAGTGTTAGCGTACGGGTTAGGATTAGGGGACGGGTGAGGGTCAGGCTTCGGGGAAGGGTTAGGGTTAGGGTTCGGGCTAGGGTTAGGGTTAGGGGACGGGTACGGTTTAGGGTCCAGGTGAGGGTACAGAAACACTTTAGGGGGAGCGTGCGTGTGAGGGCGCGGGTTAGTGTCAGCGTACGGGTTAGGATTAGGGGACGGGTGAGGGTCAGGCTTCGGGTAAGGGTTAGGGTTAGGGTTCGGGCTAGGGTTAGGGTTAGGGGACGGGGACAGTTTAGGGTCCAGGTGAGGGTACGGCAACGCTTTAGGGGGAGCGTGCGTGTGAGGGCGCGGGTTAGTGTTAGCGTACGGGTTAGGATTAGGGGACGGGTGAGGGTCAGGCTTCGGGGAAGGGTTAGGGTTAGGGTTCGGGCTAGGGTTAGGGTTAGGGGACGGGGACGGTTTAGGGTCCAGGTGAGGGTACGGCAACGCTTTAGGGGGAGCGTGCGTGTGAGGGCGCGGGTTAGTGTTAGCGTACGGGTTAGGATTAGGGGACGGGTGAGGGTCAGGCTTCGGGGAAGGTTTAGGGTTAGGGTTCGGGCTAGGGTTAGGGTTAGGGGACGGGGACGGTTTAGGGTCCAGGTGAGGGTACGGCAACGCTTTAGGGGGAGCGTGCGTGTGAGGGCGCGGGTTAGTGTTAGCGTACGGGTTAGGATTAGGGGACGGGTGAGGGTCAGGCTTCGGGGAAGGGTTAGGGTTAGGGTTCGGGCTAGGGTTAGGGTTAGGGGACGGGGACGGTTTAGGGTCCAGGTGAGGGTATGGCAACGCTTTAGGGGGAGCGTGCGTGTGAGGGCGCGGGTTAGTGTTAGCGTACGGGTTAGGATTAGGGGACGGGTGAGGGTCAGGCTTCGGGGAAGGGTTAGGGTTAGGGTTCAGGCTAGGGTTAGGGTTAGGGGACGGGGACGGTTTAGGGTCCAGGTGAGGGTACGGCAACGCTTTAGGGGGAGCGTGCATGTGAGGGCGCGGGTTAGTGTTAGGATACGGGTTAGGATTAGGGGACGGGTGAGGGTCAGGCTTCGGGGAAGGGTTAGGGTTAGGGTTCGGGCTAGGGTTAGGGTTAGGGGACGGGGACGGTTTAGGGTCCAGGTGAGGGTACGGCAATGTTTTAGGGGGAGCGTGCGTGTGAGGGCGTGGGTTAGTGTTAGCGTACGGGTTAGGATTAGGGGACGGGTGAGGGTCAGGCTTCGGGGAAGGGTTAGGGTTAGGGTTCGGGCTAGGGTTAGGGTTAGGGGACGGGGACGGTTTAGGGTCCAGGTGAGGGTACGGCAACGCTTTAGGGGAAGCGTGCGTGTGAGGGCGCGGGTTAGTGTTAGCGTACGGGTTAGGATTAGGGGAAGGGTGAGGGTCAGGCTTCGGGGAAGGGTTAGGGTTAGGGTTCGGGCTAGGGTTAGGTTTAGGGGACGGGGACGGTTTAGGGTCCAGGTGAGGGTACGGCAACGCTTTAGGGGGAGCGTGCGTGTGAGGGCGCGGGTTAGTGTTAGGGTACGGGTTAGGATTAGGGGACGGGTGAGGGTCAGGCTTCGGGGAAGGGTTAGGGTTAGGGTTCGGGCTAGGGTTAGGGTTAGGGGACGGGGACGGTTTAGTGTCCAGGTGAGGGTACGGCAACGCTTTAGGGGGAGCGTGCGTGTGAGGGCGCGGGTTAGTGTTAGCGTACGGGTTAGGATTAGGGGACGGGTGAGGGTCAGGCTTCGGGGAAGGGTTAGGGTTAGGGTTCGGGCTAGGGTTAGGGTTAGGTGACGGGGACGGTTTAGGGTCCAGGTGAGGGTACGGCAACGCTTTAGGGGGAGCGTGCGTATGAGGGCGCGGGTTAGTGTTAGCGTACGGGTTAGGATTAGGGGACGGGTGAGGGTCAGGCTTCGGGGAAGGGTTAGGGTTAGGGTTCGGGCTAGGGTTAGGGTTAGGGGACGGGGACGGTTTAGGGTCCAGGTGAGGGTACGGTAACGGTTTAGGGGGAGCGTGCGTGTGAGGGCGCGGGTTAGTGTCAGCGTACGGGTTAGGATTAGGGGACGGGTGAGGGTCAGGCTTCGGGGAAGGGTTAGGGTTAGGGTTCGGGCTAGGGTTAGGGTTAGGGGACGGGGACGGTTTAGGGTCCAGGTTAGGGTATGGCAACGCTTTAGGGGGAGCTTGCGTGTGAGGGCGCGCGTTAGTGTTAGCGTACGGCTTAGGATTAGGGGACGGGTGAGGGTCAGGCTTCGGGGAAGGGTTAGGGTTAGGGTTCGGGCTAGGGTTAGGGTTAGGGGACGGGGACGGTTTAGGGTCCAGGTGAGGGTACGGCAACGCTTTAGGGGGAGCGTGCGTGTGAGGGTGCGGGTTAGTGTTAGGGTATGCGTTAGGATTAGGGGACGGGTGAGGGTCAGGCTTCGGGGAAGGGTTAGGGTTAGGGTTCGGGCTAGGGTTAGGGTTAGGGGACGGGGACGGTTTAGGGTCCAGGTGAGGGTACGGCAACGCTTTAGGGGGAGCGTGCGTGTGAGGGCGCGGGTTAGTGTTAGCGTACGGGTTAGGATTAGGGGACGGGTGAGGGTCAGGCTTCGGGGAAGGGTTAGGGTTAGGGTTCGGGCTAGGGTTAGGGTTAGGGGACGGGGACGGTTTAGGGTCCAGGTGAGGGTACGGCAACGCTTTAGGGGGAGCGTGCATGTGAGGGCGCGGGTTAGTGTTAGCGTACGGGTTAGGATTAGGGGACGGGTGAGGGTCAGGCTTCTGGGAAGGGTTAGGGTTAGGGTTCGGGCTAGGGTTAGGGTTTTGGGACAGGGACGGTTTAGGGTCCAGGTGAGGGTACGGCAACGCTTTAGGGGGAGCGTGCGTGTGAGGGCGCGGGTTAGTGTTAGCGTACGGGTTAGGATTAGGGGACGGGTGAGGGTCAGGCTTCGGGGAAGGGTTAGGGTTAGGGTTCGGGCTAGGGTTAGGGTTAGGGGACGGGGACGGTTTAGGGTCCAGGTGAGGGTACGGTAACACTTTAGGGGGAGCGTGCGTGTGAGGGCGCGGGTTAGTGTCAGCGTACGGGTTAGGATTAGGGGACGGGTGAGGGTCAGGCTTCGGGGAAGGGTTAGGGTTAGGGTTCGGGCTAGGGTTAGGGTTAGGGGACGGGGACGGTTTAGGGTCCAGGTGAGGGTACGGCAACGCTTTAGGGGGAGCGTGCGTGTGAGGGCGCGGGTTAGTGTTAGCGTACGGGTTAGGATTAGGGGACGGATGAGGGTCAGGCTTCGGGGACGGGTTAGGGTTAGGGTTCGGGCTAGGGTTAGGGTTAGGGGACGGGGACGGTTTAGGGTCCAGGTGAGGGTACCCCAACGCTTTAGGGGGAGCGTGCGTGTGAGGGCGCGGGTTAGTGTTAGCGTACGGGTTAGGATTAGGGGACGGGAGAGGGTCAGGCTTCGGGGAAGGGTTAGGGTTAGGGTTAGGGCTAGGGTTAGGGTTAGGAGACGGGGACGGTTTAGGGTCCAGGTGAGGGTACGGCAACGCTTTAGGGGGAGCGTGCGTGTGAGGGCGCGGGTTAGTGTTAGCGTACGGGTTAGGATTAGGGGACGGGTGAGGGTCAGGCTTCGGGGAAGGGTTAGGGTTAGGGTTCGGGCTAGGGTTAGGGTTAGGGGACGGGGACGGTTTAGGGTCCAGGTGAGGGTACAGCAACGCTTTAGGGGGAGCGTGCGTGTGAGGGCGCGCGTTAGTGTTAGCGTACGGCTTAGAATTAGGGGACGGGTGAGGGTCAGGCTTCGGGGAAGGGTTAGGGTTAGGGTTCGGGCTAGGGTTAGGGTTAGGGGACGGGGACGGTTTAGGGTCCAGGTGAGGGTACGGCAACGCTTTAGGGGGAGCGTGCGTGTGAGGGTGCGGGTTAGTGTTAGGGTATGCGTTAGGATTAGGGGACGGGTGAGGGTCAGGCTTCGGGGAAGGGTTAGGGTTAGGGTTCGGGCTAGGGTTAGGGTTAGGGGACGGGGACGGTTTAGGGTCCAGGTGAGGGTACGGCAACGCTTTAGGGGGAGCGTGCATGTGAGGGCGCGGGTTAGTGTTAGCGTACGGGTTAGGATTAGGGGACGGGTGAGGGTCAGGCTTCGGGGAAGGGTTAGGGTTAGGGTTCGGGCTAGGGTTAGGGTTAGGGGACGGGGACGGTTTAGGGTCCAGGTGAGGGTACGGCAACGCTTTAGGGGGAGCGTGCATGTGAGGGCGCGGGTTAGTGTTAGCGTACGGGTTAGGATTAGGGGACGGGTGAGGGTCAGGCTTCTGGGAAGGGTTAGGGTTAGGGTTCGGGCTAGGGTTAGGGTTTTGGGACAGGGACGGTTTAGGGTCCAGGTGAGGGTACGGTAACACTTTAGGGGGAGCGTGCGTGTGAGGGCGCGGGTTAGTGTCAGCGTACGGGTTAGGATTAGGGGACGGGTGAGGGTCAGGCTTCGGGGAAGGGTTAGGGTTAGGGTTCGGGCTAGGGTTAGGGTTAGGGGACGGGGACGGTTTAGGGTCCAGGTGAGGGTACGGCAACGCTTTAGGGGGAGCGTGCGTGTGAGGGCGCGGGTTAGTGTTAGCGTACGGGTTAGGATTAGGGGACGGGTGAGGGTCAGGCTTCGGGGACGGGTTAGGGTTAGGGTTCGGGCTAGGGTTAGGGTTAGGGGACGGGGACGGTTTAGGGTCCAGGTGAGGGTACCCCAACGCTTTAGGGGGAGCGTGCGTGTGAGGGCGCGGGTTAGTGTTAGCGTACGGGTTAGGATTAGGGGACGGGAGAGGGTCAGGCTTCGGGGAAGGGTTAGGGTTAGGGTTAGGGCTAGGGTTAGGGTTAGGGGACGGGGACGGTTTAGGGTCCAGGTGAGGGTACGGCAACGCTTTAGGGGGAGCGTGCGTGTGAGGGCGCGGGTTAGTGTTAGCGTACGGGTTAGGATTAGGGGACGGGTGAGGGTCAGGCTTCGGGGAAGGGTTAGGGTTAGGGTTCGGGCTAGGGTTAGGGTTAGGGGACGGGGACGGTTTAGGGTCCAGGTGAGTGTACAACAACGCTTTAGGGGGAGCGTGCGTGTGAGGGCGCGCGTTAGTGTTAGCGTACGGCTTAGGATTAGGGGACGGGTGAGGGTCAGGCTTCGGGGAAGGGTTAGGGTTAGGGTTCGGGCTAGGGTTAGGGTTAGGGGACGGGGACGGTTTAGGGTCCAGGTGAGGGTACGGCAACGCTTTAGGGGGAGCGTGCGTGTGAGGGTGCGGGTTAGTGTTAGGGTATGCGTTAGGATTAGGGGACGGGTGAGGGTCAGGCTTCGGGGAAGGGTTAGGGTTAGGGTTCGGGCTAGGGTTAGGGTTAGGGGACGGGGACGGTTTAGGGTCCAGGTGAGGGTACGGCAACGCTTTAGGGGGAGCGTGCGTGTGAGGGCGCGGGTTAGTGTTAGGGTATGGGTTAGGATTAGGGGACGGGTGAGGGTCAGGCTTCGGGGAAGGGTTAGGGTTAGGGTTCGGGCTAGGGTTAGGGTTAGGGGACGGGGACGGTTTAGGGTCCAGGTGAGGGTACGGCAACGCTTTAGGGGGAGCGTGCGTGTGAGGGCGCGGGTTAGTGTTAGCGTACGGGTTAGGATTAGGGGACGTGTGAGGGTCAGGCTTCGGGGAAGGGTTAGGGTTAGGGTTCGGGCTAGGGTTAGGGTTAGGGGACGGGTACGGTTTAGGGTCCAGGTGAGGGTACGGTAACACTTTAGGGGGAGCGTGCGTGTGAGGGCGCGGGTTAGTGTCAGCGTACGGGTTAGGATTAGGGGACGGGTGAGGGTCAGGCTTCGGGGAAGGGTTAGGGTTAGGGTTCGGGCTAGGGTTAGGGTTAGGGGACGGGGACGGTTTAGGGTCCAGGTGAGGGTACGGCAACGCTTTAGGGGGAGCGTGCGTGTGAGGGCGCGGGTTAGTGTTAGCGTACGGGTTAGGATTAGGGGACGGGTGAGGGTCAGGCTTCGGGGAAGGGTTAGGGTTAGGGTTCGGGCTAGGGTTAGGGTTAGGGGACGGGGACGGTTTAGGGTCCAGGTGAGGGTACGGTAACACTTTAGGGGGAGCGTGCGTGTGAGGGCGCGGGTTAGTGTCAGCGTACGGGTTAGGATTAGGGGACGGGTGAGGGTCAGGCTTCGGGGAAGGGTTAGGGTTAGGGTTCGGGCTAGGGTTAGGGTTAGGGGACGGGGACGGTTTAGGGTCCAGGTGAGGGTACGGCAACACTTTGGGGGAGCGTGCGTGTGAGGGCGCGGGTTAGTGTTAGCGTACGGGTTAGGATTAGGGGACGGGTGAGGGTCAGGCTTCGGGGACGGGTTAGGGTTAGGGTTCGGGCTAGGGTTAGGGTTAGGGGACGGGGACGGTTTAGGGTCCAGGTGAGGGTACGGCAACGCTTTAGGGGGACCGTGCGTGTGAGGGCGCGGGTTAGTGTTAGCGTACGGGTTAGCATTAGGGGACGGGAGCGGGTCAGGCTTCGGGGAAGGGTTAGGGTTAGGGTTAGGGCTAGGGTTAGGGTTAGGGGACGGGGACGGTTTAGGGTCCAGGTGAGGGTACGGCAACGCTTTAGGGGGAGCGTGCGTGTGAGGGCGCGGGTTAGTGTTAGCGTACGGGTTAGGATTAGGGGACGGGTGAGGGTCAGGCTTCGGGGAAGGGTTAGGGTTAGGGTTCGGGCTAGGGTTAGGGTTAGGGGACGGGGACGGTTTAGGGTCCAGGTGAGGGTACGGCAACGCTTTAGGGGGAGCGTGCATGTGAGGGCGCGGGTTAGTGTTAGCGTACGGGTTAGGATTAGGGGACGGGTGAGGGTCAGGCTTCGGGGAAGGGTTAGGGTTAGGGTTCGGGCTAGGGTTAGGGTTAGGGGACGGGGACGGTTTAGGGTCCAGGTGAGGGTACGGCAACGCTTTAGGGGGAGCGTGCGTGTGAGGGCGCAGGTTAGTGTTAATGTACGGGTTAGGATTAGGGGACGGGTGAGGGTCAGGCTTCGGGGAAGGGTTAGGGTTAGGGTTCGGGCTAGGGTTAGGGTTAGGGGACGGGGACGGTTTCGGGTCCAGGTGAGGGTACGGCAACGCTTTAGGGGGAGCGTGCGTGTGAGGGCGTGGGTTAGTGTTAGGGTATGGGTTAGGATTAGGGGACGGGTGAGTGTTAGGCTTCGGGGAAGGGTTAGGGTTAGGGTTCGGGCTAGGGTTAGGGTTAGGGAACGGGGACGGTTTCGGGTCCAGGTGAGGGTACGGCAACGCTGTAGGGGGAGCGTGCGTGTGAGGGCGCGGGTTAGTGTTAGCGTACGGGTTAGGATTAGGGGACGGGTGAGGGTCAGGCTTCGGGGAAGGGTTAGGGTTAGGGTTCGGGCTAGGGTTAGGGTTAGGGGACGGGGACGGTTTAGGGTCCAGGTGAGGGTACGGCAACGCTTTAGGGGGAGCGTGCGTGTGAGGGCGCGGGTTAGTGTTAGCGTACGGGTTAGGATTAGGGGACGGGTGAGGGTCAGGCTTCGGGGAAGGGTTAGGGTTAGGGTTCGGGCTAGGGTTAGGGTTAGGGGACGGGGACGGTTTAGGGTCCAGGTGAGGGTACGGCAACGCTGTAGGGGGAGCGTGCGTGTGAGGGCGCGTGATAGTGTTAGCGTACGGCTTAGGATTAGGGGACGGGTGAGGGTCAGGCTTCGGGGAAGGGTTAGGGTTAGGGTTCGGGCTAGGGTTAGGGTTAGGTGACGGGGACGGTTTAGGGTCCAGGTGAGGGTACGGCAACGCTTTAGGGGGAGCGTGCGTGTGAGGGCGCGGGTTAGTGTTAGGGTATGGGTTAGGATTAGGGGACGGGTGAGGGTCAGGCTTCGGGGAAGGGTTAGGGTTAGGGTTCGGGCTAGGGTTAGGGTTAGGGGACGGGGACGGTTTAGGGTCCAGGTGAGGGTACGGCAACGCTTTAGGGGGAGCGTGCGTGTGAGGGCGCGGGTTAGTGTTAGCGTACGGGTTAGGATTAGGGGACGGGTGAGGGTCAGGCTTCGGGGAAGGGTTAGGGTTAGGGTTCGGGCTAGGGTTAGGGTTAGGGGACGGGTACGGTTTAGGGTCCAGGTGAGGGTACGGTAACACTTTAGGGGGAGCGTGCGTGTGAGGGCGCGGGTTAGTGTCAGCGTACGGGTTAGGATTAGGGGACGGGTGAGGGTCAGGCTTCGGGGAAGGGTTAGGGTTAGGGTTCGGGCTAGGGTTAGGGTTAGGGGACGGGGACGGTTTAGGGTCCAGGTGAGGGTACGGCAACGCTTTAGGGGGAGCGTGCGTGTGAGGGCGCGGGTTAGTGTTAGCGTACGGGTTAGGATTAGGGGACGGGTGAGGGTCAGGCTTCGGGGAAGGGTTAGGGTTAGGGTTCGGGCTAGGGTTAGGGTTAGGGGACTGGTACGGTTTAGGGTCCACGTGAGGGTACGGTAACACTTTAGGGGGAGCGTGCGTGTGAGGGCGCGGGTTAGTGTCAGCGTACGGGTTAGGATTAGGGGACGGGTGAGGGTCAGGCTTCGGGGAAGGGTTAGGGTTAGGGTTCGGGCTAGGGTTAGGGTTAGGGGACGGGGACGGTTTAGGGTCCAGGTGAGGGTACGGCAACACTTTAGGGGGAGCGTGCGTGTGAGGGCGCGGGTTAGTGTTAGCGTACGGGTTAGGATTAGGGGATGGGTGAGGGTCAGGCTTCGGGGACGGGTTAGGGTTAGGGTTCGGGCTAGGGTTAGGGTTAGGGGACGGGGACGGTTTAGGGTCCAGGTGAGGGTACGGCAACGCTTTAGGGGGAGCGTGCGTGTGAGGGCGCGGGTTAGTGTTAGCGTACGGGTTAGGATTAGGGGACGGGAGCGGGTCAGGCTTCGGGGAAGGGTTAGGGTTAGGGTTAGGGCTAGGGTTAGGGTTAGGAGACGGGGACGGTTTAGGGTCCAGGTGAGGGTACGGCAACGCTTTAGGGGGAGCGTGCGTGTGAGGGCGCGGGTTAGTGTTAGCGTACGGGTTAGGATTAGGGGACGGGTGAGGGTCAGGCTTCGGGGAAGGGTTAGGGTTAGGGTTTGGGCTAGGGTTAGGGTTAGGGGATGGGGACGGTTTAGGGTCCAGGTGAGGGTACGGCAACGCTTTAGGGGGAGCGTGCGTGTGAGGGCGCGGGTTAGTGTTAGCGTACGGGTTAGGATTAGGGGACGGGTGAGGGTCAGGCTTCGGGGAAGGGTTAGGGTTAGGGTTCGGGCTAGGGTTAGGGTTAGGAGACGGGGACGGTTTAGGGTCCAGGTGAGGGTACGGCAACGCTTTAGGGGGAGCGTGTGTGTGAGGGCGCGCGTTAGTGTTAGCGTACGGGTTAGGAATAGGGGACGGGTGAGGGTCAGGCTTCGGGGAAGGGTTAGGGTTAGGGTTCGGGCTAGGGTTAGGGTTAGGGGACGGGGACGGTTTAGGGTCCAGGTGAGGGTACGGCAACGCTTTAGGGGGAGCGTGCGTGTGAGGGCGCGGGTTAGTGTTAATGTACGGGTTAGGATTAGGGGACAGGTGAGGGTCAGGCTTCGGGGAAGGGTTAGGGTTAGGGTTCGGGCTAGGGTTAGGGTTAGGGGACGGGGACGGTTTAGGGTCCAGGTGAGGGTACGGCAACGCTTTAGGGGGAGCGTGCGTGTCAGGGCGCGGGTTAGTGTTAGCGTACGGGTTAGGATTAGGGGACGGGTGAGGGTCAGGCTTCGGGGAAGGGTTAGGGTTAGGGTTCGGGCTAGGGTTAGGGTTAGGGGACGGGGACGGTTTAGGGTCCAGGTGAGGGTACGGCAACGCTTTAGGGGGAGCGTGCATGTGAGGGCGCGGGTTAGTGTTAGGGTACGGGTTAGGATTAGGGGACGGGTGAGGGTCAGGCTTCAGGGAAGGGTTAGGGTTAGGGATCGGGCTAGGGTTAGGGTTATGGGACGGGGACGGTTTAGGGTCCAGGTGAGGGTACGGCAACGCTTTAGGGGGAGCGTGCATGTGAGGGCGCGGGTTAGTGTTAGCGTACGGGTTAGGATTACGGGACGGGTAAGGGTCAGGCTTCGGGGAAGGGTTAGGGTTAGGGTTCGGGTTAGGGTTAGGGTTAGGGGACGGGTACGGTTTAGGGTCCAGGTGAGGGTACGGTAACACTTTAGGGGGAGCGTGCGTGTGAGGGCGCGGGTTAGTGTCAGCGTACGGGTTAGGATTAGGGGACGGGTGAGGGTCAGGCTTCGGGGAAGGGTTAGGGTTAGGGTTCGGGCTAGGGTTAGGGTTAGGGGACGGGGACGGTTTAGGGTCCAGGTGAGGGTACGGCAACGCTTTAGGGGGAGCGTGCGTGTGAGGGCGCGGGTTAGTGTTAGCGTACGGGTTAGGATTAGGGGACGGGAGAGGGTCAGGCTTCGGGGAAGGGTTAGGGTTAGGGTTAGGGCTAGGGTTAGGGTTAGGAGACGGGGACGGTTTAGGGTCCAGGTGAGGGTACGGCAACGCTTTAGGGGGAGCGTGCGTGTGAGGGCGCGGGTTAGTGTTAGCGTACGGGTTAGGATTAGGGGACGGGTGAGGGTCAGGCTTCGGGGAAGGGTTAGGGTTAGGGTTCGGGCTAGGGTTAGGGTTAGGGGACGGGGACGGTTTCGGGTCCAGCTGAGGGTACGGCAACGCTTTAGGGGGAGCGTGTGTGTGAGGGCGCGCGTTAGTGTTAGCGTACGGCTTAGGATTAGGGGACGGGTGAGGGTCAGGCTTCGGGGAAGTGTTAGGGTTAGGGTTCGGGCTAGGGTTAGGGTTAGGGGACGGGGACGGTTTAGGGTCCAGGTGAGGGTACGGCAACGCTTTAGGGGGAGCGTGTGTGTGAGGGCGCGCGTTAGTGTTAGCGTACGGGTTAGGATTAGGGGACGGGTGAGGGTCAGGCTTCGGGGAAGGGTTAGGGTTAGGGTTCAGGCTAGGGTTAGGGTTAGGGGACGGGGACGGTTTAGGGTCCAGGTGAGGGTACGGCAACGCTTTAGGGGGAGCGTGCGTGTGAGGGCGCGGGGTAGTGTTAGCGTACGGGTTAGGATTAGGGGACGGGTGAGGGTCAGGCTTCGGGGAAGGGTTAGGGTTAGGGTTCGGGCTAGGGTTAGGGTTAGGGGACGGGGACGGTTTAGGGTCCAGGTGAGGGTACGGCAACGCTTTAGGGGGAGCGTGCGTGTGAGGGCGCAGGTTAGTGTTAATGTACGGGTTAAGATTAGGGGACGGGTGAGGGTCAGGCTTCGGGGAAGGTTTAGGGTTAGGGTTCGGGCTAGGGTTAGGGTTAGGGGATGGGGACGGTTTAGGGTCCAGGTGAGGGTACGGCAACGCTTTAGGGGGAGCGTGCGTGTGAGGGTGTGGGTTAGTGTTAGGGTATGGGTTAGGATTAGGGGACGGGTGAGTGTTAGGCTTCGGGGAAGGGTTAGGGTTAGGGTTCGGGCTAGGTTTAGGGTTAGGGAACGGGGACGGTTTCGGGTCCAGGTGAGGGTACGGCAACGCTTTAGGGGGAGCGTGCGTGTGACGGCGCGGGTTAGTGTTAGCGTACGGGTTAGGATTAGGGGACGGGTGAGGGTCAGGCTTCGGGGAAGGGTTAGGGTTAGGGTTCGGGCTAGGGTTAGGGTTAGGGGACGGGGACGGTTTAGGGTCCAGGTGAGGGTACGGCAACGCTTTAGGGTGAGCGTGCGTGTGAGGGCGCGGGTTAGTGTTAGCGTACGGGTTAGGATTAGGGGACGGGTGAGGGTCAGGCTTCGAGGAAGGGTTAGGGTTAGGGTTCGGGCTAGGGTTAGGGTTAGGGGACGGGGACGGTTTAGGGTCCAGGTGAGGGTACGGCAACGCTGTAGGGGGAGCGTGCGTGTAAGGGCGCGTGATAGTGTTAGCGTACGGTTTAGGATTAGGGGACGGGTGAGGGTCAGGCTTCGGGGAAGGGTTAGGGTTAGGGTTCGGGCTAGGGTTAGGGTTAGGGGACGGGGACGGTTTAGGGTCCAGGTGAGTGTACGGCAACGCTTTAGGGGGAGCGTGCGTGTGAGGGCGCGGGTTAGTGTCAGCGTACGGGTTAGGATTAGGGGACGGGTGAGGGTCAGGCTTCGGGGAAGGGTTAGGGTTAGGGTTCGGGCTAGGGTTAGGGTTAGGGGACGGGGACGGTTTAGGGTCCAGGTGAGGGTACGGCAACGCTTTAGGGGGAGCGTGCGTGTGAGGGCGCGGGTTAGTGTTAGCGTACGGGTTAGGATTAGGGGACGGGTGAGTGTCAGGCTTCGGGGAAGGGTTAGGGTTATGTTTCGGGCTAGGGTTAGGGTTAGGGGACGGGGACGGTTTAGGGTCCAGGTGAGGGTACCGTAACACTTTAGGTGGAGCGTGCGTGTGAAGGCGCGGGTTAGTGTCAGCGTACGGGTTAGGATTAGGGGACGGGTGAGGGTCAGGCTTCGGGGAAGGGTTAGGGTTAGGGTTCGGGCTAGGGTTAGGGTTAGGGGACGGGGACGGTTTAGGGTCCAGGTTAGGGTATGGCAACGCTTTAGGGGGAGCGTGCGTGTGAGGGCGCGCGTTGGTGTTAGCGTACGGCTTAGGATTAGGGGACGGGTGAGGGTCAGGCTTCAGGGAAGGGTTAGGGTTAGGGTTCGGGCTAGGGTTAGGGTTAGGGGACGGGGACGGTTTAGGGTCCAGGTGAGGGTACGGCAACGCTTTAGGGGGAGCGTGCGTGTGAGTGTGCGGGTTAGTGTTAGGGTATGGGTTAGGATTAGGGGACGGGTGAGGGTCAGGCTTCGGGGAAGGGTTAGGGTTAGGGTTCGGGCTAGGGTTAGGGTTAGGGGACGGGGACGGTTTAGGGTCCAGGTGAGGGTACAGCAACGCTTTAGTGGGAGCGTGCGTGTGAGGGCGCAGGTTAGCGTTAGCGTACGGGTTAGGATTAGGGGACGGGTGAGGGTCAGGCTTCGGGGAAGGGTTAGGGTTAGGGTTCGGGCTAGGGTTAGGGTTAGGGGACGGGGACGGTTTAGGGTCCAGGTGAGGGTACAGCAACGCTCTAGGGGGAACGTGCGTGTGAGGGCGCGGGTTAGTGTTAGCGTACGGTTTAGGATTAGGGGACGGGTGAGGGTCAGGCTTCGGGGAAGGGTTAGGGTTAGGGTTCGGGCTAGGGTTAGGGTTAGGGGACGGGGACGGTTTAGGGTCCAGGTGAGGGTACGGCAACGCTTTAGGGTGAGCGTGCGTGTCAGGGCGCGGGTTAGTGTTAGCGTACGGGTTAGGATTAGGGGACGGGTGAGGGTCAGGCTTCGGGGAAGGGTTAGGGTTAGGGTTCGGGCTAGGGTTAGGGTTAGGGGACGGGGACGGTTTAGGGTCCAGGTGAGGGTACGGCAACGCTTTAGGGGGAGCGTGCGTGTGAGGGCGCGGGTTAGTGTTAGGGTACGGGTTAGGATTAGGGGACGGGTGAGGGTCAGGCTTCAGGGAAGCGTTAGGGTTAGGGATCGGGCTAGGGTTAGGGTTATGGGACGGGGACGGTTTAGGGTCCAGGTGAGGGTACGGCAACGCTTTAGGGGGAGCGTGCATGTGAGGGCGCGGGTTAGTGTTAGCGTACGGGTTAGGATTACGGGACGGGTAAGGGTCAGGCTTCGGGGAAGGGTTAGGGTTAGGGTTCGGGCTAGGGTTAGGGTTAGGGGACGGGTACGGTTTAGGGTCCAGGTGAGGGTACGGTAACACTTTAGGGGGAGCGTGCGTGTGAGGGCGCGGGTTAGTGTCAGCGTACGGGTTAGGATTAGGGGACGGGTGAGGGTCAGGCTTCGGGGAAGGGTTAGGGTTAGGGTTCGGGCTAGGGTTAGGGTTAGGGGACGGGGACGGTTTAGGGTCCAGGTGAGGGTACGGCAACGCTTTAGGGGGAGCGTGCGTGTGAGGGCGCGGGTTAGTGTTAGCGTACGGGTTAGGATTAGGGGACGGGAGAGGGTCAGGCTTCGGGGAAGGGTTAGGGTTAGGGTTAGGGCTAGGGTTAGGGTTAGGAGACGGGGACGGTTTAGGGTCCAGGTGAGGGTACGGCAACGCTTTAGGGGGAGCGTGCGTGTGAGGGCGCGGGTTAGTGTTAGCGTACGGGTTAGGATTAGGGGACGGGTGAGGGTCAGGCTTCGGGGAAGGGTTAGGGTTAGGGTTCGGGCTAGGGTTAGGGTTAGGGGACGGGGACGGTTTCGGGTCCAGCTGAGGGTACGGCAACGCTTTAGGGGGAGCGTGTGTGTGAGGGCGCGCGTTAGTGTTAGCGTACGGCTTAGGATTAGGGGACGGGTGAGGGTCAGGCTTCGGGGAAGTGTTAGGGTTAGGGTTCGGGCTAGGGTTAGGGTTAGGGGACGGGGACGGTTTAGGGTCCAGGTGAGGGAACGGCAACGCTTTAGGGGGAGCATGTGTGTGAGGGCGCGCGTTAGTGTTAGCGTACGGGTTAGGATTAGGGGACGGGTGAGGGTCAGGCTTCGGGGAAGGGTTAGGGTTAGGGTTCAGGCTAGGGTTAGGGTTAGGGGACGGGGACGGTTTAGGGTCCAGGTGAGGGTACGGCAACGCTTTAGGGGGAGCGTGCGTGTGAGGGCGCGGGGTAGTGTTAGCGTACGGGTTAGGATTAGGGGACGGGTGAGGGTCAGGCTTCGGGGAAGGGTTAGGGTTAGGGTTCGGGCTAGGGTTAGGGTTAGGGGACGGGGACGGTTTAGGGTCCAGGTGAGGGTACGGCAACGCTTTAGGGGGAGCGTGCGTGTGAGGGCGCAGGTTAGTGTTAATGTACGGGTTAAGATTAGGGGACGGGTGAGGGTCAGGCTTCGGGGAAGGTTTAGGGTTAGGGTTCGGGCTAGGGTTAGGGTTAGGGGATGGGGACGGTTTAGGGTCCAGGTGAGGGTACGGCAACGCTTTAGGGGGAGCGTGCGTGTGAGGGTGTGGGTTAGTGTTAGGGTATGGGTTAGGATTAGGGGACGGGTGAGTGTTAGGCTTCGGGGAAGGGTTAGGGTTAGGGTTCGGGCTAGGTTTAGGGTTAGGGAACGGGGACGGTTTCGGGTCCAGGTGAGGGTACGGCAACGCTTTAGGGGGAGCGTGCGTGTGACGGCGCGGGTTAGTGTTAGCGTACGGGTTAGGATTAGGGGACGGGTGAGGGTCAGGCTTCGGGGAAGGGTTAGGGTTAGGGTTCGGGCTAGGGTTAGGGTTAGGGGACGGGGACGGTTTAGGGTCCAGGTGAGGGTACGGCAACGCTTTAGGGGGAGCGTGCGTGTGAGGGCGCGGGTTAGTGTTAGCGTACGGGTTAGGATTAGGGGACGGGTGAGGGTCAGGCTTCGAGGAAGGGTTAGGGTTAGGGTTCGGGCTAGGGTTAGGGTTAGGGGACGGGGACGGTTTAGGGTCCAGGTGAGGGTACGGCAACGCTGTAGGGGGAGCGTGCGTGTAAGGGCGCGTGATAGTGTTAGCGTACGGTTTAGGATTAGGGGACGGGTGAGGGTCAGGCTTCGGGGAAGGGTTAGGGTTAGGGTTCGGGCTAGGGTTAGGGTTAGGGGACGGAGACGGTTTAGGGTCCAGGTGAGTGTACGGCAACGCTTTAGGGGGAGCGTGCGTGTGAGGGCGCGGGTTAGTGTCAGCGTACGGGTTAGGATTAGGGGACGGGTGAGGGTCAGGCTTCGGGGAAGGGTTAGGGTTAGGGTTCGGGCTAGGGTTAGGGTTAGGGGACGGGGACGGTTTAGGGACCAGGTGAGGGTACGGCAACGCTTCAGGGGGAGCGTGCGTGTGAGGGCGCGGGTTAGTGTTAGCGTACGGGTTAGGATTAGGGGACGGGTGAGTGTCAGGCTTCGGGGAAGGGTTAGGGTTACGTTTCGGGCTAGGGTTAGGGTTAGGGGACGGGGACGGTTTAGGGTCCAGGTGAGGGTACCGTAACACTTTAGGTGGAGCGTGCGTGTGAAGGCGCGGGTTAGTGTCAGCGTACGGGTTAGGATTAGGGGACGGGTGAGGGTCAGGCTTCGGGGAAGGGTTAGGGTTAGGGTTCGGGCTAGGGTTAGGGTTAGGGGACGGGGACGGTTTAGGGTCCAGGTTAGGGTATGGCAACGCTTTAGGGGGAGCGTGCGTGTGAGGGCGCGCGTTGGTGTTAGCGTACGGCTTAGGATTAGGGGACGGGTGAGGGTCAGGCTTCAGGGAAGGGTTAGGGTTAGGGTTCGGGCTAGGGTTAGGGTTAGGGGACGGGGAAGGTTTAGGGTCCAGGTGAGGGTACGGCAACGCTTTAGGGGGAGCGTGCGTGTGAGTGTGCGGGTTAGTGTTAGGGTATGGGTTAGGATTAGGGGACGGGTGAGGGTCAGGCTTCGGGGAAGGGTTAGGGTTAGGGTTCGGGCTAGGGTTAGGGTTAGGGGACGGGGACGGTTTAGGGTCCAGGTGAGGGTACGGCAACGCTTTAGGGGGAGCGTGCGTGTGAGGGCGCAGGTTAGCGTTAGCGTACGGGTTAGGATTAGGGGACGGGTGAGGGTCAGGCTTCGGGGAAGGGTTAGGGTTAGGGTTCAGGCTAGGGTTAGGGTTAGGGGACGGGGACGGTTTAGGGTCCAGGTGAGGGTACAGCAACGCTCTAGGGGGAACGTGCGTGTGAGGGCGCGGGTTAGTGTTAGCGTATGGGTTAGGATTAGGGGACGGGTGAGTGTCAGGCTTCGGGGAAGGGTTAGGGTTAGGGTTCGGGCTAGGGTTAGGGTTAGGGGACGGGGACGGTTTAGGGTCCAGGTGAGGGTACAGCAACGCTTTTGGGGGAGCGTGCGTGTGAGGGCGCGGGTTAGTGTTAGCGAACGAGTTAGGATTAGGGGACGGGTGAGGGTCAGGCTTCGGGTAAGGGTTAGGGTTAGGGTTAGGGTTCGGGCTAGGGTTAGGGTTAGGGGACGGGGACGGTTTAGGGTCCAGGTGAGGGTACGGCAACGCTTTAGGGGGAGCGTGCGTGTGAGGGCGCGGGGTAGTGTTAGCGTACGGGTTAGGATTAGGGGACGGGTGAGGGTCAGGCTTCGGGGAAGGGTTAGGGTTAGGGTTCGGGCTAGGGTTAGGGTTAGGGGACGGGGACGGTTTAGGGTCCAGGTGAGGGTACGGCAACGCTTTAGGGGGAGCGTGCGTGTGAGGGCGCGGGTTAGTGTTAGCGTACGGGTTAGGATTAGGGGACGGGTGAGGGTCAGGCTTCGGGGAAGGGTTAGGGTTAGGGTTCGGGCTAGGGTTAGGGTTAGGGGACGGGGACGGTTTAGGGTCCAGGTGAGGGTACGGCAACGCTTTAGGGGGAGCGTGCGTGTGAGGGCGCGGGTTAGTGTTAGGGTACGGGTTAGGATTAGGGGACGGGTGAGGGTCAGGCTTCGGGGAAGGGTTAGGGTTAGGGTTCGGGCTAGGGTTAGGGTTAGGGGACGGGGACGGTTTAGGGTCCAGGTGAGGGTACGGCAACGCTTTAGGGGGAGAGTGCGTGTGAGGGCGCGGGTTAGTGTTAGCGTACGGTTTAGGATTAGGGGACGGGTGAGGGTCAGGCTTCAGGGAAGGGTTAGGGTTAGGGATCGGGCTAGGGTTAGGGTTATGGGACGGGGACGGTTTAGGGTCCAGGTGAGGGTACGGCAACGCTTTAGGGTGAGCGTGCATGTGAGGGCGCGGGTTAGTGTTAGCGTACGGGTTAGGATTAGGGGACGGGTAAGGGTCAGGCTTCGGGGAAGGGTTAGGGTTAGGGTTCGGGCTAGGGTTAGGGTTAGGGGACGGGTACGGTTTAGGGTCCAGGTGAGGGTACGGTAACACTTTAGGGGGAGCGTGCGTGTGAGGGCGCGGGTTAGTGTCAGCGTACGGGTTAGGATTAGGGGACGGGTGAGGGTCAGGCTTCGGGGAAGGGTTAGGGTTAGGGTTCGGGCTAGGGTTAGGGTTAGGGGACGGGGACGGTTTAGGGTCCAGGTGAGGGTACGGCAACGCTTTAGGGGGAGCGTGCGTGTGAGGGCGCGGGTTAGTGTTAGCGTACGGGTTAGGATTAGGGGACGGGTGAGGGTCAGGCTTCGGGGACGGGTTAGGGTTAGGGTTCGGGCTAGGGTTAGGGTTAGGGGACGGGGACGGTTTAGGGTCCAGGTGAGGGTACGGCAACGCTGTAGGGGGAGCGTGCGTGTGAGGGCGCGTGATAGTGTTAGCGTACGGCTTAGGATTAGGGGACGGGTGAGGGTCAGGCTTCGGGGAAGGGTTAGGGTTAGGGTTCGGGCTAGGGTTAGGGTTAGGGGACGGGGACGGTTTAGGGTCTAGGTGAGGGTACGGCAACGCTTTAGGGGGAGCGTGCGTGTGAGTGTGCGGGTTAGTGTTAGGGTATGGATTAGGATTAGGGGACGGGTGAGGGTCAGGCTTCGGGGAAGGGTTAGGGTTAGGGTTCGGGCTAGGGTTAGGGGACGGGGACGGGGACGGTTTAGGGTCCAGGTGAGGGTACGGCAACGCTTTAGGGGGAGCGTGCGTGTGAGGGCGCGGGTTAGTGTTAGCGTATGGGTTAGGATTAGGGGACGGGTGAGTGTCAGGCTTCGGGGAAGGGTTAGGGTTAGGGTTCGGGCTAGGGTTAGGGTTAGGGGACGGGGACGGTTTAGGGTCCAGGTGAGGGTACGGCAACGCTTTTGGGGGAGCGTGCGTGTGAGGGCGCGGGTTAGTGTTAGCGAACGGGTTAGGATTAGGGGACGGGTGAGGGTCAGGCTTCGGGTAAGGGTTAGGGTTAGGGTTAGGGTTCGGGCTAGGGTTAGGGTTAGGGGACGGGGACGGTTTAGGGTCCAGGTGAGGGTACGGCAACGCTTTAGGGGGAGCGTGCGTGTGAGGGCGCGGGTTAGTGTTAGCGTACGGGTTAGGATTAGGGGACGGGTGAGGGTCAGGCTTCGGGGAAGGGTTAGGGTTACGGTTCGGGCTAGGGTTAGGGTTAGGGGACGGGGACGGTTTAGGGTCCAGGTGAGGGTACGGCAACGCTTTAGGGGGAGCGTGTGTGTGAGGGCGCGGGTTAGTGTTAGCGTACGGGTTAGGATTAGGGGACGGGTGAGGGTCAGGCTTCGGGGAAGGGTTAGGGTTAGGGTTCGGGCTAGGGTTAGGGTTAGGGGACGGGGACGGTTTCGGGTCCAGGTGAGGGTACGGCAACGCTTTAGGGGGAGCGTGCGTGTGAGGGCGCGGGTTAGTGTTAGCGTACGGGTTAGGATTAGGGGACGGGTGAGGGTCAGGCTTCGGGGAAGGGTTAGGGTTAGGGTTCGGGCTAGGGTTAGGGTTAGGGGACGGGGACGGTTTAGGGTCCAGGTGAGGGTACGGCAACGCTTTAGAGGGAGCGTGCGTGTGAGGGCGCGGGTTAGTTTTAGCGTACGGGTTAGGATTATGGGACGGGTGAGGGTCAGGCTTCGGGGAAGGGTTAGGGTTAGGGTTCGGGCTAGGGTTAGGGTTAGGTGACGGGGACGGTTTAGGGTCCAGGTGAGGGTACGGCAACGCTTTAGGGGGAGCGTGCGTGTGAGGGCGCGGGTTAGTGTTAGAGTACGGGTTAGGATTAGGGGACGTGTGAGGGTCAGGCTTCGGGGAAGGGTTAGGGTTAGGGTTCGGGCTAGGGTTAGGGTTAGGGGACGGGGACGGTTTAGGGTCCAGGTGAGGGTACGGCAACGCTTTAGGGGGAGCGTGCGTGTGAGGGTGCGGGTTAGTGTTAGCGTACGGGTTAGGATTAGGGGACGGGTGAGGGTCAGGCTTCGGGGAAGGGTTAGGGTTAGGGTTCGGGCTAGGGTTAGGGTTAGGGGACGGGGACGGTTTAGGGTCCAGGTGAGGGTACGGCAACGCTTTAGGGGGAGCGTGCGTGTGAGGGCGCGGGTTAGTGTTAGGGTACGGGTTAGGATTAGGGGACGGGTGAGGGTCAGGCTTCGGGGAAGGGTTAGGGTTAGGGTTCGGGCTAGGGTTAGGGTTAGGGGACGGGGACGGTTTAGGGTCCAGGTGAGGGTACGGCAACGCTTTAGGTGGAGCGTGCGTGTGAGGGCGCGGGTTAGTGTTAGCGTACGGGTTAGGATTAGGGGACGGGTGAGGGTCAGGCTTTGGGGAAGGGTTAGGGTTAGGGTTCGGGCTAGGGTTAGGGTTAGGGTACGGGGACGGTTTATGGTCCAGGTGAGGGTACAGCAACGCTTTAGGGGGAGCGTGCGTGTGAGGGCGCGGGTTAGTGTTAGCGTACGGGTTAGGATTAGGGGACGGGTGAGGGTCAGGCTTCGGGGAAGGGTTAGGGTTAGGGTTCGGGCTAGGGTTAGGGTTAGGGGACGGGTACGGTTTAGGGTCCAGGTGAGTGTACGGTAACACTTTAGGGGGAGCGTGCGTGTGAGGGCGCGGGTTAGTGTCAGCGTACGGGTTTGGATTAGGGGACGGGTGAGGGTCAGGCTTCGGGGAAGGGTTAGGGTTAGGGTTCGGGCTAGGGTTAGGGTTAGGGGACGGGGACGGTTTAGGGTCCAGGTGAGGGTACGGCAACGCTTTAGGGGGAGCGTGCGTGTGAGGGCGCGGGTTAGTGTTAGCGTACGGGTTAGGATTAGGGGACGGGTGAGGGTCAGGCTTCGGGGACGGGTTAGGGTTAGGGTTCGGGCTAGGGTTAGGGGACGGGGACGGTTTCGGGTCCAGGTGAGGGTACGGCAACGCTTTAGGGGGAGCGTGCGTGTGAGGGCGCGGGTTAGTGTTAGCGTACGGGTTAGGATTAGGGGACGGGTGAGGGTCAGGCTTCGGGGAAGGGTTAGGGTTAGGGTTCGGGCTAGGGTTAGGGTTAGGGGACGGGGACGGTTTAGGGTCCAGGTGAGGGTACGGCAACGCTTTAGAGGGAGCGTGCGTGTGAGGGCGCGGGTTAGTTTTAGCGTACGGGTTAGGATTAGGGGACGGGTGAGGGTCAGGCTTCGGGGAAGGGTTAGGGTTAGGGTTCGGGCTAGGGTTAGGGTTAGGTGACGGGGACGGTTTAGGGTCCAGGTGAGGGTACGACAACGCTTTAGGGGGAGCGTGCGTGTGAGGGCGCGGGTTAGTGTTAGAGTACGGGTTAGGATTAGGGGACGGGTGAGGGTCAGGCTTCGGGGAAGGGTTAGGGTTAGGGTTCGGGCTAGGGTTAGGGTTAGGGGACGGGGACGGTTTAGGGTCCAGGTGAGGGTACGGCAACGCTTAAGGGGAGCGTGCGTGTGAGGGCGCGGGTTAGTGTTAGCGTACGGGTTAGGATTAGGGGACGGGTGAGGGTCAGGCTTCGGGGAAGTGTTAGGGTTAGGGTTCGGGCTAGGGTTAGGGTTAGGGGACGGGGACGGTTTAGGGTCCAGGTGAGGGTACGGCAACGCTTTAGGGGGAGCGTGCGTGTGAGGGCGCGGGTTAGTGTTAGGGTACGGGTTAGGATTAGGGGACGGGTGAGGGTCAGGCTTCGGGGAAGGGTTAGGGTTAGGGTTCGGGCTAGGGTTAGGGTTAGGGGACGGGGACGGTTTAGGGTCCAGGTGAGGGTACAGCAACGCTTTTGGGGGAGCGTGCGTGTGAGGGCGCGGGTTAGTGTTAGCGAACGGGTTAGGATTAGGGGACGGGTGAGGGTCAGGCTTCGGGTAAGGGTTAGGGTTAGGGTTAGGGTTCGGGCTAGGGTTAGGGTTAGGGGACGGGGACGGTTTAGGGTCCAGGTGAGGGTACGGCAACGCTTTAGGGGGAGCGTGCGTGTGAGGGCGCGGGTTAGTGTTAGCGTACGGGTTAGGATTAGGGGACGGGTGAGGGTCAGGCTTCGGGGAAGGGTTAGGGTTACGGTTCGGGCTAGGGTTAGGGTTAGGGGACGGGGACGGTTTAGGGTCCAGGTGAGGGTACGGCAACGCTTTAGGGGGAGCGTGCGTGTGAGGGCGCGGGTTAGTGTTAGCGTACGGGTTAGGATTAGGGGACGGGTGAGGGTCAGGCTTCGGGGAAGGGTTAGGGTTAGGGTTCGGGCTAGGGTTAGGGTTAGGGGACGGGGACGGTTTCGGGTCCAGGTGAGGGTACGGCAACGCTTTAGGGGGAGCGTGCGTGTGAGGGCGCGGGTTAGTGTTAGCGTACGGGTTAGGATTAGGGGACGGGTGAGGGTCAGGCTTCGGGGAAGGGTTAGGGTTAGGGTTCGGGCTAGGGTTAGGGTTAGGGGACGGGGACGGTTTAGGGTCCAGGTGAGGGTACGGCAACGCTTTAGGGGGAGCGTGCGTGTGAGGGCGCGGGTTAGTGTTAGCGTACGGGTTAGGATTAGGGGACGGGTGAGGGTCAGGCTTCGGGGAAGGGTTAGGGTTAGGGTTCGGGCTAGGGTTAGGGTTAGGGGACGGGGACGGTTTAGGGTCCAGGTGAGGGTACGGCAACGCTTTAGGGGGAGCGTGCGTGTGAGGGCGCGGGTTAGTGTTAGGGTACGGGTTAGGATTAGGGGACGGGTGAGGGTCAGGCTTCGGGGAAGGGTTAGGGTTAGGGTTCGGGCTAGGGTTAGGGTTAGGGGACGGGGACGGTTTAGGGTCCAGGTGAGGGTACGGCAACGCTTTAGGTGGAGCGTGCGTGTGAGGGCGCGGGTTAGTGTTAGCGTACGGGTTAGGATTAGGGGACGGGTGAGGGTCAGGCTTCGGGGAAGGGTTAGGGTTAGGGTTCGGGCTAGGGTTAGGGTTAGGGGACGGGGACGGTTTAGGGTCCAGGTGAGGGTACGGCAACGCTTTAGGGGGAGCGTGCGTGTGAGGGCGCGGGTTAGTGTTAGCGTACGGGTTAGGATTAGGGGACGGGTGAGGGTCAGGCTTCGGGGACGGGTTAGGGTTAGGGTTCGGGCTAGGGTTAGGGTTAGGGGACGGGGACGGTTTCGGGTCCAGGTGAGGGTACGGCAATGCTTTAGGGGGAGCGTGCGTGTGAGGGCGCGGGTTAGTGTTAGCGTACGGGTTAGGATTAGGGGACGGGTGAGGGTCAGGCTTCGGGGAAGGGTTAGTTTTAGGGTTCGGGCTAGGGTTAGGGTTAGGGGACGGGGACGGTTTAGGGTCCAGGTGAGGGTACGGCAACGCTTTAGAGGGAGCGTGCGTGTGAGGGCGCGGGTTAGTTTTAGCGTACGGGTTAGGATTAGGGGACGGGTGAGGGTCAGGCTTCGGGGAAGGGTTAGGGTTAGGGTTCGGGCTAGGGTTAGGGTTAGGTGACGGGGACGGTTTAGGGTCCAGGTGAGGGTACGACAACGCTTTAGGGGGAGCGTGCGTGTGAGGGCGCGGGTTAGTGTTAGAGTACGGGTTAGGATTAGGGGACGGGTGAGGGTCAGGCTTCGGGGAAGGGTTAGGGTTAGGGTTCGGGCTAGGGTTAGGGTTAGGGGACGGGGACGGTTTAGGGTCCAGGTGAGGGTACGGCAACGCTTTAGGGGGAGCGTGCGTGTGAGGGCGCGGGTTAGTGTTAGCGTACGGGTTAGGATTAGGGGACGGGTGAGGGTCAGGCTTCGGGGAAGGGTTAGGGTTAGGGTTCGGGCTAGGGTTAGGGTTAGGGGACGGGGACGGTTTAGGGTCCAGGTGAGGGTACGGCAACGCTTTAGGGGGAGCGTGCGTGTGAGGGCGCGGGTTAGTGTTAGGGTACGGGTTAGGATTAGGGGACGGGTGAGGGTCAGGCTTCGGGGAAGGGTTAGGGATAGGGTTCGGGCTAGGGTTAGGGTTAGGGGACGGGTACGGTTTAGGGTCCAGGTGAGGGTACGGTAACACTTTAGGGGGAGCGTGCGTGTGAGGGCGCGGGTTAGTGTCAGCGTACGGGTTAGGATTAGGGGACGGGTGAGGGTCAGGCTTCGGGGAAGGGTTAGGGTTAGGGTTCGGCCTAGGGTTAGGGTTAGGGGACGGGGACGGTTTAGGGTCCAGGTGAGGGTACGGCAACGCTTTAGGGGGAGCGTGCGTGTGAGGGCGCGGGTTAGTGTTAGCGTACGGGTTAGGATTAGGGGACGGGTGAGGGTCAGGCTTCGGGGACGGGTTAGGGTTAGGATTCGGGCTAGGGTTAGGGTTAGGGGACGGGGACGGTTTAGGGTCCAGGTGAGGGTACGGCAACGCTTTAGGGGGAGCGTGCGTGTGAGGGCGCGGGTTAGTGTTAGCGTACGGGTTAGGATTAGGGGACGGGAGAGGGTCAGGCTTCGGGGAAGGGTTAGGGTTAGGGTTCGGGCTAGGGTTAGGGTTAGGAGACGGGGACGGTTTAGGGTCCAGGTGAGGGTACGGCAACGCTTTAGGGGGAGCGTGCGTGTGAGGGCGCGGGTTAGTGTTAGCGTACGGGTTAGGATTAGGGGACGGGTGAGGGTCAGGCTTCGGGGAAGGGTTAGGGTTAGGGTTCGGGCTAGGGTTAGGGTTAGGGGACGGGGACGGTTTCGGGTCCAGGTGAGGGTACGGCAACGCTTTAGGGGGAGCGTGCGTGTGAGGGCGCGGGTTAGTGTTAGCGTACGGCTTAGGATTAGGGGACGGGTGAGGGTCAGGCTTCGGGGAAGGGTTAGGGTTAGGGTTCGGGCTAGGGTTAGGGTTAGGGGACGGGGACGGTTTAGGGTCCAGGTGAGGGTACGACAACGCTTTAGGGGGAGCGTGTGTGTGAGGGCGCGCGTTAGTGTTAGCGTACGGGTTAGGATTAGGGGACGGGTGAGGGTCAGGCTTCGGGGAAGGGTTAGGGTTAGGGTTCGGGCTAGGGTTAGGGTTAGGGGATGGGGACGGTTTAGGGTCCAGGTGAGGGTACGGCAACGCTTTAGGGGGAGCGTGCGTGTGAGGGCGCGGGGTAGTGTTAGCGTACAGGTTAGGATTAGGGGACGGGTGAGGGTCAGGCTTCGGGGAAGGGTTAGGGTTAGGGTTCGGGCTAGGGTTAGGGTTAGGGGACGGGGACGGTTTAGGGTCCAGGTGAGGGTACGGCAACGCTTTAGGGGGAGCGTGCGTGTGAGGGCGCAGGTTAGTGTTAATGTACGGGTTAGGATTATGGGACGGGTGAGGGTCAGGCTTCGGGGAAGGGTTAGGGTTAGGGTTCGGGCTAGGGTTAGGGTTAGGGGACGGGGACGGTTTAGGGTCCAGGTGAGGGTACGGCAACGCTTTAGGGGGAGCGTGCGTGTGAGGGCGTGGGTTAGTGTTAGGGTATGGGTTAGGATTAGGGGACGGGTGAGTGTTAGGCTTCGGGGAAGGGTTAGGATTAGGGTTCGGGCTAGGGTTAGGGTTAGGGAACGGGGACGGTTTCGGGTCCAGGTGAGGGTACGGCAACGCTTTAGGGGGAGCGTGCGTGTGAGGGCGCGGGTTAGTGTTAGCGTACGGGTTAGGATTAGGGGACGGGTGAGGGTCAGGCTTCGGGGAAGGGTTAGGGTTAGGGTTCGGGCTAGGGTTAGGGTTAGGGGACGGGGACGGTTTAGGGTCCAGGTGAGGGTACGGCAACGCTTTAGGGGGAGCGTGCGTGTGAGGGCACGGGTTAGTGTTAGCGTACGGGTTAGGATTAGGGGACGGGTGAGGGTCAGGCTTCGGGGAAGGGTTAGGGTTAGGGTTCGGGCTAGGGTTAGGGTTAGGGGACGGGTACGGTTTAGGGTCCAGGTGAGGGTACGGTAACACTTTAGGGGGAGCGTGCGTGTGAGGGCGCGGGTTAGTGTCAGCGTACGGGTTAGGATTAGGGGACGGGTGAGGGTCAGGCTTCGGGGAAGGGTTAGGGTTAGGGTTCGGGCTAGGGTTAGGGTTAGGGGACGGGGACGGTTTAGGGTCCAGGTGAGGGTACGGCAACACTTTAGGGGGAGCGTGCGTGTGAGGGCGCGGGTTAGTGTTAGCGTACGGGTTAGGATTAGGGGACGGGTGAGGGTCAGGCTTCGGGGAAGGGTTAGGGTTAGGGTTCGGGCTAGGGTTAGGGTTAGGGGACGGGTACGGTTTAGGGTCCAGGTGAGGGTACGGTAACACTTTAGGGGGAGCGTGCGTGTGAGGGCGCGGGTTAGTGTCAGCGTACGGGTTAGGATTAGGGGACGGGTGAGGGTCAGGCTTCGGGGAAGGGTTAGGGTTAGGGTTCGGGCTAGGGTTAGGGTTAGGGGACGGGGACGGTTTAGGGTCCAGGTGAGGGTACGGCAACACTTTAGGGGGAGCGTGCGTGTGAGGGCGCGGGTTAGTGTTAGCGTACGGGTTAGCATTAGGGGACGGGTGAGGGTCAGGCTTCGGGGACGGGTTAGGGTTAGGGTTCGGGCTAGGGTTAGGGTTAGGGGACGGGGACGGTTTAGGGTCCAGGTGAGGGTACGGCAACGCTTTAGGGGGAGCGTGCGTGTGAGGGCGCGGGTTAGTGTTAGCGTACGGGTTAGGATTATGGGACGGGAGAGGGTCAGGCTTCGGGGAAGGGTTAGGGTTTGGGTTAGGGCTAGGGTTAGGGTTAGGAGACGGGGACGGTTTAGGGTCCAGGTGAGGGTACGGCAACGCTTTAGGGGGAGAGTGCGTGTGAGGGCGCGGGTTAGTGTTAGCGTACGGGTTAGGATTAGGGGACGGGTGAGGGTCAGGCTTCGGGGAAGGGTTAGGGTTAGGGTTCGGGCTAGGGTTAGGGTTAGGGGACGGGGACGGTTTAGGGTCCAGGTGAGGGTACGGCAACGCTTTAGGGGGAGCGTGCGTGTGAGGACGCGGGTTAGTGTTAGCGTACGGGTTAGGATTAGGGGACGGGTGAGGGTCAGGCTTCGGGGAAGGGTTAGGGTTAGGGTTCGGGCTAGGGTTAGTGTTAGGGGACGGGGACGGTTTAGGGTCCAGGTGAGGGTACGGCAACGCTTTAGGGGGAGCGTGCGTGTGAGGGCGCGGGGTAGTGTTAGCGTACGGGTTAGGATTAGGGGACGGGTGAGGGTCAGGCTTCGGGGAAGGGTTAGGGTTAGGGTTCGAGCTAGGGTTAGGGTTAGGGGACGGGGACGGTTTAGGGTCCAGGTGAGGGTACGGCAACGCTTTAGGGGGAGCGTGCGTGTGAGGGTGTGGGTTAGTGTTAGGGTATGGGTTAGGATTAGGGGACGGGTGAGTGTTAGGCTTCGGGGAAGGGTTAGGGTTAGGGTTCGGGCTAGGGTTAGGGTTAGGGAACGGGGACGGTTTCGGGTCCAGGTGAGGGTACGGCAACGCTTTAGGGGGAGCGTGCGTGTGAGGGCGCGGGTTAGTGTTAGCGTACGGGTTAGGATTAGGGGACGGGTGAGGGTCAGGCTTCGGGGAAGGGTTAGGGTTAGGGTTCGGGCTAGGGTTAGGGTTAGGGGACGGGGACGGTTTAGGGTCCAGGTGAGGGTACGGCAACGCTTTAGGGGGAGCGTGCGTGTGAGGGCACGGGTTAGTGTTAGCGTACGGGTTAGGATTAGGGGACGGGTGAGGGTCAGGCTTCGGGGAAGGGTTAGGGTTAGGGTTTGGGCTAGGGTTAGGGTTAGGGGACGGGGACGGTTTAGGGTCCAGGTGAGGGTACGGCAACGCTGTAGGGGGAGCGTGCGTGTGAGGGCGCGTGATAGTGTTAGCGTACGGCTTAGGATTAGGGGACGGGTGAGTGTCAGGCTTCGGGGAAGGGTTAGGGTTAGGGTTCGGGCTAGGGTTAGGGTTAGGTGACGGGGACGGTTTAGGGTCCAGGTGAGGGTACGGCAACGCTTTAGGGGGAGCGTGCGTGTGAGGGCGCGGGTTAGTGTTAGGGTATGGGTTAGGATTAGGGGACGGGTGAGGGTCAGGCTTCGGGGAAGGGTTAGGGTTAGGGTTCGGGCTAGGGTTAGGGTTAGGGGACGGGGACGGTTTAGGGTCCAGGTGAGTGTACGGCAACGCTTTAGGGGGAGCGTGCGTGTGAGGGCGCGGGTTAGTGTTAGCGTACGGGTTAGGATTAGGGGACGGGTGAGGGTCAGGCTTCGGGGAAGGGTTAGGGTTACGGTTCGGGCTAGGGTTAGGGTTAGGGGACGGGGACGGTTTAGGGTCCAGGTGAGGGTACGGTAACACTTTAGGGGGAGCGTGCGTGTGAGGGCGCGGGTTAGTGTCAGCGTACGGGTTAGGATTAGGGGACGGGTGAGGGTCAGGCTTCGGGGAAGGGTTAGGGTTAGGGTTCGGGCTAGGGTTAGGGTTAGGGGACGGGGACGGTTTAGGGTCCAGGTTAGGGTATGGCAACGCTTTAGGGGGAGCGTGCGTGTGAGGGCGCGCGTTAGTGTTAGCGTACGGCTTAGGATTAGGGGACGGGTGAGGGTCAGGCTTCGGGGAAGGGTTAGGGTTAGGGTTCGGGCTAGGGTTAGGGTTAGGGGACGGGGACGGTTTAGGGTCCAGGTGAGGGTACGGCAACGCTTTAGGGGGAGCGTGCGTGTGAGGGCGCAGGTTAGCGTTAGCGTACGGGTTAGGATTAGGGGACGGGTGAGGGTCAGGCTTCGGGGAAGGGTTAGGGTTAGGGTTCGGGCTAGGGTTAGGGTTAGGGGACGGGGACGGTTTAGGGTCCAGGTGAGGGTACAGCAACGCTTTAGGGGGAGCGTGCGTGTGAGGGCGCGGGTTAGTGTTAGCGTATGGGTTAGGATTAGGGGACGGGTGAGTGTCAGGCTTCGGGGAAGGGTTAGGGTTAGGGTTCGGGCTAGGGTTAGGGTTAGGGGACGGGGACGGTTTAGGGTCCAGGTGAGGGTACAGCAACGCTTTTGGGGGAGCGTGCGTGTGAGGGCGCGGGTTAGTGTTAGCGAACGGGTTAGGATTAGGGGACGGGTGAGGGTCAGGCTTCGGGTAAGGGTTAGGGTTAGGGTTAGGGTTCGGGCTAGGGTTAGGGTTAGGGGACGGGGACGGTTTAGGGTCCAGGTGAGGGTACGGCAACGCTTTAGGGGGAGCGTGCGTGTGAGGGCGCGGGTTAGTGTTAGCGTACGGGTTAGGATTAGGGGACGGGTGAGGGTCAGGCTTCGGGGAAGGGTTAGGGTTAGGGTTCGGGCTAGGGTTAGGGTTAGGGGACGGGGACGGTTTAGGGTCCAGGTGAGGGTACGGCAACGCTTTAGGGGGAGCGTGCGTGTGAGGGCGCGGGTTAGTGTTAGCGTACGGGTTAGGATTAGGGGACGGGTGAGGGTCAGGCTTCGGGGAAGGGTTAGGGTTAGGGTTCGGGCTAGGGTTAGGGTTAGGGGACGGGGACGGTTTCGGGTCCAGGTGAGGGTACGGCAACGCTTTAGGGGGAGCGTGCGTGTGAGGGCGCGGGTTAGTGTTAGCGTACGGGTTAGGATTAGGGGACGGGTGAGGGTCAGGCTTCAGGGAAGGGTTAGGGTTAGGGTTCGGGCTAGGGTTAGGGTTAGGGGACGGGGACGGTTTAGGGTCCAGGTGAGGGTACGGCAACGCTTTAGAGGGAGCGTGCGTGTGAGGGCGCGGGTTAGTTTTAGCGTACGGGTTAGGATTAGGGGACGGGTGAGGGTCAGGCTTCGGGGAAGGGTTAGGGTTAGGGTTCGGGCTAGGGTTAGGGTTAGGTGACGGGGACGGTTTAGGGTCCAGGTGAGGGTACGGCAACGCTTTAGGGGGAGCGTGCGTGTGAGGGCGCGGGTTAGTGTTAGCGTACGGGTTAGGATTAGGGGACGGGTGAGGGTCAGGCTTCGGGGAAGGGTTAGGGTTAGGGTTCGGGCTAGGGTTAGGGTTAGGGGACGGGGACTGTTTAGGGTCCAGGTGAGGGTACAGCAACGCTTTAGGGGGAGCGTGCGTGTGAGGGCGCGGGTTAGTGTTAGCGTACGGGTTAGGATTAGGGGACGGGTGAGGGTCAGGCTTCGGGGAAGGGTTAGGGTTAGGGTTCGGGCTAGGGTTAGGGTTAGGGGACGGGGACGGTTTAGGGTCCAGGTGAGGGTACGGCAACGCTTTAGGGGGAGCGTGCGTGTGAGGGCGCGGGTTAGTGTCAGCGTACGGGTTAGGATTAGGGGACGGGTGAGGGTCAGGCTTCGGGGAAGGGTTAGGGATAGGGTTCGGGCTAGGGTTAGGGTTAGGGGACGGGGACGGTTTAGGGTCCAGGTGAGGGTACGGCAACGCTTTAGGGGGAGCGTGCGTGTGAGGGCGCGGGTTAGTGTTAGCGTACGGGTTAGGATTAGGGGACGGGTGAGGGTCAGGGTTCGGGGAAGGGTTAGGGTTAGGGTTCGGGCTAGGGTTAGGGTTAGGGGACGGGGACGGTTTAGGGTCCAGGTGAGGGTACGGCAACGCTTTAGGGGGAGCGTGCGTGTGAGGGCGCGGGTTAGTGTTAGCGTACGGGTTAGGATTAGGGGACGGGTGAGGGTCAGGCTTCGGGGAAGGGTTAGGGTTAGGGTTCGGGCTAGGGTTAGGGTTAGGGGACGGGGACGGTTTAGGGTCCAGGTGAGGGTACGGCAACGCTTTAGGGGGAGCGTGCGTGTGAGGGCGCGGGTTAGTGTTAGGGTACGGGTTAGGATTAGGGGACGGGTGAGGGTCAGGGTTCGGGGAAGGGTTAGGGTTAGGGTTTGGGCTAGGGTTAGGGTTAGGGGACGGGGACGGTTTAGTGTCCAGGTGAGGGTACGGCAACGCTTTAGGGGGAGCGTGCGTGTGAGGGCGCGGGTTAGTGTTAGCGTACGGGTTAGGATTAGGGGACGGGTGAGGGTCAGGCTTCGGGGAAGGGTTAGGGTTAGGGTTCGGGCTAGGGTTAGGGTTAGGTGACGGGGACGGTTTAGGGTCCAGGTGAGGGTACGGCAACGCTTTAGGGGGAGCGTGCGTGTGAGGGCGCGGGTTAGTGTTAGCGTACGGGTTAGGATTAGGGGACGGGTGAGGGTCAGGCTTCGGGGAAGGGTTAGGGTTAGGGTTCGGGCTAGGGTTAGGGTTAGGGGACGGGGACGGTTTAGGGTCCAGGTGAGGGTACGGTAACGCTTTAGGGGGAGCGTGCGTGTGAGGGCGCGGGTTAGTGTCAGCGTACGGGTTAGGATTAGGGGACGGGTGAGGGTCAGGCTTCGGGGAAGGGTTAGGGTTAGGGTTCGGGCTAGGGTTAGGGTTAGGGGACGGGGACGGTTTAGGGTCCAGGTTAGGGTATGGCAACGCTTTAGGGGGAGCGTGCGTGTGAGGGCGTGTTAGTGTTAGCGTACGGCTTAGGATTAGGGGACGGGTGAGGGTCAGGCTTCGGGGAAGGGTTAGGGTTAGGGTTCGGGCTAGGGTTAGGGTTAGGGGACGGGGACGGTTTAGGGTCCAGGTGAGGGTACAGCAACGCTTTAGGGGTTGCGTGCGTGTGAGGGTGCGGGTTAGTGTTAGGGTATGTGTTAGGATTAGGGGACGGGTGAGGGTCAGGCTTCGGGGAAGGGTTAGGGTTAGGGTTCGGGCTAGGGTTAGGGTTTTGGGACAGGGACGGTTTAGGGTCCAGGTGAGGGTACGGCAACGCTTTAGGGGGAGCGTGCGTGTGAGGGCGCGGGTTAGTGTTAGCGTACGGGTTAGGATTAGGGGACGGGTGAGGGTCAGGCTTCGGGGAAGGGTTAGGGTTAGGGTTCGGGCTAGGGTTAGGGTTAGGGGACGGGGACGGTTTAGGGTCCAGGTGAGGGTACGGTAACACTTTAGGGGGAGCGTGCGTGTGAGGGCGCGGGTTAGTGTCAGCGTACGGGTTAGGATTAGGGGACGGGTGAGGGTCAGGCTTCGGGGAAGGGTTAGGGTTAGGGTTCGGGCTAGGGTTAGGGTTAGGGGACGGGGACGGTTTAGGGTCCAGGTGAGGGTACGGCAACGCTTTAGGGGGAGCGTGCGTGTGAGGGCGCGGGTTAGTGTTAGCGTACGGGTTAGGATTAGGGGACGGGTGAGGGTCAGGCTTCGGGGAAGGGTTAGGGTTAGGGTTCGGGCTAGGGTTAGGGTTAGGGGACGGGGACGGTTTAGGGTCCAGGTGAGGGTACGGCAACGCTTTAGGGGGAGCGTGCGTGTGAGGGCGCGGGGTAGTGTTAGCGTACGGGTTAGGATTAGGGGACGGGTGAGGGTCAGGCTTCGGGGAAGGGTTAGGGTTAGGGTTCGGGCTAGGGTTAGGGTTAGGGGACGGGGACGGTTTAGGGTCCAGGTGAGGGTACGGCAACGCTTTAGGGGGAGCGTGCGTGTGAGGGCGCGGGTTAGTGTTAGCGTACGGGTTAGGATTAGGGGACGGGAGAGGGTCAGGCTTCGGGGAAGGGTTAGGGTTAGGGTTAGGGCTAGGGTTAGGGTTAGGAGACGGGGACGGTTTAGGGTCCAGGTGAGGGTACGGCAACGCTTTAGGGGGAGCGTGCGTGTGAGGGCGCGGGTTAGTGTTAGCGTACGGGTTAGGATTAGGGGACGGGTGAGGGTCAGGCTTCGGGGAAGGGTTAGGGTTAGGGTTCGGGCTAGGGTTAGGGTTAGGGGACGGGGACGGTTTCGGGTCCAGGTGAGGGTACGGCAACGCTTTAGGGGGAGCGTGCGTGTGAGGGCGCGGGTTAGTGTTAGCGTACGGCTTAGGATTAGGGGACGGGTGAGGGTCAGGCTTCGGGGAAGTGTTAGGGTTAGGGTTCGGGCTAGGGTTAGGGTTAGGGGACGGGGACGGTTTAGGGTCCAGGTGAGGGTACGGCAACGCTTTAGGGGGAGCGTGTGTGTGAGGGCGCGCGTTAGTGTTAGCGTACGGGTTAGGATTAGGGGACGGGTGAGGGTCAGGCTTCGGGGAAGGGTTAGGGTTAGGGTTCGGGCTAGGGTTAGGGTTAGGGGACGGGGACGGTTTAGGGTCCAGGTGAGGGTACGGCAACGCTTTAGGGGGAGCGTGCGTGTGAGGGCGCGGGGTAGTGTTAGCGTACGGGTTAGGATTAGGGGACGGGTGAGGGTCAGGCTTCGGGGAAGGGTTAGGGTTAGGGTTCGGGCTAGGGTTAGGGTTAGGGGACGGGGACGGTTTAGGGTCCAGGTGAGGGTACGGCAACGCTTTAGGGGGAGCGTGCGTGTGAGGGCGCAGGTTAGTGTTAATGTACGGGTTAGGATTAGGGGACGGGTGAGGGTCAGGCTTCGGGGAAGGGTTAGGGTTAGGGTTCGGGCTAGGGTCAGGGTTAGGGGACGGGGACGGTTTAGGGTCCAGGTGAGGGTACGGCAACGCTTTAGGGGGAGCGTGCGTGTGAGGGCGTGGGTTAGTGTTAGGGTATGGGTTAGGATTAGGGGACGGGTGAGTGTTAGGCTTCGGGGAAGGGTTAGGGTTAGGGTTCGGGCTAGGGTTAGGGTTAGGGAACGGGGACGGTATCGGGTCCAGGTGAGGGTACGGCAACGCTTTAGGGGGAGCGTGCGTGTGAGGGTGCGGGTTAGTGTTAGCGTACGGGTTAGGATTAGGGGACGGGTGAGGGTCAGGCTTCGGGGAAGGGTTAGGGTTAGGGTTCGGGCTAGGGTTAGGGTTAGGGGACGGGGACGGTTTAGGGTCCAGGTGAGGGTACGGCAACGCTTTAGGGGGAGCGTGCGTGTGAGGGCGCGGGTTAGTGTTAGCGTACGGGTTAGGATTAGGGGACGGGTGAGGGTCAGGCTTCGGGGAAGGGTTAGGGTTAGGGTTCGGGCTAGGGTTAGGGTTAGGGGACGGGGACGGTTTAGGGTCCAGGTGAGGGTACGGCAACGCTGTAGGGGGAGCGTGCGTGTGAGGGCGCGTGATAGTGTTAGCGTACGGCTTAGGATTAGGGGACGGGTGAGGGTCAGGCTTCGGGGAAGGGTTAGGGTTAGGGTTCGGGCTAGGGTTAGGGTTAGGTGACGGGGACGGTTTAGGGTCCAGGTGAGGGTACGGCAACGCTTTAGGGGGAGCGTGCGTGTGAGGGCGCGGGTTAGTGTTAGGGTATGGGTTAGGATTAGGGGACGGGTGAGGGTCAGGCTTCGGGGAAGGGTTAGGGTTAGGGTTCGGGCTAGGGTTAGGGTTAGGGGACGGGGACGGTTTAGGGTCCAGGTGAGGGTACGGCAACGCTTTAGGGGGAGCGTGCGTGTGAGGGCGCGGGTTAGTGTTAGCGTACGGGTTAGGATTAGGGGACGGGTGAGGGTCAGGCTTCGGGGAAGGGTTAGGGTTAGGGTTCGGGCTAGGGTTAGGGTTAGGGGACGGGTACGGTTTAGGGTCCAGGTGAGGGTACGGTAACACTTTAGGGGGAGCGTGCGTGTGAGGGCGCGGGTTAGTGTCAGCGTACGGGTTAGGATTAGGGGACGGGTGAGGGTCAGGCTTCGGGGAAGGGTTAGGGTTAGGGTTCGGGCTAGGGTTAGGGTTAGGGGACGGGGACGGTTTAGGGTCCAGGTGAGGGAACGGCAACGCTTTAGGGGAAGCGTGCGTGTGAGGGCGCGGGTTAGTGTTAGCGTACGGGTTAGGATTAGGGGACGGGTGAGGGTCAGGCTTCGGGGAAGGGTTAGGGTTAGGGTTCGGGCTAGGGTTAGGGTTAGGGGACGGGTACGGTTTAGGGTCCAGGTGGGGTACGGTAACACTTTAGGGGGAGCGTGCGTGTGAGGGCGCGGGTTAGTGTCAGCGTACGGGTTAGGATTAGGGGACGGGTGAGGGTCAGGCTTCGGGGAAGGGTTAGGGTTAGGGTTCGGGCTAGGGTTAGGGTTAGGGGACGGGGACGGTTTAGGGTCCAGGTGAGGGTACGGCAACACTTTAGGGGGAGCGTGCGTGTGAGGGCGCGGGTTAGTGTTAGCGTACGGGTTAGGATTAGGGGACGGGTGAGGGTCAGGCTTCGGGGAAGGGTTAGGGTTAGGGTTCGGGCTAGGGTTAGGGTTAGGGGACGGGGACGGTTTAGGGTCCAGGTGAGGGTACGGCAACGCTTTAGGGGGAGCGTGCGTGTGAGGGCGCGGGTTAGTGTTAGCGTACGGCTTAGGATTAGGGGACGGGTGAGGGTCAGGCTTCGGGGAAGGGTTAGGGTTAGTGTTCGGGCTAGGGTTAGGGTTAGGGGACGGGGACGGTTTAGGGTCCAGGTGAGGGTACGGCAACGCTTTAGGGGGAGCGTGCGTGTGAGGGCGCGGGGTAGTGTTAGCGTACGGGTTAGGATTAGGGGACGGGTGAGGGTCAGGCTTCGGGGAAGGGTTAGGGTTAGGGTTCGGGCTAGGGTTAGGGTTAGGGGACGGGGACGGTTTAGGGTCCAGGTGAGGGTACGGCAACGCTTTAGGGGGAGCGTGCGTGTGAGGGTGTGGGTTAGTGTTAGGGTACGGGTTAGGATTAGGGGACGGGTGAGTGTTAGGCTTCGGGGAAGGGTTAGGGTTAGGGTTCGGGCTAGGGTTAGGGTTAGGGAACGGGGACGGTTTCGGGTCCAGGTGAGGGTACGGCAACGCTTTAGGGGGAGCGTGCGTGTGAGGGCGCGGGTTAGTGTTAGCGTACGGGTTAGGATTAGGGGACGGGTGAGGGTCAGGCTTCGGGGAAGGGTTAGGGTTAGGGTTCGGGCTAGGGTTAGTGTTAGGGGACGGGGACGGTTTAGGGTCCAGGTGAGGGTACGGCAACGCTTTAGGGGGAGCGTGCGTGTGAGGGCGCGGGTTAGTGTTAGCGTACGGGTTAGGATTAGGGGACGGGTGAGGGTCAGGCTTCGGGGAAGGGTTAGGGTTAGGGTTCGGGCTAGGGTTAGGGTTAGGGGACGGGGACGGTTTAGGGTCCAGGTGAGGGTACGGCAACGCTGTAGGGGGAGCGTGCGTGTGAGGGCGCGTGATAGTGTTAGCGTACGGCTTAGGATTAGGGGACGGGTGAGGGTCAGGCTTCGGGGAAGGGTTAGGGTTAGGGTTCGGGCTAGGGTTAGGGTTAGGTGACGGGGACGGTTTAGGGTCCAGGTGAGGGTACGGCAACGCTTTAGGGGGAGCGTGCGTGTGAGGGCGCGGGTTAGTGTTAGGGTATGGGTTAGGATTAGGGGACGGGTGAGGGTCAGGCTTCGGGGAAGGGTTAGGGTTAGGGTTCGGGCTAGGGTTAGGGTTAGGGGACGGGGACGGTTTAGGGTCCAGGTTAGGGTATGGCAACGCTTTAGGGGGAGCGTGCGTGTGAGGGCGTGTTAGTGTTAGCGTACGGCTTAGGATTAGGGGACGGGTGAGGGTCAGGCTTCGGGGAAGGGTTAGGGTTAGGGTTCGGGCTAGGGTTAGGGTTAGGGGACGGGGACGGTTTAGGGTCCAGGTGAGGGTACAGCAACGCTTTAGGGGTTGCGTGCGTGTGAGGGTGCGGGTTAGTGTTAGGGTATGTGTTAGGATTAGGGGACGGGTGAGGGTCAGGCTTCGGGGAAGGGTTAGGGTTAGGGTTCGGGCTAGGGTTAGGGTTTTGGGACAGGGACGGTTTAGGGTCCAGGTGAGGGTACGGCAACGCTTTAGGGGGAGCGTGCGTGTGAGGGCGCGGGTTAGTGTTAGCGTACGGGTTAGGATTAGGGGACGGGTGAGGGTCAGGCTTCGGGGAAGGGTTAGGGTTAGGGTTCGGGCTAGGGTTAGGGTTAGGGGACGGGGACGGTTTAGGGTCCAGGTGAGGGTACGGTAACACTTTAGGGGGAGCGTGCGTGTGAGGGCGCGGGTTAGTGTCAGCGTACGGGTTAGGATTAGGGGACGGGTGAGGGTCAGGCTTCGGGGAAGGGTTAGGGTTAGGGTTCGGGCTAGGGTTAGGGTTAGGGGACGGGGACGGTTTAGGGTCCAGGTGAGGGTACGGCAACGCTTTAGGGGGAGCGTGCGTGTGAGGGCGCGGGTTAGTGTTAGCGTACGGGTTAGGATTAGGGGACGGGTGAGGGTCAGGCTTCGGGGAAGGGTTAGGGTTAGGGTTCGGGCTAGGGTTAGGGTTAGGGGACGGGGACGGTTTAGGGTCCAGGTGAGGGTACGGCAACGCTTTAGGGGGAGCGTGCGTGTGAGGGCGCGGGGTAGTGTTAGCGTACGGGTTAGGATTAGGGGACGGGTGAGGGTCAGGCTTCGGGGAAGGGTTAGGGTTAGGGTTCGGGCTAGGGTTAGGGTTAGGGGACGGGGACGGTTTAGGGTCCAGGTGAGGGTACGGCAACGCTTTAGGGGGAGCGTGCGTGTGAGGGCGCGGGTTAGTGTTAGCGTACGGGTTAGGATTAGGGGACGGGAGAGGGTCAGGCTTCGGGGAAGGGTTAGGGTTAGGGTTAGGGCTAGGGTTAGGGTTAGGAGACGGGGACGGTTTAGGGTCCAGGTGAGGGTACGGCAACGCTTTAGGGGGAGCGTGCGTGTGAGGGCGCGGGTTAGTGTTAGCGTACGGGTTAGGATTAGGGGACGGGTGAGGGTCAGGCTTCGGGGAAGGGTTAGGGTTAGGGTTCGGGCTAGGGTTAGGGTTAGGGGACGGGGACGGTTTCGGGTCCAGGTGAGGGTACGGCAACGCTTTAGGGGGAGCGTGCGTGTGAGGGCGCGGGTTAGTGTTAGCGTACGGCTTAGGATTAGGGGACGGGTGAGGGTCAGGCTTCGGGGAAGTGTTAGGGTTAGGGTTCGGGCTAGGGTTAGGGTTAGGGGACGGGGACGGTTTAGGGTCCAGGTGAGGGTACGGCAACGCTTTAGGGGGAGCGTGTGTGTGAGGGCGCGCGTTAGTGTTAGCGTATGGGTTAGGATTAGGGGACGGGTGAGGGTCAGGCTTCGGGGAAGGGTTAGGGTTAGGGTTCGGGCTAGGGTTAGGGTTAGGGGACGGGGACGGTTTAGGGTCCAGGTGAGGGTACGGCAACGCTTTAGGGGGAGCGTGCGTGTGAGGGCGCGGGGTAGTGTTAGCGTACGGGTTAGGATTAGGGGACGGGTGAGGGTCAGGCTTCGGGGAAGGGTTAGGGTTAGGGTTCGGGCTAGGGTTAGGGTTAGGGGACGGGGACGGTTTAGGGTCCAGGTGAGGGTACGGCAACGCTTTAGGGGGAGCGTGCGTGTGAGGGCGCAGGTTAGTGTTAATGTACGGGTTAGGATTAGGGGACGGGTGAGGGTCAGGCTTCGGGGAAGGGTTAGGGTTAGGGTTCGGGCTAGGGTCAGGGTTAGGGGACGGGGACGGTTTAGGGTCCAGGTGAGGGTACGGCAACGCTTTAGGGGGAGCGTGCGTGTGAGGGCGTGGGTTAGTGTTAGGGTATGGGTTAGGATTAGGGGACGGGTGAGTGTTAGGCTTCGGGGAAGGGTTAGGGTTAGGGTTCGGGCTAGGGTTAGGGTTAGGGAACGGGGACGGTATCGGGTCCAGGTGAGGGTACGGCAACGCTTTAGGGGGAGCGTGCGTGTGAGGGTGCGGGTTAGTGTTAGCGTACGGGTTAGGATTAGGGGACGGGTGAGGGTCAGGCTTCGGGGAAGGGTTAGGGTTAGGGTTCGGGCTAGGGTTAGGGTTAGGGGACGGGGACGGTTTAGGGTCCAGGTGAGGGTACGGCAACGCTTTAGGGGGAGCGTGCGTGTGAGGGCGCGGGTTAGTGTTAGCGTACGGGTTAGGATTAGGGGACGGGTGAGGGTCAGGCTTCGGGGAAGGGTTAGGGTTAGGGTTCGGGCTAGGGTTAGGGTTAGGGGACGGGGACGGTTTAGGGTCCAGGTGAGGGTACGGCAACGCTGTAGGGGGAGCGTGCGTGTGAGGGCGCGTGATAGTGTTAGCGTACGGCTTAGGATTAGGGGACGGGTGAGGGTCAGGCTTCGGGGAAGGGTTAGGGTTAGGGTTCGGGCTAGGGTTAGGGTTAGGTGACGGGGACGGTTTAGGGTCCAGGTGAGGGTACGGCAACGCTTTAGGGGGAGCGTGCGTGTGAGGGCGCGGGTTAGTGTTAGGGTATGGGTTAGGATTAGGGGACGGGTGAGGGTCAGGCTTCGGGGAAGGGTTAGGGTTAGGGTTCGGGCTAGGGTTAGGGTTAGGGGACGGGGACGGTTTAGGGTCCAGGTGAGGGTACGGCAACGCTTTAGGGGGAGCGTGCGTGTGAGGGCGCGGGTTAGTGTTAGCGTACGGGTTAGGATTAGGGGACGGGTGAGGGTCAGGCTTCGGGGAAGGGTTAGGGTTAGGGTTCGGGCTAGGGTTAGGGTTAGGGGACGGGTACGGTTTAGGGTCCAGGTGAGGGTACGGTAACACTTTAGGGGGAGCGTGCGTGTGAGGGCGCGGGTTAGTGTCAGCGTACGGGTTAGGATTAGGGGACGGGTGAGGGTCAGGCTTCGGGGAAGGGTTAGGGTTAGGGTTCGGGCTAGGGTTAGGGTTAGGGGACGGGGACGGTTTAGGGTCCAGGTGAGGGAACGGCAACGCTTTAGGGGAAGCGTGCGTGTGAGGGCGCGGGTTAGTGTTAGCGTACGGGTTAGGATTAGGGGACGGGTGAGGGTCAGGCTTCGGGGAAGGGTTAGGGTTAGGGTTCGGGCTAGGGTTAGGGTTAGGGGACGGGTACGGTTTAGGGTCCAGGTGGGGTACGGTAACACTTTAGGGGGAGCGTGCGTGTGAGGGCGCGGGTTAGTGTCAGCGTACGGGTTAGGATTAGGGGACGGGTGAGGGTCAGGCTTCGGGGAAGGGTTAGGGTTAGGGTTCGGGCTAGGGTTAGGGTTAGGGGACGGGGACGGTTTAGGGTCCAGGTGAGGGTACGGCAACACTTTAGGGGGAGCGTGCGTGTGAGGGCGCGGGTTAGTGTTAGCGTACGGGTTAGGATTAGGGGACGGGTGAGGGTCAGGCTTCGGGGAAGGGTTAGGGTTAGGGTTCGGGCTAGGGTTAGGGTTAGGGGACGGGGACGGTTTAGGGTCCAGGTGAGGGTACGGCAACGCTTTAGGGGGAGCGTGCGTGTGAGGGCGCGGGTTAGTGTTAGCGTACGGCTTAGGATTAGGGGACGGGTGAGGGTCAGGCTTCGGGGAAGGGTTAGGGTTAGTGTTCGGGCTAGGGTTAGGGTTAGGGGACGGGGACGGTTTAGGGTCCAGGTGAGGGTACGGCAACGCTTTAGGGGGAGCGTGCGTGTGAGGGCGCGGGGTAGTGTTAGCGTACGGGTTAGGATTAGGGGACGGGTGAGGGTCAGGCTTCGGGGAAGGGTTAGGGTTAGGGTTCGGGCTAGGGTTAGGGTTAGGGGACGGGGACGGTTTAGGGTCCAGGTGAGGGTACGGCAACGCTTTAGGGGGAGCGTGCGTGTGAGGGTGTGGGTTAGTGTTAGGGTACGGGTTAGGATTAGGGGACGGGTGAGTGTTAGGCTTCGGGGAAGGGTTAGGGTTAGGGTTCGGGCTAGGGTTAGGGTTAGGGAACGGGGACGGTTTCGGGTCCAGGTGAGGGTACGGCAACGCTTTAGGGGGAGCGTGCGTGTGAGGGCGCGGGTTAGTGTTAGCGTACGGGTTAGGATTAGGGGACGGGTGAGGGTCAGGCTTCGGGGAAGGGTTAGGGTTAGGGTTCGGGCTAGGGTTAGTGTTAGGGGACGGGGACGGTTTAGGGTCCAGGTGAGGGTACGGCAACGCTTTAGGGGGAGCGTGCGTGTGAGGGCGCGGGTTAGTGTTAGCGTACGGGTTAGGATTAGGGGACGGGTGAGGGTCAGGCTTCGGGGAAGGGTTAGGGTTAGGGTTCGGGCTAGGGTTAGGGTTAGGGGACGGGGACGGTTTAGGGTCCAGGTGAGGGTACGGCAACGCTGTAGGGGGAGCGTGCGTGTGAGGGCGCGTGATAGTGTTAGCGTACGGCTTAGGATTAGGGGACGGGTGAGGGTCAGGCTTCGGGGAAGGGTTAGGGTTAGGGTTCGGGCTAGGGTTAGGGTTAGGTGACGGGGACGGTTTAGGCTCCAGGTGAGGGTACGGCAACGCTTTAGGGGGAGCGTGCGTGTGAGGGCGCGGGTTAGTGTTAGGGTATGGGTTAGGATTAGGGGACGGGTGAGGGTCAGGCTTCGGGGAAGGGTTAGGGTTAGGGTTCGGGCTAGGGTTAGGGTTAGGGGACGGGGACGGTTTAGGGTCCAGGTGAGTGTACGGCAACGCTTTAGGGGGAGCGTGCGTGTGAGGGCGCGGGTTAGTGTTAGCGTACGGGTTAGGATTAGGGGACGGGTGAGGGTCAGGCTTCGGGGAAGGGTTAGGGTTAGGGTTCGGGCTAGGGTTAGGGTTAGGGGACGGGGACGGTTTAGGGTCCAGGTGAGGGTACGGCAACGCTTTAGGGGGAGCGTGCGTGTGAGGGCGCGGGTTAGTGTTAGCGTACGGGTTAGGATTAGGGGACGGGTGAGTGTCAGGCTTCGGGGAAGGGTTAGGGTTACGGTTCGGGCTAGGGTTAGGGTTAGGGGACGGGGACGGTTTAGGGTCCAGGTGAGGGTACGGTAACACTTTAGGGGGAGCGTGCGTGTGAGGGCGCGGGTTAGTGTCAGCGTACGGGTTAGGATTAGGGGACGGGTGAGGGTCAGGCTTCGGGGAAGGGTTAGGGTTAGGGTTCGGGCTAGGGTTAGCGTTAGGGGACGGGGACGGTTTAGGGTCCAGGTTAGGGTATGGCAACGCTTTAGGGGGAGCGTGCGTGTGAGGGCGCGCGTTAGTGTTAGCGTACGGCTTAGGATTAGGGGACGGGTGAGGGTCAGGCTTCGGGGAAGGGTTAGGGTTAGGGTTCGGGCTAGGGTTAGGGTTAGGGGATGGGGACGGTTTAGGGTCCAGGTGAGGGTACGGCAACGCTTTAGGGGTAGCGTGCGTGTGAGTGTGCGGGTTAGTGTTAGGGTATGGGTTAGGATTAGGGGACGGGTGAGGGTCAGGCTTCGGGGAAGGGTTAGGGTTAGGGTTCGGGCTAGGGTTAGGGTTAGGGGACGGGGACGGTTTAGGGTCCAGGTGAGGGTACGGCAACGCTTTAGGGGGAGCGTGCATGTGAGGGCGCAGGTTAGCGTTAGCGTACGGGTTAGGATTAGGGGACGGGTGAGGGTCAGGCTTCGGGGAAGGGTTAGGGTTAGGGTTCGGGCTAGGGTTAGGGTTAGGGGACGGGGACGGTTTAGGGCCCAGGTGAGGGTACAGCAACGCTTTAGGGGGAGCGTGCGTGTGAGGGCGCGGGTTAGTGTTAGCGTATGGGTTAGGATTAGGGGACGGGTGAGTGTCAGGCTTCGGGGAAGGGTTAGGGTTAGGGTTCGGGCTAGGGTTAGGGTTAGGGGACGGGGACGGTTTAGGGTCCAGGTGAGGGTACAGCAACGCTTTTGGGGGAGCGTGCGTGTGAGGGCGCGGGTTAGTGTTAGCGAACGGGTTAGGATTAGGGGACGGGTGAGGGTCAGGCTTCGGGTAAGGGTTACGGTTAGGGTTAGGGTTCGGGCTAGGGTTAGGGTTAGGGGACGGGGACGGTTTAGGGTCCAGGTGAGGGTACGGCAACGCTTTAGGGGGAGCGTGCGTGTGAGGGCGCGGGTTAGTGTTATCGTACGGGTTAGGATTAGGGGACGGGTGAGGGTCAGGCTTCGGGGAAGGGTTAGGGTTAGGGTTCGGGCTAGGGTTAGGGTTAGGGGACGGGGACGGTTTAGGGTCCAGGTGAGGGTACGGCAACGCTTTAGGGGGAGCGTGCGTGTGAGGGCGCGGGTTAGTGTTAGCGTACGGGTTAGGATTAGGGGACGGGTGAGTGTCAGGCTTCGGGGAAGGGTTAGGGTTAGGGTTAGGGCTAGGGTTAGGGTTAGGGGACGGGGACGGTTTCGGGTCCAGGTGAGGGTACGGCAACGCTTTAGGGGGAGCGTGCGTGTGAGGGCGCGGGTTAGTGTTAGCGTACGGGTTAGGATTAGGGGACGGGTGAGGGTCAGGCTTCAGGGAAGGGTTAGGGTTAGGGTTCGGGCTAGGGTTAGGGTTAGGGGACGGGGACGGTTTAGGGTCCAGGTGAGGGTACGGCAACGCTTTAGAGGGAGCGTGCGTGTGAGGGCGCGGGTTAGTTTTAGCGTACGGGTTAGGATTAGGGGACGGGTGAGGGTCAGGCTTCGGGGAAGGGTTAGGGTTAGGGTTCGGGCTAGGGTTAGGGTTAGGTGACGGGGACGGTTTAGGGTCCAGGTGAGGGTACGGCAACGCTTTAGGGGGAGCGTGCGTGTGAGGGCGCGGGTTAGTGTTAGCGTACGGGTTAGGATTAGGGGACGGGTGAGGGTCAGGCTTCGGGGAAGGGTTAGGGTTAGGGTTCGGGCTAGGGTTAGGGTTAGGGGACGGGGACGGTTTAGGGTCCAGGTGAGGGTACGGCAACGCTTTAGAGGGAGCGTGCGTGTGAGGGCGCGGGTTAGTGTTAGCGTACGGGTTAGGATTAGGGGACGGGTGAGGGTCAGGCTTCGGGGAAGGGTTAGGGTTAGGGTTCGGGCTAGGGTTAGGGTTAGGGGACGGGGACGGTTTAGGGTCCAGGTGAGGGTACGGCAACGCTTTAGGGGGAGCGTGCGTGTGAGGGCGCGGGTTAGTGTTAGGGTACGGGTTAGGATTAGGGGACGGGTGAGGGTCAGGCTTCGGGGAAGGGTTAGGGATAGGGTTCGGGCTAGGGTTAGGGTTAGGGGACGGGGACGGTTTAGGGTCCAGGTGAGGGTACGGCAACGCTTTAGGGGGAGCGTGCGTGTGAGGGCGCGGGTTAGTGTTAGCGTACGGGTTAGGATTAGGGGACGGGTGAGGGTCAGGGTTCGGGGAAGGGTTAGGGTTAGGGTTCGGGCTAGGGTTAGGGTTAGGGGACGGGGACGGTTTAGGGTCCAGGTGAGGGTACGGCAACGCTTTAGGGGGAGCGTGCGTGTGAGGGCGCGGGTTAGTGTTAGCGTACGGGTTAGGATTAGGGGACGGGTGAGGGTCAGGCTTCGGGGAAGGGTTAGGGTTAGGGTTCGGGCTAGGGTTAGGGTTAGGGGACGGGGACGGTTTAGGGTCCAGGTGAGGGTACGGCAACGCTTTAGGGGGAGCGTGCGTGTGAGGGCGCGGGTTAGTGTTAGGGTACGGGTTAGGATTAGGGGACGGGTGAGGGTCAGGGTTCGGGGAAGGGTTAGGGTTAGGGTTCGGGCTAGGGTTAGGGTTAGGGGACGGGGACGCTTTAGTGTCCAAGTGAGGGTACGGCAACGCTTTAGGGGGAGCGTGCGTGTGAGGGCGCGGGTTAGTGTTAGCGTACGGGTTAGGATTAGGGGACGGGTGAGGGTCAGGCTTCGGGGAAGGGTTAGGGTTAGGGTTCGGGCTAGGGTTAGGGTTAGGGGACGGGTACGGTTTAGGGTCCAGGTGAGGGTACGGTAACGCTTTAGGGGGAGCGTGCGTGTGAGGGCGCGGGTTAGTGTCAGCGTACGGGTTAGGATTAGGGGACGGGTGAGGGTCAGGCTTCGGGGAAGGGTTAGGGTTAGGGTTCGGGCTAGGGTTAGGGTTAGGGGACGGGGACGGTTTAGGGTCCAGGTTAGGGTATGGCAACGCTTTAGGGGGAGGGTGCGTGTGAGGGCGCGTTAGTGTTAGCGTACGGCTTAGGATTAGGGGACGGGTGAGGGTCAGGCTTCGGGGAAGGGTTAGGGTTAGGGTTCGGGCTAGGGTTAGGGTTAGGGGACGGGGACGGTTTAGGGTCCAGGTGAGGGTACGGCAACGCTTTAGGGGGAGCGTGCGTGTGAGGGCGCGGGTTAGTGTTAGGGTACGGGTTAGGATTAGGGGACGGGTGAGGGTCAGGGTTCGGGGAAGGGTTAGGGTTAGGGTTCGGGCTAGGGTTAGGGTTAGGGGACGGGGACGCTTTAGTGTCCAGGTGAGGGTACGGCAACGCTTTAGGGGGAGCGTGCGTGTGAGGGCGCGGGTTAGTGTTAGCGTACGGGTTAGGATTAGGGGACGGGTGAGGGTCAGGCTTCGGGGAAGGGTTAGGGTTAGGGTTCGGGCTAGGGTTAGGGTTAGGTGACGGGGACGGTTTAGGGTCCAGGTGAGGGTACGGCAACGCTTTAGGGGGAGCGTGCGTGTGAGGGCGCGGGTTAGTGTTAGCGTACGGGTTAGGATTAGGGGACGGGTGAGGGTCAGGCTTCGGGGAAGGGTTAGGGTTAGGGTTCGGGCTAGGGTTAGGGTTAGGGGACGGGTACGGTTTAGGGTCCAGGTGAGGGTACGGTAACGCTTTAGGGGGAGCGTGCGTGTGAGGGCGCGGGTTAGTGTCAGCGTACGGGTTAGGATTAGGGGACGGGTGAGGGTCAGGCTTCGGGGAAGGGTTAGGGTTAGGGTTCGGGCTAGGGTTAGGGTTAGGGGACGGGGACGGTTTAGGGTCCAGGTTAGGGTATGGCAACGCTTTAGGGGGAGGGTGCGTGTGAGGGCGCGTTAGTGTTAGCGTACGGCTTAGGATTAGGGGACGGGTGAGGGTCAGGCTTCGGGGAAGGGTTAGGGTTAGGGTTCGGGCTAGGGTTAGGGTTAGGGGACGGGGACTGTTTAGGGTCCAGGTGAGGGTACAGCAACGCTTTAGGGGGAGCGTGCGTGTGAGGGTGCGGGTTAGTGTTAGGGTATGTGTTAGGATTAGGGGACGGGTGAGGGTCAGGCTTCGGGGAAGGGTTAGGGTTAGGGTTCGGGCTAGGGTTAGGGTTTTGGGACAGGGACGGTTTAGGGTCCAGGTGAGGGTACGGCAACGCTTTAGGGGGAGCGTGCGTGTGAGGGCGCGGGTTAGTGTTAGCGTACGGGTTAGGATTAGGGGACGGGTGAGGGTCAGGCTTCGGGGAAGGGTTAGGGTTAGGGTTCGGGCTAGGGTTAGGGTTAGGGGACGGGGACGGTTTAGGGTCCAGGTGAGGGTACGGCAACGCTTTAGGGGGAGCGTGCGTGTGAGGGCGCGGGGTAGTGTTAGCGTACGGGTTAGGATTAGGGGACGGGTGAGGGTCAGGCTTCGGGGAAGGGTTAGGGTTAGGGTTCGGGCTAGGGTTAGGGTTAGGGGACGGGGACGGTTTAGGGTCCAGGTGAGGGTACGGCAACGCTTTAGGGGGAGCGTGCGTGTGAGGGCGCAGGTTAGTGTTAATGTACGGGTTAGGATTAGGGGACGGGTGAGGGTCAGGCTTCGGGGAAGGGTTAGGGTTAGGGTTCGGGCTAGGGTTAGGGTTAGGGGACGGGGACGGTTTAGGGTCCAGGTGAGGGTACGGCAACGCTTTAGGGGGAGCGTGCGTGTGAGGGCGTGGGTTAGTGTTAGGGTATGGGTTAGGATTAGGGGACGGGTGAGTGTTAGGCTTCGGGGAAGGGTTAGGGTTAGGGTTCGGGCTAGGGTTAGGATTAGGGAACGGGGACGGTTTCGGGTCCAGGTGAGGGTACGGCAACGCTTTAGGGGGAGCGTGCGTGTGAGGGCGCGGGTTAGTGTTAGCGTACGGGTTAGGATTAGGGGACGGGTGAGGGTCAGGCTTCGGGGAAGGGTTAGGGTTAGGGTTCGGGCTAGGGTTAGGGTTAGGGGACGGGGACGGTTTAGGGTCCAGGTGAGGGTACGGCAACGCTTTAGGGGGAGCGTGCGTGTGAGGGCGCGGGTTAGTGTTAGCGTACGGGTTAGGATTAGGGGACGGGTGAGGGTCAGGCTTCGGGGAAGGGTTAGGGTTAGGGTTCGGGCTAGGGTTAGGGTTAGGGGACGGGGACGGTTTAGGGTCCAGGTGAGGGTACGGCAACGCTGTAGGGGGAGCGTGCGTGTGAGGGCGCGTGATAGTGTTAGCGTACGGCTTAGGATTAGGGGACGGGTGAGGGTCAGGCTTCGGGGAAGGGTTAGGGTTAGGGTTCGGGCTAGGGTTAGGGTTAGGTGACGGGGACGGTTTAGGGTCCAGGTGAGGGTACGGCAACGCTTTAGGGGGAGCGTGCGTGTGAGGGCGCGGGTTAGTGTTAGGGTATGGGTTAGGATTAGGGGACGGGTGAGGGTCAGGCTTCGGGGAAGGGTTAGGGTTAGGGTTCGGGCTAGGGTTAGGGTTAGGGGACGGGTACGGTTTAGGGTCCAGGTGAGGGTACGGTAACACTTTAGGTGAAGCGTGCGTGTGAGGGCGCGGGTTAGTGTCAGCGTACGGGTTAGGATTAGGGGACGGGTGAGGGTCAGGCTTCGGGGAAGGGTTAGGGTTAGGGTTCGGGCTAGGGTTAGGGTTAGGGGACGGGGACGGTTTAGGGTCCAGGTGAGGGTACGGCAACACTTTAGGGGGAGCGTGCGTGTGAGGGCGTGGGTTAGTGTTAGCGTACGGGTTAGGATTAGGGGACGGGTGAGGGTCAGGCTTCGGGGAAGGGTTAGGGTTAGGGTTCGGGCTAGGGTTAGGGTTAGGGGACGGGTACGGTTTAGGGTCCAGGTGAGGGTACGGTAACACTTTAGGGGGAGCGTGCGTGTGAGGGCGCGGGTTAGTGTCAGCGTACGGGTTAGGATTAGGGGACGGGTGAGGGTCAGGCTTCGGGGAAGGGTTAGGGTTAGGGTTCGGGCTAGGGTTAGGGTTAGGGGACGGGGACGGTTTAGGGTCCAGGTGAGGGTACGGCAACACTTTAGGGGGAGCGTGCGTGTGAGGGCGCGGGTTAGTGTTAGCGTACGGGTTAGGATTAGGGGACGGGTGAGGGTCAGGCTTCGGGGACGGGTTAGGGTTAGGGTTCGGGCTAGGGTTAGGGTTAGGGGACGGGGACGGTTTAGGGTCCAGGTGAGGGTACGGCAACGCTTTAGGGGGAGCGTGCGTGTGAGGGCGCGGGTTAGTGTTAGCGTACGGGTTAGGATTAGGGGACGGGTGAGGGTCAGGCTTCGGGGAAGGTTTAGGGTTAGGGTTCGGGCTAGGGTTAGGGTTAGGGGACGGGGACGGTTTAGGGTCCAGGTGAGGGTACGGCAACGCTTTAGGGGGAGCGTGCGTGTGAGGGTGTGGGTTAGTGTTAGGGTATGGGTTAGGATTAGGGGACGGGTGAGTGTTAGGCTTCGGGGAAGGGTTAGGGTTAGGGTTCGGGCTAGGGTTAGGGTTAGGGAACGGGGACGGTTTCGGGTCCAGGTGAGGGTACGGCAACGCTTTAGGGGGAGCGTGCGTGTGAGGGCGCGGGTTAGTGTTAGCGTACGGGTTAGGATTAGGGGACGGGTGAGGGTCAGGCTTCGGGGAAGGGTTAGGGTTAGGGTTCGGGCTAGGGTTAGTGTTAGGGGACGGGGACGGTTTAGGGTCCAGGTGAGGGTACGGCAACGCTTTAGGGGGAGCGTGCGTGTGAGGGCGCGGGTTAGTGTTAGCGTACGGGTTAGGATTAGGGGACGGGTGAGGGTCAGGCTTCGGGGAAGGGTTAGGGTTAGGGTTCGGGCTAGGGTTAGGGTTAGGGGACGGGGACGGTTTAGGGTCCAGGTGAGGGTATGGCAACGCTTTAGGGGGAGCGTGCGTGTGAGGGCGCGTGATAGTGTTAGCGTACGGCTTAGGATTAGGGGACGGGTGAGGGTCAGGCTTCGGGGAAGGGTTAGGGTTAGGGTTCGGGCTAGGGTTAGGGTTAGGTGACGGGGACGGTTTAGGGTCCAGGTGAGGGTACGGCAACGCTTTAGGGGGAGCGTGCGTGTGAGGGCGCGGGTTAGTGTTAGGGTATGGGTTAGGATTAGGGGACGGGTGAGGGTCAGGCTTCGGGGAAGGGTTAGGGTTAGGGTTCGGGCTAGGGTTAGGGTTAGGGGACGGGGACGGTTTAGGGTCCAGGTGAGTGTACGGCAACGCTTTAGGGGGAGCGTGCATGTGAGGGCGCGGGTTAGTGTTAGCGTACGGGTTAGGATTAGGGGACGGGTGAGGGTCAGGCTTCGGGGAAGGGTTAGGGTTAGGGTTCGGGCTAGGGTTAGGGTTAGGGGACGGGGACGGTTTAGGGTCCAGGTGAGGGTACGGCAACGCTTTAGGGGGAGCTTGCGTGTGAGGGCGCGGGTTAGTGTTAGCGTACGGGTTAGGATTAGGGGACGGGTGAGGGTCAGGCTTCGGGGAAGGGTTAGGGTTAGGGTTCGGGCTAGGGTTAGGGTTAGGGGACGGGGACGGTTTAGGGTCCAGGTGAGGGTACGGCAACGCTTTAGGGGGAGCGTGCGTGTGAGGGCGCGGGTTAGTGTTAGCGTACGGGTTAGGATTAGGGGACGGGTGAGGGTCAGGCTTCGGGGAAGGGTTAGGGTTAGGGTTCGGGCTAGGGTTAGGGTTAGGGGACGGGGACGGTTTAGGGTCCAGGTGAGGGTACGGCAACGCTTTAGGGGGAGCGTGCGTGTGAGGGCGCGGGTTAGTGTTAGGGTACGGGTTAGGATTAGGGGACGGGTGAGGGTCAGGCTTCGGGGAAGGGTTAGGGATAGGGTTCGGGCTAGGGTTAGGGTTAGGGGACGGGGACGGTTTAGGGTCCAGGTGAGGGTACGGCAACGCTTTAGGGGGAGCGTGCGTGTGAGGGCACGGGTTAGTGTTAGCGTACGGGTTAGGATTAGGGGACGGGTGAGGGTCAGGGTTCGGGGAAGGGTTAGGGTTAGGGTTCGGGCTAGGGTTAGGGTTAGGGGACGGGGACGGTTTAGGGTCCAGGTGAGGGTACGGCAACGCTTTAGGGGGAGCGTGCGTGTGAGGGCGCGGGTTAGTGTTAGCGTACGGGTTAGGATTAGGGGACGGGTGAGGGTCAGGCTTCGGGGAAGGGTTAGGGTTAGGGTTCGGGCTAGGGTTAGGGTTAGGGGACGGGGACGGTTTAGGGTCCAGGTGAGGGTACGGCAACGCTTTAGGGGGAGCGTGCGTGTGAGGGCGCGGGTTAGTGTTAGGGTACGGGTTAGGATTAGGGGACGGGTGAGGGTCAGGGTTCGGGGAAGGGTTAGGGTTAGGGTTCGGGCTAGGGTTAGGGTTAGGGGACGGGGACGGTTTAGTGTCCAGGTGAGGGTACGGCAACGCTTTAGGGGGAGCGTGCGTGTGAGGGCGCGGGTTAGTGTCAGCGTACGGGTTAGGATTAGGGGACGGGTGAGGGTCAGGCTTCGGGGAAGGGTTAGGGTTAGGGTTCGGGCTAGGGTTAGGGTTAGGGGACGGGGACGGTTTAGGGTCCAGGTGAGGGTACGGTAACGCTTTAGGGGGAGCGTGCGTGTGAGGGCGCGGGTTAGTGTCAGCGTACGGGTTAGGATTAGGGGACGGGTGAGGGTCAGGCTTCGGGGAAGGGTTAGGGTTAGGGTTCGGGCTAGGGTTAGGGTTAGGGGACGGGGACTGTTTAGGGTCCAGGTTAGGGTATGGCAACGCTTTAGGGGGAGCGTGCGTGTGAGGGTGCGGGTTAGTGTTAGGGTATGTGTTAGGATTAGGGGACGGGTGAGGGTCAGGCTTCGGGGAAGGGTTAGGGTTAGGGTTCGGGCTAGGGTTAGGGTTTTGGGACAGGGACGGTTTAGGGTCCAGGTGAGGGTACGGCAACGCTTTAGGGGGAGCGTGCGTGTGAGGGCGCGGGTTAGTGTTAGCGTACGGGTTAGGATTAGGGGACGGGTGAGGGTCAGGCTTCGGGGAAGGGTTAGGGTTAGGGTTCGGGCTAGGGTTAGGGTTAGGGGACGGGGACGGTTTAGGGTCCAGGTGAGGGTACGGCAACGCTTTAGGTGGAGCGTGCGTGTGAGGGCGTGGGTTAGTGTTAGGGTATGGGTTAGGATTAGGGGACGGGTGAGTGTTAGGCTTCGGGGAAGGGTTAGGGTTAGGGTTCGGGCTAGGGTTAGGGTTAGGGAACGGGGACGGTTTCGGGTCCAGGTGAGGGTACGGCAACGCTTTAGGGGGAGCGTGCGTGTGAGGGCGCGGGTTAGTGTTAGCGTACGGGTTAGGATTAGGGGACGGGTGAGGATCAGGCTTCGGGGAAGGGTTAGGGTTAGGGTTCGGGCTAGGGTTAGGGTTAGGGGACGGGGACGGTTTAGGGTCCAGGTGAGGGTACGGCAACGCTTTAGGGGGAGCGTGCGTGTGAGGGCGCGGGTTAGTGTTAGCGTACGGGTTAGGATTAGGGGACGGGTGAGGGTCAGGCTTCGGGGAAGGGTTAGGGTTAGGGTTCGGGCTAGGGTTAGGGTTAGGGGACGGGGACGGTTTAGGGTCCAGGTGAGGGTACGGCAACGCTGTAGGGGGAGCGTGCGTGTGAGGGCGCGTGATAGTGTTAGCGTACGGCTTAGGATTAGGGGACGGGTGAGGGTCAGGCTTCGGGGAAGGGTTAGGGTTAGGGTTCGGGCTAGGGTTAGGGTTAGGTGACGGGGACGGTTTAGGGTCCAGGTGAGGGTACGGCAACGCTTTAGGGGGAGCGTGCGTGTGAGGGCGCGGGTTAGTGTTAGGGTATGGGTTAGGATTAGGGGACGGGTGAGGGTCAGGCTTCGGGGAAGGGTTAGGGTTAGGGTTCGGGCTAGGGTTAGGGTTAGGGGACGGGCACGGTTTAGGGTCCAGGTGAGGGTACGGCAACGCTTTAGGGGGAGCGTGCGTGTGAGGGCGCGGGTTAGTGTTAGCGTACGGGTTAGGAGTAGGGGACGGGTGAGGGTCAGGTTCGGGGAAGGGTTAGGGTTAGGGTTCGGGCTAGGGTTAGGGTTAGGGGACGGGGACGGTTTAGGGTCCAGGTGAGGGTACGGCAACGCTTTAGGGGGAGCGTGCGTGTGAGGGCGCGGATTAGTGTTAGCGTACGGGTTAGGATTAGGGGACGGGAGAGGGTCATGCTTCGGGGAAGGGTTAGGGTTAGGGTTCGGGCTAGGGTTAGGGTTAGGGGACGGGGACGGTTTTGGGTCCAGGTGAGGGTACGGCAACGCTTTAGGGGGAGCGTGCGTGTGAGGGCGTGGGTTAGTGTTAGCGTACGGGTTAGGATTAGGGGACGGGTGAGGGTCAGGCTTCGGGGAAGGGTTAGGGTTAGGGTTCGGGCTAGGGTTAGAGTTAGGTGACAGGGACGGTTTAGGGACCAGGTGAGCGTACGGCAACGCTTTAGGGGGAGCGTGCGTGTGAGGGCGCGGGTTAGTTTTAGCGTACGGGTTAGGATTAGGGGACGGGTGAGGGTCAGGCTTCGGGGAAGGGTTAGGGTTAGGGTTCGGGCTAGGGTTAGGGTTAGGGGACGGGGACGGTTTAGGGTCCAGGTGAGGGTACGGCAACGCTTTAGGGGGAGTGTGCGTGTGAGGGCGCGGGTTAGTGTTAGGGTACGGGTTAGGATTAGGGGACGGGTGAGGGTCAGGCTTCGGGGAAGGGTTAGGGTTAGGGTTCGGTCTAGGGTTAGGGTTAGGGGACGGGGACGGTTTAGGGTCCAGGTGAGGGTACGGCAACGCTTTAGGGGGAGCGTGCGTGTGAGGGCGCGGGTTAGTGTTAGCGTACGGGTTAGGATTAGGGGACGGGTGAGGGTCAGGCTTCGGGGAAGGGTTAGGGTTAGGGTTCGGGCTAGCGTTAGGGTTAGGGGACGGGGACGGTTTAGGGTCCAGGTGAGGGTACGGCAACGCTTTAGGGGGAGCGTGCGTGTGAGGGCGCGGGTTAGTGTTAGCGTACGGGTTAGGATTAGGGGACGGGTGAGGGTCAGGCTTCTGGGAAGGGTTAGGGATAGGGTTCGGGCTAGGGTTAGGGTTTTGGGACAGGGACGGTTTAGGGTCCAGGTGAGGGTACGGCAACGCTTTAGGGGGAGCGTGCGTGTGAGGGAGCGGGTTAGTGTTAGCGTACGGGTTAGGATTAGGGGACGGGTGAGGGTCAGGCTTCGGGGAAGGGTTAGGGTTAGGGTTCGGGCTAGGGTTAGGGTTAGGGGACGGGTACGGTTTAGGGTCCAGGTGAGGGTACGGGAACACTTTAGGGGGAGCGTGCGTGTGAGGGCGCGGGTTAGTGTCAGCGTACGGGTTAGGATTAGGGGACGGGTGAGGGTCAGGCTTCGGGGAAGGGTTAGGGTTAGGGTTCGGGCTAGGCTTAGGGTTAGGGGACGGGGACGGTTTAGGGTCCAGGTGAGGGTACGGCAACGCTTTAGGGGGAGCGTGCGTGTGAGGGCGCGGGTTAGTGTTAGCGTACGGGTTAGGATTAGGGGACGGGTGAGGGTCAGGCTTCGGGGACGGGTTAGGGTTAGGGTTCGGGCTAGGGTTAGGGTTAGGGGACGGGGACGGTTTAGGGTCCAGGTGAGGGTACGGCAACGCTTTAGGGGGAGCGTGCGTGTGAGGGCGCGGGTTAGTGTTAGCGTACGGGTTAGGATTAGGGGACGGGAGAGGGTCAGGCTTCGGGGAAGGGTTAGGGTTAGGGTTAGGGCTAGGGTTAGGGTTAGGAGACGGGGACGGTTTAGGGTCCAGGTGAGGGTACGGCAACGCTTTAGGGGGAGCGTGCATGTGAGGGCGCGGGTTAGTGTTAGCGTACGGGTTAGGATTACGGGACGGGTGAGGGTCAGGCTTCGGGGAAGGGTTAGGGTTAGGGTTCGGGCTAGGGTTAGGGTTAGGGGACGGGGTCGGTTTAGGGTCCAGGTGAGGGTACGGCAACGCTTTAGGGGGAGCGTGCGTGTGAGGGCGCGGGTTAGTGTTAGCGTACGGCTTAGGATTAGGGGACGGGTGAGGGTCAGGCTTCGGGGAAGGGTTAGGGTTAGGGTTCGGGCTAGGGTTAGGGTTAGGGGACGAGGACGGTTTAGGGTCCAGGTGAGGGTACGGCAACGCTTTAGGGGGAGCGTGTGTGTGAGGGCGCGCGTTAGTGTTAGCGTACGGTTTAGGATTAGGGGACGAGTGAGGGTCAGGCTTCGGGGAAGGGTTAGGGTTAGGGTTCGGGCTAGGGTTTGGGTTAGGGGACGGGGACGGTTTAGGGTCCAGGTGAGGGTACGGCAACGCTTTAGGGGGAGCGTGTGTGTGAGGGCGCGGGGTAGTGTTAGCGTACGGGTTAGGATTAGGGGACGGGTGAGGGTCAGGCTTCGGGGAAGGGTTAGGGTTAGGGTTCGGGCTAGGGTTAGGGTTAGGGGACGGGGACGGTTTAGGGTCCAGGTGAGGGTACGGCAACGCTTTAGGGGGAGCGTGCGTGTGAGGGCGCAGGTTAGTGTTAATGTACGGGTTAGGATTAGGGGACGGGTGAGGGTCAGGCTTCGGGGAAGGGTTAGGGTTAGGGTTCGGGCTAGGGTTAGGGTTAGGGGATGGGGACGGTTTAGGGTCCAGGTGAGGGTACGGCAACGCTTTAGGGGGAGCGTGCGTGTGAGGGCGTGGGTTAGTGTTAGGGTATGGGTTAGGATTAGGGGAGGGTGAGTGTTAGGCTTCGGGGAAGGGTTAGGGTTAGGGTTCGGGCTAGGGTTAGGGTTAGGGAACGGGGACGGTTTCGGGTCCAGGTGAGGGTACGGCAACGCTTTAGGGGGAGCGTGCGTGTGAGGGCGCGGGTTAGTGTTAGCGTACGGGTTAGGATTAGGGGACGGGTGAGGGTCAGGCTTCGGGGAAGGGTTAGGGTTAGGGTTCGGGCTAGGGTTAGGGTTAGGGGACGGGGACGGTTTAGGGCCCAGGTGAGGGTACGGAAATGCTGTAGGGGGAGCGTGCGTGTGAGGGCGCGTGATAGTGTTAGCGTACGGCTTAGGATTAGGGGACGGGTGAGGGTCAGGCTTCGGGGAAGGGTTAGGGTTAGGGTTCGGGCTAGGGTTAGGGTTAGGTGACGGGGACGGTTTAGGGTCCAGGTGAGGGTACGGCAACGCTTTAGGGGGAGCGTGCGTGTGAGGGCGCGGGTTAGTGTTAGGGTATGGGTTAGGATTAGGGGACGGGTGAGGGTCAGGCTTCGGGGAAGGGTTAGGGTTAGGGTTCGGGCTAGGGTTAGGGTTAGGGGACGGGGACGGTTTAGGGTCCAGGTGAGGGTACGGCAACGCTTTAGGGGGAGCGTGCGTGTGAGGGCGCGGGTTAGTGTTAGCGTACGGGTTAGGATTACGGGACGGGTGAGGGTCAGGCTTCGGGGAAGGGTTAGGGTTAGGGTTCGGGCTAGGGTTAGGGTTAGGGGACGGGGACGGTTTAGGGTCCAGGTGAGGGTACGGCAACGCTTTAGGGGGAGCGTGCGTGTGAGGGCGCGGGTTAGTGTTAGCGTACGGTTTAGGATTAGGGGACGGGAGAGGGTCATGCTTCGGGGAAGGGTTAGGGTTAGGGTTCGGGGTAGGGTTAGGGTTAGGGGACGGGGACGGTTTAGGGTCCAGGTGAGGGTACGGCAACGCTTTAGGGGGAGCGTGCGTGTGAGTGCGTGGGTTAGTGTTAGCGTATGGGTTAGGATTAGGGGACGGGTGAGGGTCAGGCTTCGGGGAAGGGTTAGGGTTAGGGTTCGGGCTAGGCTTAGGGTTAGGGGACGGGGACGGTTTTGGGTCCAGGTGAGGGTACGGCAACGCTTTAGGGGGAGCGTGCGTGTGAGGGCGCGGGTTAGTGTTAGCGTACGTGTGAGGATTACGGGACGGGTGAGGGTCAGGCTTCGGGGAAGGGTTAGGGTTAGGGTTCGGGCTAGGGTTAGGGTTAGGGGACGGGGATGGTTTATGGTCCAGGTGAGTGTACGGCAACGCTTTAGGGGGAGCGTGCGTGTGAGGGCGCGGGTTAGTGTTAGCGTACGGGTTAGGATTAGGGGACGGGTGAGGGTCAGGCTTCGGGGAAGGGTTAGGGTTAGGGTTCGGGTTAGGGTTAGGGTTAGGGGACGGGGACGGTTTAGGGTCCAGGTGAGGGTACAGCAACGCTTTAGGGGGAGCGTGCGTGTGAGGGCGCGGGTTAGTGTTAGCGTACGGGTTAGGATTAGGGGACGGGTGAGGGTCAGGCTTCGGGGAAGGGTTAGGGTTAGGGTTCGGGCTAGGGTTAGGGTTAGGTGACGGGGACGGTTTAGGGTCCAGGTGAGGGTACGGCAACGCTTTAGGGGGAGCGTGCGTGTGAGGGCGCGGGTTAGTGTTAGCGTACGGGTTAGGATTAGGGGACGGGTGAGGGTCAGGCTTCGGGGAAGGGTTAGGGTTAGGGTTCGGGCTAGGGTTAGGGTTAGGGGACGGGGACGGTTTAGGGTCCAGGTGAGGGTACGGTAACACTTTAGGGGGAGCGTGCGTGTGAGGGCGCGGGTTAGTGTCAGCGTACGGGTTAGGATTAGGGGACGGGTGAGGGTCAGGCTTCGGGGAAGGGTTAGGGTTAGGGTTCGGGCTAGGGTTAGGGTTAGGGGACGGGGACGGTTTAGGGTCCAGGTGAGGGAACGGCAACGCTTTAGGGGGAGCGTGCGTGTGAGGGCGCGGCTTAGTGTTAGCGTACGGGTTAGGATTAGGGGACGGGTGAGGGTCAGGCTTCGGGGAAGGGTTAGGGTTAGGGTTCGGGCTAGGGTTAGGGTTAGGGGACGGGTACGGTTTAGGGTCCAGGTGGGGTACGGTAACACTTTAGGGGGAGCGTGCGTGTGAGGGCGCGGGTTAGTGTCAGCGTACGGGTTAGGATTAGGGGACGGGTGAGGGTCAGGCTTCGGGGAAGGGTTAGGGTTAGGGTTCGGGCTAGGGTTAGGGTTAGGGGACGGGGACGGTTTAGGGTCCAGGTGAGGGTACGGCAACACTTTAGGGGGAGCGTGCGTGTGAGGGCGCGGGTTAGTGTTAGCGTACGGGTTAGGATTAGGGGACGGGTGAGGGTCAGGCTTCGGGAAAGGGTTAGGGTTAGGGTTCGGGCTAGGGTTAGGGTTAGGGGACGGGGACGGTTTAGGGTCCAGGTGAGGGTACGGCAACGCTTTAGGGGGAGCGTGCGTGTGAGGGCGCGGGTTAGTGTTAGCGTACGGCTTAGGATTAGGGGACGGGTGAGGGTCAGGCTTCGGGGAAGGGTTAGGGTTAGTGTTCGGGCTAGGGTTAGGGTTAGGGGACGGGGACGGTTTAGGGTCCAGGTGAGGGTACGGCAACGCTTTAGGGGGAGCGTGCGTGTGAGGGCGCGGGGTAGTGTTAGCGTACGGGTTAGGATTAGGGGACGGGTGAGGGTCAGGCTTCGGGGAAGGGTTAGGGTTAGGGTTCGGGCTAGGGTTAGGGTTAGGGGACGGGGACGGTTTAGGGTCCAGGTGAGGGTACGGCAACGCTTTAGGGGGAGCGTGCGTGTGAGGGTGTGGGTTAGTGTTAGGGTATGGGTTAGGATTAGGGGACGGGTGAGTGTTAGGCTTCGGGGAAGGGTTAGGGTTAGGGTTCGGGCTAGGGTTAGGGTTAGGGAACGGGGACGGTTTCGGTTCCAGGTGAGGGTACGGCAACGCTTTAGGGGGAGCGTGCGTGTGAGGGCGCGGGTTAGTGTTAGCGTACGGGTTAGGATTAGGGGACGGGTGAGGGTCAGGCTTCGGGGAAGGGTTAGGGTTAGGGTTCGGGCTAGGGTTAGGGTTAGGGGACGGGGACGGTTTAGGGTCCAGGTGAGGGTACGGCAACGCTTTAGGGGGAGCGTGCGTGTGAGGGCGCGGGTTAGTGTTAGGGTACGGGTTAGGATTAGGGGACGGGTGAGGGTCAGGGTTCGGGGAAGGGTTAGGGTTAGGGTTTGGGCTAGGGTTAGGGTTAGGGGACGGGGACGGTTTAGTGTCCAGGTGAGGGTACGGCAACGCTTTAGGGGGAGCGTGCGTGTGAGGGCGCGGGTTAGTGTTAGCGTACGGGTTAGGATTAGGGGACGGGTGAGGGTCAGGCTTCGGGGAAGGGTTAGGGTTAGGGTTCGGGCTAGGGTTAGGGTTAGGTGACGGGGACGGTTTAGGGTCCAGGTGAGGGTACGGCAACGCTTTAGGGGGAGCGTGCGTGTGAGGGCGCGGGTTAGTGTCAGCGTACGGGTTAGGATTAGGGGACGGGTGAGGGTCAGGCTTCGGGGAAGGGTTAGGGTTAGGGTTCGGGCTAGGGTTAGGGTTAGGGGACGGGGACGGTTTAGGGTCCAGGTGAGGGTACGGTAACGCTTTAGGGGGAGCGTGCGTGTGAGGGCGCGGGTTAGTGTCAGCGTACGGGTTAGGATTAGGGGACGGGTGAGGGTCAGGCTTCGGGGAAGGGTTAGGGTTAGGGTTCGGGCTAGGGTTAGGGTTAGGGGACGGGGACGGTTTAGGGTCCAGGTTAGGGTATGGCAACGCTTTAGGGGGAGCGTGCGTGTGAGGGCGTGTTAGTGTTAGCGTACGGCTTAGGATTAGGGGACGGGTGAGGGTCAGGCTTCGGGGAAGGGTTAGGGTTAGGGTTCGGGCTAGGGTTAGGGTTAGGGGACGGGGACGGTTTAGGGTCCAGGTGAGGGTACAGCAACGCTTTAGGGGGAGCGTGCGTGTGAGGGTGCGGGTTAGTGTTAGGGTATGTGTTAGGATTAGGGGACGGGTGAGGGTCAGGCTTCGGGGAAGGGTTAGGGTTAGGGTTCGGGCTAGGGTTAGGGTTTTGGGACAGGGACGGTTTAGGGTCCAGGTGAGGGTACGGCAACGCTTTAGGGGGAGCGTGCGTGTGAGGGCGCGGGTTAGTGTTAGCGTACGGGTTAGGATTAGGGGACGGGTGAGGGTCAGGCTTCGGGGAAGGGTTAGGGTTAGGGTTCGGGCTAGGGTTAGGGTTAGGGGACGGGGACGGTTTAGGGTCCAGGTGAGGGTACGGTAACACTTTAGGGGGAGCGTGCGTGTGAGGGCGCGGGTTAGTGTCAGCGTACGGGTTAGGATTAGGGGACGGGTGAGGGTCAGGCTTCGGGGAAGGGTTAGGGTTAGGGTTCGGGCTAGGGTTAGGGTTAGGGGACGGGGACGGTTTAGGGTCCAGGTGAGGGTACGGCAACGCTTTAGGGGGAGCGTGCGTGTGAGGGCGCGGGTTAGTGTTAGCGTACGGGTTAGGATTAGGGGACGGGTGAGGGTCAGGCTTCGGGGAAGGGTTAGGGTTAGGGTTCGGGCTAGGGTTAGGGTTAGGGGACGGGGACGGTTTAGGGTCCAGGTGAGGGTACGGCAACGCTTTAGGGGGAGCGTGCGTGTGAGGGCGCGGGTTAGTGTTAGTGTACTGGTTAGGATTAGGGGACGGGAGAGGGTCAGGCTTCGGGGAAGGGTTAGGGTTAGGGTTAGGGCTAGGGTTAGGGTTAGGAGACGGGGACGGTTTAGGGTCCAGGTGAGGGTACGGCAACGCTTTAGGGGGAGCGTGCGTGTGAGGGCGCGGGTTAGTGTTAGCGTACGGGTTAGGATTAGGGGACGGGTGAGGGTCAGGCTTCGGGGAAGGGTTAGGGTTAGGGTTCGGGCTAGGGTTAGGGTTAGGGGACGGGGACGGTTTCGGGTCCAGGTGAGGGTACGGCAACGCTTTAGGGGGAGCGTGCGTGTGAGGGCGCGGGTTAGTGTTAGCGTACGGCTTAGGATTAGGGGACGGGTGAGGGTCAGGCTTCGGGGAAGGGTTAGGGTTAGGGTTCGGGCTAGGGTTAGGGTTAGGGGACGGGGACGTTTAGGGTCCAGGTGAGGGTACGGCAACGCTTTAGGGGGAGCGTGTGTGTGAGGGCGCGCGTTAGTGTTAGCGTACGGGTTAGGATTAGGGGACGGGTGAGGGTCAGGCTTCGGGGAAGGGTTAGGGTTAGGGTTCGGGCTAGGGTTAGGGTTAGGGGACGGGGACGGTTTAGGGTCCAGGTGAGGGTACGGCAACGCTTTAGGTGGAGCGTGCGTGTGAGGGCGCGGGGTAGTGTTAGCGTACGGGTTAGGATTAGGGGACGGGTGAGGGTCAGGCTTCGGGGAAGGGTTAGGGTTAGGGTTCGGGCTAGGGTTAGGGTTAGGGGACGGGGACGGTTTAGGGTCCAGGTGAGGGTACGGCAACGCTTTAGGGGGAGCGTGCGTGTGAGGGCGCAGGTTAGTGTTAATGTACGGGTTAGGATTAGGGGACGGGTGAGGGTCAGGCTTCGGGGAAGGGTTAGGGTTAGGGTTCGGGCTAGGGTCAGGGTTAGGGGACGGGGACGGTTTAGGGTCCAGGTGAGGGTACGGCAACGCTTTAGGGGGAGCGTGCGTGTGAGGGCGTGGGTTAGTGTTAGGGTATGGGTTAGGATTAGGGGACGGGTGAGTGTTAGGCTTCGGGGAAGGGTTAGGGTTAGGGTTCGGGCTAGGGTTAGGGTTAGGGAACGGGGACGGTATCGGGTCCAGGTGAGGGTACGGCAACGCTTTAGGGGGAGCGTGCGTGTGAGGGCGCGGGTTAGTGTTAGCGTACGGGTTAGGTTTAGGGGACGGGTGAGGGTCAGGCTTCGGGGAAGGGTTAGGGTTAGGGTTCGGGCTAGGGTTAGGGTTAGGGGACGGGGACGGTTTAGGGTCCAGGTGAGGGTACGGCAACGCTTTAGGGGGAGCGTGCGTGTGAGGGCGCGGGTTAGTGTTAGCGTACGGGTTAGGATTAGGGGACGGGTGAGGGTCAGGCTTCGGGGAAGGGTTAGGGTTAGGGTTCGGGCTAGGGTTAGGGTCAGGGGACGGGGACGGTTTAGGGTCCAGGTGAGGGTACGGCAACGCTTTAGGGGGAGCGTGCGTGTGAGGGCGCGTGATAGTGTTAGCGTACGGCTTAGGATTAGGGGACGGGTGAGGGTCAGGCTTCGGGGAAGGGTTAGGGTTAGGGTTCGGGCTAGGGTTAGGGTTAGGTGACGGGGACGGTTTAGGGTCCAGGTGAGGGTACGGCAACGCTTTAGGGGGAGCGTGCGTGTGAGGGCGCGGGTTAGTGTTAGCGTACGGGTTAGGATTAGGGGACGGGTGAGGGTCAGGCTTCGGGGAAGGGTTAGGGTTAGGGTTCGGGCTAGGGTTAGGGTTAGGGGACGGGTACGGTTTAGGGTCCAGGTGAGGGTACGGTAACACTTTAGGGGGAGCGTGCGTGTGAGGGCGCGGGTTAGTGTCAGCGTACGGGTTAGGATTAGGGGACGGGTGAGGGTCAGGCTTCGGGGAAGGGTTAGGGTTAGGGTTCGGGCTAGGGTTAGGGTTAGGGGACGGGGACGGTTTAGGGTCCAGGTGAGGGTACGGCAACGCTTTAGGGGGAGCGTGCGTGTGAGGGCGCGGGGTAGTGTTAGCGTACGGGTTAGGATTAGGGGACGGGTGAGGGTCAGGCTTCGGGGAAGGGTTAGGGTTAGGGTTCGGGCTAGGGTTAGGGTTAGGGGACGGGGACGGTTTAGGGTCCAGGTGAGGGTACGGCAACGCTTTAGGGGGAGCGTGCGTGTGAGGGTGTGGGTTAGTGTTAGGGTATGGGTTAGGATTAGGGGACGGGTGAGTGTTAGGCTTCGGGGAAGGGTTAGGGTTAGGGTTCGGGCTAGGGTTAGGGTTAGGGAACGGGGACGGTTTCGGTTCCAGGTGAGGGTACGGCAACGCTTTAGGGGGAGCGTGCGTGTGAGGGCGCGGGTTAGTGTTAGCGTACGGGTTAGGATTAGGGGACGGGTGAGGGTCAGGCTTCGGGGAAGGGTTAGGGTTAGGGTTCGGGCTAGGGTTAGTGTTAGGGGACGGGGACGGTTTAGGGTCCAGGTGAGGGTACGGCAACGCTTTAGGGGGAGCGTGCGTGTGAGGGCGCGGGTTAGTGTTAGCGTACGGGTTAGGATTAGGGGACGGGTGAGGGTCAGGCTTCGGGGAAGGGTTAGGGTTAGGGTTCGGGCTAGGGTTAGGGTTAGGGGACGGGGACGGTTTAGGGTCCAGGTGAGGGTACGGCAACGCTGTAGGGGGAGCGTGCGTGTGAGGGCGCGTGATAGTGTTAGCGTACGGCTTAGGATTAGGGGACGGGTGAGGGTCAGGCTTCGGGGAAGGGTTAGGGTTAGGGTTCGGGCTAGGGTTAGGGTTAGGGGACGGGGACGGTTTAGGGTCCAGGTGAGGGTACGGCAACGCTTTAGGGGGAGCGTGCGTGTGAGGGCGCGGGTTAGTGTTAGGGTATGGGTTAGGATTAGGGGACGGGTGAGGGTCAGGCTTCGGGGAAGGGTTAGGGTTAGGGTTCGGGCTAGGGTTAGGGTTAGGGGACGGGGACGGTTTAGGGTCCAGGTGAGTGTACGGCAACGCTTTAGGGGGAGCGTGCGTGTGAGGGCGCGGGTTAGTGTTAGCGTACGGGTTAGGATTAGGGGACGGGTGAGGGTCAGGCTTCGGGGAAGGGTTAGGGTTAGGGTTCGGGCTAGGGTTAGGGTTAGGGGACGGGGACGGTTTAGGGTCCAGGTGAGGGTACGGCAACGCTTTAGGGGGAGCGTGCGTGTGAGGGCGCGGGTTAGTGTTAGCGTACGGGTTAGGATTAGGGGACGGGTGAGTGTCAGGCTTCGGGGAAGGGTTAGGGTTACGGTTCGGGCTAGGGTTAGGGTTAGGGGACGGGGACGGTTTAGGGTCCAGGTGAGGGTACGGTAACACTTTAGGGGGAGCGTGCGTGTGAGGGCGCGGGTTAGTGTCAGCGTACGGGTTAGGATTAGGGGACGGGTGAGGGTCAGGCTTCGGGGAAGGGTTAGGGTTAGGGTTCGGGCTAGGGTTAGCGTTAGGGGACGGGGACGGTTTAGGGTCCAGGTTAGGGTATGGCAACGCTTTAGGGGGAGCGTGCGTGTGAGGGCGCGCGTTAGTGTTAGCGTACGGCTTAGGATTAGGGGACGGGTGAGGGTCAGGCTTCGGGGAAGGGTTAGGGTTAGGGTTCGGGCTAGGGTTAGGGTTAGGGGATGGGGACGGTTTAGGGTCCAGGTGAGGGTACGGCAACGCTTTAGGGGTAGCGTGCGTGTGAGTGTGCGGGTTAGTGTTAGGGTATGGGTTAGGATTAGGGGACGGGTGAGGGTCAGGCTTCGGGGAAGGGTTAGGGTTAGGGTTGGGGCTAGGGTTAGGGTTAGGGGACGGGGACGGTTTAGGGTCCAGGTGAGGGTACGGCAACGCTTTAGGGGGAGCGTGCGTGTGAGGGCGCGTTAGTGTTAGCGTACGGCTTAGGATTAGGGGACGGGTGAGGGTCAGGCTTCGGGGAAGGGTTAGGGTTAGGGTTCGGGCTAGGGTTAGGGTTAGGGGACGGGGACTGTTTAGGGTCCAGGTGAGGGTACAGCAACGCTTTAGGGGGAGCGTGCGTGTGAGGGTGCGGGTTAGTGTTAGGGTATGTGTTAGGATTAGGGGACGGGTGAGGGTCAGGCTTCGGGGAAGGGTTAGGGTTAGGGTTCGGGCTAGGGTTAGGGTTTTGGGACAGGGACGGTTTAGGGTCCAGGTGAGGGTACGGCAACGCTTTAGGGGGAGCGTGCGTGTGAGGGCGCGGGTTAGTGTTAGCGTACGGGTTAGGATTAGGGGACGGGTGAGGGTCAGGCTTCGGGAAAGGGTTAGGGTTAGGGTTCGGGCTAGGGTTAGGGTTAGGGGACGGGGACGGTTTAGGGTCCAGGTGAGGGTACGGTAACACTTTAGGGGGAGCGTGCGTGTGAGGGCGCGGGTTAGTGTCAGCGTACGGGTTAGGATTAGGGGACGGGTGAGGGTCAGGCTTCGGGGAAGGGTTAGGGTTAGGGTTCGGGCTAGGGTTAGGGTTAGGGGACGGGGACGGTTTAGGGTCCAGGTGAGGGTACGGCAACGCTTTAGGGGGAGCGTGCGTGTGAGGGCGCGGGGTAGTGTTAGCGTACGGGTTAGGATTAGGGGACGGGTGAGGGTCAGGCTTCGGGGAAGGGTTAGGGTTAGGGTTCGGGCTAGGGTTAGGGTTAGGGGACGGGGACGGTTTAGGGTCCAGGTGAGGGTACGGCAACGCTTTAGGGGGAGCGTGCGTGTGAGGGCGCAGGTTAGTGTTAATGTACGGGTTAGGATTAGGGGACGGGTGAGGGTCAGGCTTCGGGGAAGGGTTAGGGTTAGGGTTCGGGCTAGGGTTAGGGTTAGGGGACGGGGACGGTTTAGGGTCCAGGTGAGGGTACGGCAACGCTTTAGGGGGAGCGTGCGTGTGAGGGCGTGGGTTAGTGTTAGGGTATGGGTTAGGATTAGGGGACGGGTGAGTGTTAGGCTTCGGGGAAGGGTTAGGGTTAGGGTTCGGGCTAGGGTTAGGGTTAGGGAACGGGGACGGTTTCGGGTCCAGGTGAGGGTACGGCAACGCTTTAGGGGGAGCGTGCGTGTGAGGGCGCGGGTTAGTGTTAGCGTACGGGTTAGGATTAGGGGACGGGTGAGGGTCAGGCTTCGGGGAAGGGTTAGGGTTAGGGTTCGGGCTAGGGTTAGGGTTAGGGGACGGGGACGGTTTAGGGTCCAGGTGAGGGTACGGCAACGCTTTAGGGGGAGCGTGCGTGTGAGGGCGTGGGTTAGTGTTAGCGTACGGGTTAGGATTAGGGGACGGGTGAGGGTCAGGCTTCGGGGAAGGGTTAGGGTTAGGGTTCGGGCTAGGGTTAGGGTTAGGGGACGGGGACGGTTTAGGGTCCAGGTGAGGGTACGGCAACGCTGTAGGGGGAGCGTGCGTGTGAGGGCGCGTGATAGTGTTAGCGTACGGCTTAGGATTAGGGGACGGGTGAGGGTCAGGCTTCGGGGAAGGGTTAGGGTTAGGGTTCGGGCTAGGGTTAGGGTTAGGTGACGGGGACGGTTTAGGGTCCAGGTGAGGGTACGGCAACGCTTTAGGGGGAGCGTGCGTGTGAGGGCGCGGGTTAGTGTTAGGGTATGGGTTAGGATTAGGGGACGGGTGAGGGTCAGGCTTCGGGGAAGGGTTAGGGTTAGGGTTCGGGCTAGGGTTAGGGTTAGGGGACGGGTACGGTTTAGGGTCCAGGTGAGGGTACGGTAACACTTTAGGTGAAGCGTGCGTGTGAGGGCGCGGGTTAGTGTCAGCGTACGGGTTAGGATTAGGGGACGGGTGAGGGTCAGGCTTCGGGGAAGGGTTAGGGTTAGGGTTCGGGCTAGGGTTAGGGTTAGGGGACGGGGACGGTTTAGGGTCCAGGTGAGGGTACGGCAACACTTTAGGGGGAGCGTGCGTGTGAGGGCGCGGGTTAGTGTTAGCGTACGGGTTAGGATTAGGGGACGGGTGAGGGTCAGGCTTCGGGGAAGGGTTAGGGTTAGGGTTCGGGCTAGGGTTAGGGTTAGGGGACGGGTACGGTTTAGGGTCCAGGTGAGGGTACGGTAACACTTTAGGGGGAGCGTGCGTGTGAGGGCGCGGGTTAGTGTCAGCGTACGGGTTAGGATTAGGGGACGGGTGAGGGTCAGGCTTCGGGGAAGGGTTAGGGTTAGGGTTCGGGCTAGGGTTAGGGTTAGGGGACGGGGACGGTTTAGGGTCCAGGTGAGGGTACGGCAACGCTGTAGGGGGAGCGTGCGTGTGAGGGCGCGTGTTAGTGTTAGCGTACGGGTTAGGATTAGGGGACGGGTGAGGGTCAGGCTTCGGGGAAGGGTTAGGGTTAGGGTTCGGGCTAGGGTTAGGGTTAGGGGACGGGGACGGTTTAGGGTCCAGGTGAGGGTACGGCAACGCTGTAGGGGGAGCGTGCGTGTGAGGGCGCGTGATAGTGTTAGCGTACGGCTTAGGATTAGGGGACGGGTGAGGGTCAGGCTTCGGGGAAGGGTTAGGGTTAGGGTTCGGGCTAGGGTTAGGGTTAGGTGACGGGGACGGTTTAGGGTCCAGGTGAGGGTACGGCAACGCTTTAGGGGGAGCGTGCGTGTGAGGGCGCGGGTTAGTGTTAGGGTATGGGTTAGGATTAGGGGACGGGTGAGGGTCAGGCTTCGGGGAAGGGTTAGGGTTAGGGTTCGGGCTAGGGTTAGGGTTAGGGGACGGGGACGGTTTAGGGTCCAGGTGAGTGTACGGCAACGCTTTAGGGGGAGCGTGCGTGTGAGGGCGCGGGTTAGTGTTAGCGTACGGGTTAGGATTAGGGGACGGGTGAGGGTCAGGCTTCGGGGAAGGGTTAGGGTTAGGGTTCGGGCTAGGGTTAGGGTTAGGGGACGGGGACGGTTTAGGGTCCAGGTGAGGGTACGGCAACGCTTTAGGGGGAGCGTGCGTGTGAGGGCGCGGGTTAGTGTTAGCGTACGGGTTAGGATTAGGGGACGGGTGAGTGTCAGGCTTCGGGGAAGGGTTAGGGTTACGGTTCGGGCTAGGGTTAGGGTTAGGGGACGGGGACGGTTTAGGGTCCAGGTGAGGGTACGGTAACACTTTAGGGGGAGCGTGCGTGTGAGGGCGCGGGTTAGTGTCAGCGTACGGGTTAGGATTAGGGGACGGGTGAGGGTCAGGCTTCGGGGAAGGGTTAGGGTTAGGGTTCGGGCTAGGGTTAGCGTTAGGGGACGGGGACGGTTTAGGGTCCAGGTTAGGGTATGGCAACGCTTTAGGGGGAGCGTGCGTGTGAGGGCGCGCGTTAGTGTTAGCGTACGGCTTAGGATTAGGGGACGGGTGAGGGTCAGGCTTCGGGGAAGGGTTAGGGTTAGGGTTCGGGCTAGGGTTAGGGTTAGGGGATGGGGACGGTTTAGGGTCCAGGTGAGGGTACGGCAACGCTTTAGGGGTAGCGTGCGTGTGAGTGTGCGGGTTAGTGTTAGGGTATGGGTTAGGATTAGGGGACGGGTGAGGGTCAGGCTTCGGGGAAGGGTTAGGGTTAGGGTTGGGGCTAGGGTTAGGGTTAGGGGACGGGGACGGTTTAGGGTCCAGGTGAGGGTACGGCAACGCTTTAGGGGGAGGGTGCGTGTGAGGGCGCGTTAGTGTTAGCGTACGGCTTAGGATTAGGGGACGGGTGAGGGTCAGGCTTCGGGGAAGGGTTAGGGTTAGGGTTCGGGCTAGGGTTAGGGTTAGGGGACGGGGACTGTTTAGGGTCCAGGTGAGGGTACAGCAACGCTTTAGGGGGAGCGTGCGTGTGAGGGTGCGGGTTAGTGTTAGGGTATGTGTTAGGATTAGGGGACGGGTGAGGGTCAGGCTTCGGGGAAGGGTTAGGGTTAGGGTTCGGGCTAGGGTTAGGGTTTTGGGACAGGGACGGTTTAGGGTCCAGGTGAGGGTACGGCAACGCTTTAGGGGGAGCGTGCGTGTGAGGGCGCGGGTTAGTGTTAGCGTACGGGTTAGGATTAGGGGACGGGTGAGGGTCAGGCTTCGGGAAAGGGTTAGGGTTAGGGTTCGGGCTAGGGTTAGGGTTAGGGGACGGGGACGGTTTAGGGTCCAGGTGAGGGTACGGTAACACTTTAGGGGGAGCGTGCGTGTGAGGGCGCGGGTTAGTGTCAGCGTACGGGTTAGGATTAGGGGACGGGTGAGGGTCAGGCTTCGGGGAAGGGTTAGGGTTAGGGTTCGGGCTAGGGTTAGGGTTAGGGGACGGGGACGGTTTAGGGTCCAGGTGAGGGTACGGCAACGCTTTAGGGGGAGCGTGCGTGTGAGGGCGCGGGGTAGTGTTAGCGTACGGGTTAGGATTAGGGGACGGGTGAGGGTCAGGCTTCGGGGAAGGGTTAGGGTTAGGGTTCGGGCTAGGGTTAGGGTTAGGGGACGGGGACGGTTTAGGGTCCAGGTGAGGGTACGGCAACGCTTTAGGGGGAGCGTGCGTGTGAGGGCGCAGGTTAGTGTTAATGTACGGGTTAGGATTAGGGGACGGGTGAGGGTCAGGCTTCGGGGAAGGGTTAGGGTTAGGGTTCGGGCTAGGGTTAGGGTTAGGGGACGGGGACGGTTTAGGGTCCAGGTGAGGGTACGGCAACGCTTTAGGGGGAGCGTGCGTGTGAGGGCGTGGGTTAGTGTTAGGGTATGGGTTAGGATTAGGGGACGGGTGAGTGTTAGGCTTCGGGGAAGGGTTAGGGTTAGGGTTCGGGCTAGGGTTAGGGTTAGGGAACGGGGACGGTTTCGGGTCCAGGTGAGGGTACGGCAACGCTTTAGGGGGAGCGTGCGTGTGAGGGCGCGGGTTAGTGTTAGCGTACGGGTTAGGATTAGGGGACGGGTGAGGGTCAGGCTTCGGGGAAGGGTTAGGGTTAGGGTTCGGGCTAGGGTTAGGGTTAGGGGACGGGGACGGTTTAGGGTCCAGGTGAGGGTACGGCAACGCTTTAGGGGGAGCGTGCGTGTGAGGGCGTGGGTTAGTGTTAGCGTACGGGTTAGGATTAGGGGACGGGTGAGGGTCAGGCTTCGGGGAAGGGTTAGGGTTAGGGTTCGGGCTAGGGTTAGGGTTAGGGGACGGGGACGGTTTAGGGTCCAGGTGAGGGTACGGCAACGCTGTAGGGGGAGCGTGCGTGTGAGGGCGCGTGATAGTGTTAGCGTACGGCTTAGGATTAGGGGACGGGTGAGGGTCAGGCTTCGGGGAAGGGTTAGGGTTAGGGTTCGGGCTAGGGTTAGGGTTAGGTGACGGGGACGGTTTAGGGTCCAGGTGAGGGTACGGCAACGCTTTAGGGGGAGCGTGCGTGTGAGGGCGCGGGTTAGTGTTAGGGTATGGGTTAGGATTAGGGGACGGGTGAGGGTCAGGCTTCGGGGAAGGGTTAGGGTTAGGGTTCGGGCTAGGGTTAGGGTTAGGGGACGGGTACGGTTTAGGGTCCAGGTGAGGGTACGGTAACACTTTAGGTGAAGCGTGCGTGTGAGGGCGCGGGTTAGTGTCAGCGTACGGGTTAGGATTAGGGGACGGGTGAGGGTCAGGCTTCGGGGAAGGGTTAGGGTTAGGGTTCGGGCTAGGGTTAGGGTTAGGGGACGGGGACGGTTTAGGGTCCAGGTGAGGGTACGGCAACACTTTAGGGGGAGCGTGCGTGTGAGGGTGTGGGTTAGTGTTAGGGTATGGGTTAGGATTAGGGGACGGGTGAGTGTTAGGCTTCGGGGAAGGGTTAGGGTTAGGGTTCGGGCTAGGGTTAGTGTTAGGGGACGGGGACGGTTTAGGGTCCAGGTGAGGGTACGGCAACGCTTTAGGGGGAGCGTGCGTGTGAGGGCGCGGGTTAGTGTTAGCGTACGGGTTAGGATTAGGGGACGGGTGAGGGTCAGGCTTCGGGGAAGGGTTAGGGTTAGGCTTCGGGCTAGGGTTAGGGTTAGGGGACGGGGACGGTTTAGGGTCCAGGTGAGGGTATGGCAACGCTTTAGGGGGAGCGTGCGTGTGAGGGCGCGTGATAGTGTTAGCGTACGGCTTAGGATTAGGGGACGGGTGAGGGTCAGGCTTCGGGGAAGGGTTAGGGTTAGGGTTCGGGCTAGGGTTAGGGTTAGGTGACGGGGACGGTTTAGGGTCCAGGTGAGGGTACGGCAACGCTTTAGGGGGAGCGTGCGTGTGAGGGCGCGGGTTAGTGTTAGGGTATGGGTTAGGATTAGGGGACGGGTGAGGGTCAGGCTTCGGGGAAGGGTTAGGGTTAGGGTTCGGGCTAGGGTTAGGGTTAGGGGACGGGGACGGTTTAGGGTCCAGGTGAGTGTACGGCAACGCTTTAGGGGGAGCGTGCGTGTGAGGGCGCGGGTTAGTGTTAGCGTACGGGTTAGGATTAGGGGACGGGTGAGGGTCAGGCTTCGGGGAAGGGTTAGGGTTAGGGTTCGGGCTAGGGTTAGGGTTAGGGGACGGGGACGGTTTAGGGTCCAGGTGAGGGTACGGCAACGCTTTAGGGGGAGCGTGCGTGTGAGGGCGCGGGTTAGTGTTAGCGTACGGGTTAGGATTAGGGGACGGGTGAGGGTCAGGCTTCGGGGAAGGGTTAGGGTTAGGGTTCGGGCTAGGGTTAGGGTTAGGGGACGGGGACGGTTTAGGGTCCAGGTGAGGGTACGGCAACGCTTTAGGGGGAGCGTGCGTGTGAGGGCGCGGGTTAGTGTTAGCGTACGGGTTAGGATTAGGGGAAGGGTGAGGGTCAGGCTTCGGGGAAGTGTTAGGGTTAGGGTTCGGGCTAGGGTTAGGGTTAGGGGACGGGGACGGTTTAGGGTCCAGGTGAGGGTACGGCAACGCTTTAGGGGGAGCGTGCGTGTGAGGGCGCGGGTTAGTGTTAGGGTACGGGTTAGGATTAGGGGACGGGTGGGGGTCAGGCTTCGGGGAAGGGTTAGGGATAGGGTTCGGGCTAGGGTTAGGGTTAGGGGACGGGGACGGTTTAGGGTCCAGGTGAGGGTACGGCAACGCTTTAGGGGGAGCGTGCGTGTGAGGGCGCGGGTTAGTGTTAGCGTACGGGTTAGGATTAGGGGACGGGTGAGGGTCAGGGTTCGGGGAAGGGTTAGGGTTAGGGTTCGGGCTAGGGTTAGGGTTAGGGGACGGGGACGGTTTAGGGTCCAGGTGAGGGTACGGCAACGCTTTAGGGGGAGCGTGCGTGTGAGGGCGCGGGTTAGTGTTAGCGTACGGGTTAGGATTAGGGGACGGGTGAGGGTCAGGCTTCGGGGAAGGGTTAGGGTTAGGGTTCGGGCTAGGGTTAGGGTTAGGGGACGGGGACGGTTTAGGGTCCAGGTGAGGGTACGGCAACGCTTTAGGGGGAGCGTGCGTGTGAGGGCGCGGGTTAGTGTTAGGGTACGGGTTAGGATTAGGGGACGGGTGAGGGTCAGGGTTCGGGGAAGGGTTAGGGTTAGGGTTCGGGCTAGGGTTAGGGTTAGGGGACGGGGACGGTTTAGTGTCCAGGTGAGGGTACGGCAACGCTTTAGGGGGAGCGTGAGTGTGAGGGCGCGGGTTAGTGTCAGCGTACGGGTTAGGATTAGGGGACGGGTGAGGGTCAGGCTTCGGGGAAGGGTTAGGGTTAGGGTTCGGGCTAGGGTTAGGGTTAGGTGACGGGGACGGTTTAGGGTCCAGGTGAGGGTACGGCAACGCTTTAGGGGGAGCGTGCGTGTGAGGGCGCGGGTTAGTGTTAGCGTACGGGTTAGGATTAGGGGACGGGTGAGGGTCAGGCTTCGGGGAAGGGTTAGGGTTAGGGTTCGGGCTAGGGTTAGGGTTAGGGGACGGGGACGGTTTAGGGTCCAGGTGAGGGTACGGTAACGCTTTAGGGGGAGCGTGCGTGTGAGGGCGCGGGTTAGTGTCAGCGTACGGGTTAGGATTAGGGGACGGGTGAGGGTCAGGCTTCGGGGAAGGGTTAGGGTTAGGGTTCGGGCTAGGGTTAGGGTTAGGGGACGGGGACGGTTTAGGGTCCAGGTTAGGGTATGGCAACGCTTTAGGGGGAGCGTGCGTGTGAGGGTGCGGGTTAGTGTTAGGGTATGTGTTAGGATTAGGGGACGGGTGAGGGTCAGGCTTCGGGGAAGGGTTAGGGTTAGGGTTCGGGCTAGGGTTAGGGTTAGGGAACGGGGACGGTTTCGGGTCCAGGTGAGGGTACGGCAACGCTTTAGGGGGAGCGTGCGTTTGAGGGCGCGGGTTAGTGTTAGCGTACGGGTTAGGATTAGGGGACGGGTGAGGATCAGGCTTCGGGGAAGGGTTAGGGTTAGGGTTCGGGCTAGGGTTAGGGTTAGGGGACGGGGACGGTTTAGGGTCCAGGTGAGGGTACGGCAACGCTTTAGAGGGAGCGTGCGTGTGAGGGCGCGGGTTAGTGTTAGCGTACGGGTTAGGATTAGGGGACGGGTGAGGGTCAGGCTTCGGGGAAGGGTTAGGGTTAGGGTTCGGGCTAGGGTTAGGGTTAGGGGACGGGGACGGTTTAGGGTCCAGGTGAGGGTACGGCAACGCTGTAGGGGGAGCGTGCGTGTGAGGGCGCGTGATAGTGTTAGCGTACGGCTTAGGATTAGGGGACGGGTGAGGGTCAGGCTTCGGGGAAGGGTTAGGGTTAGGGTTCGGGCTAGGGTTAGGGTTAGGTGACGGGGACGGTTTAGGGTCCAGGTGAGGGTACGGCAACGCTTTAGGGGGAGCGTGCGTGTGAGGGCGCGGGTTAGTGTTAGGGTATGGGTTAGGATTAGGGGACGGGTGAGGGTCAGGCTTCGGGGAAGGGTTAGGGTTAGGGTTCGGGCTAGGGTTAGGGTTAGGGGACGGGCACGGTTTAGGGTCCAGGTGAGGGTACGGCAACGCTTTAGGGGGAGCGTGCGTGTGAGGGCGCGGGTTAGTGTTAGCGTACGGGTTAGGATTAGGGGACGGGTGAGGGTCAGGTTCGGGGAAGGGTTAGGGTTAGGGTTCGGGCTAGGGTTAGGGTTAGGGGACGGGGACGGTTTAGGGTCCAGGTGAGGGTACGGCAACGCTTTAGGGGGAGCGTGCGTGTGAGGGCGCGGGTTAGTGTTAGCGTACGGGTTAGGATTAGGGGACGGGAGAGGGTCATGCTTCGGGGAAGGGTTAGGGTTAGGGTTCGGGCTAGGGTTAGGGTTAGGGGACGGGGACGGTTTTGGGTCCAGGTGAGGGTACGGCAACGCTTTAGGGGGAGCGTGCGTGTGAGGGCGTGGGTTAGTGTTAGCGTACGGGTTAGGATTAGGGGACGGGTGAGGGTCAGGCTTCGGGGAAGGGTTAGGGTTAGGGTTCGGGCTAGGGTTAGGGTTAGGTGACAGGGACGGTTTAGGGTCCAGGTGAGCGTACGGCAACGCTTTAGGGGGAGCGTGCGTGTGAGGGCGCGGGTTAGTTTTAGCGTACGGGTTAGGATTAGGGGACGGGTGAGGGTCAGGCTTCGGGGAAGGGTTAGGGTTAGGGTTCGGGCTAGGGTTAGGGTTAGGGGACGGGGACGGTTTAGGGTCCAGGTGAGGGTACGGCAACGCTTTAGGGGGAGTGTGCGTGTGAGGGCGCGGGTTAGTGTTAGGGTACGGGTTAGGATTAGGGGACGGGTGAGGGTCAGGCTTCGGGGAAGGGTTAGGGTTAGGGTTCGGTCTAGGGTTAGGGTTAGGGGACGGGGACAGTTTAGGGTCCAGGTGAGGGTACGGCAACGCTTTAGGGGGAGCGTGCGTGTGAGGGCGCGGGTTAGTGTTAGCGTACGGGTTAGGATTAGGGGACGGGTGAGGGTCAGGCTTCTGGGAAGGGTTAGGGTTAGGGTTCGGGCTAGGGTTAGGGTTTTGGGACAGGGACGGTTTAGGGTCCAGGTGAGGGTACGGCAACGCTTTAGGGGGAGCGTGCGTGTGAGGGCGCGGGTTAGTGTTAGCGTACGGGTTAGGATTAGGGGACGGGTGAGGGTCAGGCTTCGGGGAAGGGTTAGGGTTAGGGTTCGGGCTAGGGTTAGGGTTAGGGGACGGGTACGGTTTAGGGTCCAGGTGAGGGTACGGGAACACTTTAGGGGGAGCGTGCGTGTGAGGGCGCGGGTTAGTGTCAGCGTACGGGTTAGGATTAGGGGACGGGTGAGGGTCAGGCTTCGGGGAAGGGTTAGGGTTAGGGTTCGGGCTAGGGTTAGGGTTAGGGGACGGGGACGGTTTAGGGTCCAGGTGAGGGTACGGCAACGCTTTAGGGGGAGCGTGCGTGTGAGGGCGCGGGTTAGTGTTAGCGTACGGGTTAGGATTAGGGGACGGGTGAGGGTCAGGCTTCGGGGACGGTTTAGGGTTAGGGTTCGGGCTAGGGTTAGGGTTAGGGGACGGGGACGGTTTAGGGTCCAGGTGAGGGTACGGCAACGCTTTAGGGGGAGCGTGCGTGTGAGGGCGCGGGTTAGTGTTAGGGTATGGCTAAGGATTAGGGGACGGGAGAGGGTCAGGCTTCGGGGAAGGGTTAGGGTTAGGGTTAGGGCTAGGGTTAGGGTTAGGAGACGGGGACGGTTTAGGGTCCAGGTGAGGGTACGGCAACGCTTTAGGGGGAGCGTGCATGTGAGGGCGCGGGTTAGTGTTAGCGTACGGGTTAGGATTAGGGGACGGGTGAGGGTCAGGCTTCGGGGAAGGGTTAGGGTTAGGGTTCGGGCTAGGGTTAGGGTTAGGGGACGGGGTCGGTTTAGGGTCCAGGTGAGGGTACGGCAACGCTTTAGGGGGAGCGTGCGTGTGAGGGCGCGGGTTAGTGTTAGCGTACGGCTTAGGATTAGGGGACGGATGAGGGTCAGGCTTCGGGGAAGGGTTAGGGTTAGGGTTCGGGCTAGGGTTAGGGTTAGGGGACGAGGACGGTTTAGGGTCCAGGTGAGGGTACGGCAACGCTTTAGGGGGAGCGTGTGTGTGAGGGCGCGCGTTAGTGTTAGCGTACGGTTTAGGATTAGGGGACGAGTGAGGGTCAGGCTTCGGGGAAGGGTTAGGGTTAGGGTTCGGGCTAGGGTTAGGGTTAGGGGACGGGGACGGTTTAGGGTCCAGGTGAGGGTACGGCAACGCTTTAGGGGGAGCGTGCGTGTGAGGGCGCGGGGTAGTGTTAGCGTACGGGTTAGGATTAGGGGACGGGTGAGGGTCAGGCTTCGGGGAAGGGTTAGGGTTAGGGTTCGGGCTAGGGTTAGGGTTAGGGGACGGGGACGGTTTAGGGTCCAGGTGAGGGTACGGCAACGCTTTAGGGGGAGCGTGCGTGTGAGGGCGCAGGTTAGTGTTAATGTACGGGTTAGGATTAGGGGACGGGTGAGGGTCAGGCTTCGGGGAAGGGTTAGGGTTAGGGTTCGGGCTAGGGTTAGGGTTAGGGGACGGGGACGGTTTAGGGTCCAGGTGAGGGTACGGCAACGCTTTAGGGGGAGCGTGCGTGTGAGGGCGTGGGTTAGTGTTAGGGTATGGGTTAGGATTAGGGGAGGGTGAGTGTTAGGCTTCGGGGAAGGGTTAGGGTTAGGGTTCGGGCTAAGGTTAGGGTTAGGGAACGGGGACGGTTTCGGGTCCAGGTGAGGGTACGGCAACGTTTTAGGGGGAGCGTGCGTGTGAGGGCGCGGGTTAGTGTTAGCGTACGGGTTAGGATTAGGGGACGGGTGAGGGTCAGGCTTCGGGGAAGGGTTAGGGTTAGGGTTCGGGCTAGGGTTAGGGTTAGGGGACGGGGACGGTTTAGGGCCCAGGTGAGGGTACGGAAATGCTGTAGGGTGAGCGTGCGTGTGAGGGCGCGTGATAGTGTTAGCGTACGGCTTAGGATTAGGGGACGGGTGAGGGTCAGGCTTCGGGGAAGGGTTAGGGTTAGGGTTCGGGCTAGGGTTAGGGTTAGGTGACGGGGACGGTTTAGGGTCCAGGTGAGGGTACGGCAACGCTTTAGGGGGAGCGTGCGTGTGAGGGCGCGGGTTAGTGTTAGGGTATGGGTTAGGATTAGGGGACGGGTGAGGGTCAGGCTTCGGGGAAGGGTTAGGGTTAGGGTTCGGGCTAGGGTTAGGGTTAGGGGACGGGGACGGTTTAGGGTCCAGGTGAGGGTACGGCAACGCTTTAGGGGGAGCGTGCGTGTGAGGGCGCGGGTTAGTGTTAGCGTACGGGTTAGGATTAGGGGACGGGTGAGGGTCAGGCTTCGGGGAAGGGTTAGGGTTAGGGTTCGGGCTAGGGTTAGGGTTAGGGGACGGGGACGGTTTAGGGTCCAGGTGAGGGTACGGCAACGCTTTAGGGGGAGCGTGCGTGTGAGGGCGCGGGTTAGTGTTAGCGTACGGTTTAGGATTAGGGGACGGGAGAGGGTCATGCTTCGGGGAAGGGTTAGGGTTAGGGTTCGGGGTAGGGTTAGGGTTAGGGGACGGGGACGGTTTAGGGTCCAGGTGAGGGTACGGCAACGCTTTAGGGGGAGCGTGCGTGTGAGTGCGTGGGTTAGTGTTAGCGTATGGGTTAGGATTAGGGGACGGGTGAGGGTCAGGCTTCGGGGAAGGGTTAGGGTTAGGGTTCGGGCTAGGCTTAGGGTTAGGGGACGGGGACGGTTTTGGGTCCAGGTGAGGGTACGGCAACGCTTTAGGGGGAGCGTGCGTGTGAGGGCGCGGGTTAGTGTTAGCGTACGTGTGAGGATTACGGGACGGGTGAGGGTCAGGCTTCGGGGAAGGGTTAGGGTTAGGGTTCGGGCTAGGGTTAGGGTTAGGGGACGGGGATGGTTTATGGTCCAGGTGAGTGTACGGCAACGCTTTAGGGGGAGCGTGCGTGTGAGGGCGCGGGTTAGTGTTAGCGTACGGGTTAGGATTAGGGGACGGGTGAGGGTCAGGCTTCGGGGAAGTGTTAGGGTTAGGGTTCGGGCTAGGGTTAGGGTTAGGGGACGGGGACGGTTTAGGGTCCAGGTGAGGGTACAGCAACGCTTTAGGGGGAGCGTGCGTGTGAGGGCGCGGGTTAGTGTTAGCGAACGGGTTAGGATTAGGGGACGGGTGAGGGTCAGGCTTCGGGGAAGGGTTAGGGTTAGGGTTCGGGCTAGCGTTAGGTTTAGGGGACGGGGACGGTTTAGGGTCCAGGTGAGGGTACGGCAACGCTTTAGGGGGAGCGTGCGTGTGAGGGCGCGGGTTAGTGTTAGGGTACGGGTTAGGATTAGGGAACGGGTGAGGGTCAGGCTTTGGGGAAGTGTTAGGGTTAGGGTTCGGGCTAGGGTTAGGGTTAGGGTACGGGGACGGTTTAGGGTCCAGGTGAGGGTACGGCAACGCTTTAGGGGGAGCGTGCGTGTGAGGGCGCGTGTTAGTGTTAGCGTACGGGTTAGGATTAGGGGACGGGTGAGGGTCAGGCTTCGGGGAAGGGTTAGGGTTAGGGTTCGGGCTAGGGTTAGGGTTAGGGGACGGGGACGGTTTCGGGTCCAGGTGAGGGTACGGCAACGCTTTAGGGGGAGCGTGCGTGTGAGGGCGTGGGTTAGTGTTAGCGTATGGGTTAGGATTAGGGGACGGGTGAGGGTCAGGCTTCGGGGAAGGGTTAGGGTTAGGGTTCGGGCTAGGCTTAGGGTTAGGTGACGGGGACGGTTTAGGGTCCAGGTGAGGGTACGGCAACGCTTTAGGGGGAGCGTGCGTGTGAGGGCGCGGGTTAGTGTTAGCGTACGGGTTAGGATTAGGGGACGGGTGAGGGTCAGGCTTCGGGGAAGGGTTAGGGTTAGGGTTCGGGCTAGGGTTAGGGTTAGGGGACGGGGACGGTTTAGGGTCCAGGTGAGGGTACGGTAACGCTTTAGGGGGAGCGTGCGTGTGAGGGCGCGGGTTAGTGTCAGCGTACGGGTTAGGATTAGGGGACGGGTGAGGGTCAGGCTTCGGGGAAGGGTGAGGGTTAGGGTTCGGGCTAGGGTTAGGGTTAGGGGACGGGGACGGTTTAGGGTCCAGGTTAGGGTATGGCAACGCTTTAGGGGGAGCGTGCGTGTGAGGGTGCGGGTTAGTGTTAGGGTATGTGTTAGGATTAGGGGACGGGTGAGGGTCAGGCTTCGGGGAAGGGTTAGGGTTAGGGTTCGGGCTAGGGTTAGGGTTAGGGAACGGGGACGGTTTCGGGTCCAGGTGAGGGTACGGCAACGCTTTAGGGGGAGCGTGCGTTTGAGGGCGCGGGTTAGTGTTAGCGTACGGGTTAGGATTAGGGGACGGGTGAGGATCAGGCTTCGGGGAAGGGTTAGGGTTAGGGTTCGGGCTAGGGTTAGGGTTAGGGGACGGGGACGGTTTAGGGTCCAGGTGAGGGTACGGCAACGCTTTAGAGGGAGCGTGCGTGTGAGGGCGCGGGTTAGTGTTAGCGTACGGGTTAGGATTAGGGGACGGGTGAGGGTCAGGCTTCGGGGAAGGGTTAGGGTTAGGGTTCGGGCTAGGGTTAGGGTTAGGGGACGGGGACGGTTTAGGGTCCAGGTGAGGGTACGGCAACGCTGTAGGGGGAGCGTGCGTGTGAGGGCGCGTGATAGTGTTAGCGTACGGCTTAGGATTAGGGGACGGGTGAGGGTCAGGCTTCGGGGAAGGGTTAGGGTTAGGGTTCGGGCTAGGGTTAGGGTTAGGTGACGGGGACGGTTTAGGGTCCAGGTGAGGGTACGGCAACGCTTTAGGGGGAGCGTGCGTGTGAGGGCGCGGGTTAGTGTTAGGGTATGGGTTAGGATTAGGGGACGGGTGAGGGTCAGGCTTCGGGGAAGGGTTAGGGTTAGGGTTCGGGCTAGGGTTAGGGTTAGGGGACGGGCACGGTTTAGGGTCCAGGTGAGGGTACGGCAACGCTTTAGGGGGAGCGTGCGTGTGAGGGCGCGGGTTAGTGTTAGCGTACGGGTTAGGATTAGGGGACGGGTGAGGGTCAGGTTCGGGGAAGGGTTAGGGTTAGGGTTCGGGCTAGGGTTAGGGTTAGGGGACGGGGACGGTTTAGGGTCCAGGTGAGGGTACGGCAACGCTTTAGGGGGAGCGTGCGTGTGAGGGCGCGGGTTAGTGTTAGCGTACGGGTTAGGATTAGGGGACGGGAGAGGGTCATGCTTCGGGGAAGGGTTAGGGTTAGGGTTCGGGCTAGGGTTAGGGTTAGGGGACGGGGACGGTTTTGGGTCCAGGTGAGGGTACGGCAACGCTTTAGGGGGAGCGTGCGTGTGAGGGCGTGGGTTAGTGTTAGCGTACGGGTTAGGATTAGGGGACGGGTGAGGGTCAGGCTTCGGGGAAGGGTTAGGGTTAGGGTTCGGGCTAGGGTTAGGGTTAGGTGACAGGGACGGTTTAGGGTCCAGGTGAGCGTACGGCAACGCTTTAGGGGGAGCGTGCGTGTGAGGGCGCGGGTTAGTTTTAGCGTACGGGTTAGGATTAGGGGACGGGTGAGGGTCAGGCTTCGGGGAAGGGTTAGGGTTAGGGTTCGGGCTAGGGTTAGGGTTAGGGGACGGGGACGGTTTAGGGTCCAGGTGAGGGTACGGCAACGCTTTAGGGGGAGTGTGCGTGTGAGGGCGCGGGTTAGTGTTAGGGTACGGGTTAGGATTAGGGGACGGGTGAGGGTCAGGCTTCGGGGAAGGGTTAGGGTTAGGGTTCGGTCTAGGGTTAGGGTTAGGGGACGGGGACAGTTTAGGGTCCAGGTGAGGGTACGGCAACGCTTTAGGGGGAGCGTGCGTGTGAGGGCGCGGGTTAGTGTTAGCGTACGGGTTAGGATTAGGGGACGGGTGAGGGTCAGGCTTCTGGGAAGGGTTAGGGTTAGGGTTCGGGCTAGGGTTAGGGTTTTGGGACAGGGACGGTTTAGGGTCCAGGTGAGGGTACGGCAACGCTTTAGGGGGAGCGTGCGTGTGAGGGCGCGGGTTAGTGTTAGCGTACGGGTTAGGATTAGGGGACGGGTGAGGGTCAGGCTTCGGGGAAGGGTTAGGGTTAGGGTTCGGGCTAGGGTTAGGGTTAGGGGACGGGTACGGTTTAGGGTCCAGGTGAGGGTACGGGAACACTTTAGGGGGAGCGTGCGTGTGAGGGCGCGGGTTAGTGTCAGCGTACGGGTTAGGATTAGGGGACGGGTGAGGGTCAGGCTTCGGGGAAGGGTTAGGGTTAGGGTTCGGGCTAGGGTTAGGGTTAGGGGACGGGGACGGTTTAGGGTCCAGGTGAGGGTACGGCAACGCTTTAGGGGGAGCGTGCGTGTGAGGGCGCGGGTTAGTGTTAGCGTACGGGTTAGGATTAGGGGACGGGTGAGGGTCAGGCTTCGGGGACGGTTTAGGGTTAGGGTTCGGGCTAGGGTTAGGGTTAGGGGACGGGGACGGTTTAGGGTCCAGGTGAGGGTACGGCAACGCTTTAGGGGGAGCGTGCGTGTGAGGGCGCGGGTTAGTGTTAGCGTACGGGTTAGGATTAGGGGACGGGAGAGGGTCAGGCTTCGGGGAAGGGTTAGGGTTAGGGTTAGGGCTAGGGTTAGGGTTAGGAGACGGGGACGGTTTAGGGTCCAGGTGAGGTTACGGCAACGCTTTAGGGGGAGCGTGCATGTGAGGGCGCGGGTTAGTGTTAGCGTACGGGTTAGGATTAGGGGACGGGTGAGGGTCAGGCTTCGGGGAAGGGTTAGGGTTAGGGTTCGGGCTAGGGTTAGGGTTAGGGGACGGGGTCGGTTTAGGGTCCAGGTGAGGGTACGGCAACGCTTTAGGGGGAGCGTGCGTGTGAGGGCGCGGGTTAGTGTTAGCGTACGGCTTAGGATTAGGGGACGGGTGAGGGTCAGGCTTCGGGGAAGGGTTAGGGTTAGGGTTCGGGCTAGGGTTAGGGTTAGGGGACGAGGACGGTTTAGGGTCCAGGTGAGGGTACGGCAACGCTTTAGGGGGAGCGTGTGTGTGAGGGCGCGCGTTAGTGTTAGCGTACGGTTTAGGATTAGGGGACGAGTGAGGGTCAGGCTTCGGGGAAGGGTTAGGGTTAGGGTTCGGGCTAGGGTTAGGGTTAGGGGACGGGGACGGTTTAGGGTCCAGGTGAGGGTACGGCAACGCTTTAGGGGGAGCGTGCGTGTGAGGGCGCGGGGTAGTGTTAGCGTACGGGTTAGGATTAGGGGACGGGTGAGGGTCAGGCTTCGGGGAAGGGTTAGGGTTAGGGTTCGGGCTAGGGTTAGGGTTAGGGGACGGGGACGGTTTAGGGTCCAGGTGAGGGTACGGCAACGCTTTAGGGGGAGCGTGCGTGTGAGGGCGCAGGTTAGTGTTAATGTACGGGTTAGGATTAGGGGACGGGTGAGGGTCAGGCTTCGGGGAAGGGTTAGGGTTAGGGTTCGGGCTAGGGTTAGGGTTAGGGGACGGGGACGGTTTAGGGTCCAGGTGAGGGTACGGCAACGCTTTAGGGGGAGCGTGCGTGTGAGGGCGTGGGTTAGTGTTAGGGTATGGGTTAGGATTAGGGGAGGGTGAGTGTTAGGCTTCGGGGAAGGGTTAGGGTTAGGGTTCGGGCTAAGGTTAGGGTTAGGGAACGGGGACGGTTTCGGGTCCAGGTGAGGGTACGGCAACGTTTTAGGGGGAGCGTGCGTGTGAGGGCGCGGGTTAGTGTTAGCGTACGGGTTAGGATTAGGGGACGGGTGAGGGTCAGGCTTCGGGGAAGGGTTAGGGTTAGGGTTCGGGCTAGGGTTAGGGTTAGGGGACGGGGACGGTTTAGGGCCCAGGTGAGGGTACGGAAATGCTGTAGGGGGAGCGTGCGTGTGAGGGCGCGTGATAGTGTTAGCGTACGGCTTAGGATTAGGGGACGGGTGAGGGTCAGGCTTCGGGGAAGGGTTAGGGTTAGGGTTCGGGCTAGGGTTAGGGTTAGGTGACGGGGACGGTTTAGGGTCCAGGTGAGGGTACGGCAACGCTTTAGGGGGAGCGTGCGTGTGAGGGCGCGGGTTAGTGTTAGGGTATGGGTTAGGATTAGGGGACGGGTGAGGGTCAGGCTTCGGGGAAGGGTTAGGGTTAGGGTTCGGGCTAGGGTTAGGTTTAGGGGACGGGGACGGTTTAGGGTCCAGGTGAGGGTACGGCAACGCTTTAGGGGGAGCGTGCGTGTGAGGGCGCGGGTTAGTGTTAGCGTACGGGTTAGGATTAGGGGACGGGTGAGGGTCAGGCTTCGGGGAAGGGTTAGGGTTAGGGTTCGGGCTAGGGTTAGGGTTAGGGGACGGGGACGGTTTAGGGTCCAGGTGAGGGTACGGCAACGCTTTAGGGGGAGCGTGCGTGTGAGGGCGCGGGTTAGTGTTAGCGTACGGTTTAGGATTAGGGGACGGGAGAGGGTCATGCTTCGGGGAAGGGTTAGGGTTAGGGTTCGGGGTAGGGTTAGGGTTAGGGGACGGGGACGGTTTAGGGTCCAGGTGAGGGTACGGCAACGCTTTAGGGGGAGCGTGCGTGTGAGTGCGTGGGTTAGTGTTAGCGTATGGGTTAGGATTAGGGGACGGGTGAGGGTCAGGCTTCGGGGAAGGGTTAGGGTTAGGGTTCGGGCTAGGCTTAGGGTTAGGGGACGGGGACGGTTTTGGGTCCAGGTGAGGGTACGGCAACGCTTTAGGGGGAGCGTGCGTGTGAGGGCGCGGGTTAGTGTTAGCGTACGTGTGAGGATTACGGGACGGGTGAGGGTCAGGCTTCGGGGAAGGGTTAGGGTTAGGGTTCGGGCTAGGGTTAGGGTTAGGTGACGGGGATGGTTTATGGTCCAGGTGAGTGTACGGCAACGCTTTAGGGGGAGCGTGCGTGTGAGGGCGCGGGTTAGTGTTAGCGTACGGGTTAGGATTAGGGGACGGGTGAGGGTCAGGCTTCGGGGAAGGGTTAGGGTTAGGGTTCGGGCTAGGGTTAGGGTTAGGGGACGGGGACGGTTTAGGGTCCAGGTGAGGGTACAGCAACGCTTTAGGGGGAGCGTGCGTGTGAGGGCGCGGGTTAGTGTTAGCGAACGGGTTAGGATTAGGGGACGGGTGAGGGTCAGGCTTCGGGGAAGGGTTAGGGTTAGGGTTCGGGCTAGCGTTAGGGTTAGGGGACGGGGACGGTTTAGGGTCCAGGTGAGGGTACGGCAACGCTTTAGGGGGAGCGTGCGTGTGAGGGCGCGGGTTAGTGTTAGGGTACGGGTTAGGATTAGGGGACGGGTGAGGGTCAGGCTTTGGGGAAGTGTTAGGGTTAGGGTTCGGGCTAGGGTTAGGGTTAGGGTACGGGGACGGTTTAGGGTCCAGGTGAGGGTACGGCAACGCTTTAGGGGGAGCGTGCGTGTGAGGGCGCGTGTTAGTGTTAGCGTACGGGTTAGGATTAGGGGACGGGTGAGGGTCAGGCTTCGGGGAAGGGTTAGGGTTAGGGTTCGGGCTAGGGTTAGGGTTAGGGGACGGGGACGGTTTCGGGTCCAGGTGAGGGTACGGCAACGCTTTAGGGGGAGCGTGCGTGTGAGGGCGTGGGTTAGTGTTAGCGTATGGGTTAGGATTAGGGGACGGGTGAGGGTCAGGCTTCGGGGAAGGGTTAGGGTTAGGGTTCGGGCTAGGCTTAGGGTTAGGGAACGGGGACGGTTTTGGGTCCAGGTGAGGGTACGGCAACGCTTTAGGGGGAGCGTGCGTGTGAGGGCGCGGGTTAGTGTTAGCGTACGGGTGAGGATTACGGGACGGGTGAGGGTCAGGCTTCGGGGAAGGGTTAGGGTTAGGGTTCGGGCTAGGGTTAGGGTTAGGGGACGGGGATGGTTTATGGTCCAGGTGAGGGTACGGCAACGCTTTAGGGGGAGCGTGCGTGTGAGGGCGCGGGTTAGTGTTAGCGTACGGGTTAGGATTAGGGGACGGGTGAGGGTCAGGCTTCGGGGAAGGGTTAGGGTTAGGGTTCGGGCTAGGGTTAGGGTTAGGGGACGGGGACGGTTTAGGGTCCAGGTGAGGGTACAGCAACGCTTTAGGGGGAGCGTGCGTGTGAGGGCGCGGGTTAGTGTTAGCGAACGGGTTAGGATTAGGGGACGGGTGAGGGTCAGGCTTCGGGGAAGGGTTACGGTTAGGGTTCGGACTAGGGTTAGGGTTAGGGGACGGGTACGGTTTAGGGTCCAGGTGAGGGTACGGTAACACTTTAGGGGGAGCGTGCGTGTGTGGGCGCGGGTTAGTGTCAGCGTACGGGTTAGGATTAGGGGACGGGTGAGGGTCAGGCTTCGTGGAAGGGTTAGGGTTAGGGTTCGGGCTAGGGTTAGGGTTAGGGGACGGGGACGGTTTAGGGTCCAGGTGAGGGTACGGCAACGCTTTAGGGGGAGCGTGCGTGTGAGGGCGCGGGTTAGTGTTAGCGTACGGGTTAGGATTAGGGGACGGGTGAGGGTCAGGCTTCGGGGACGGGTTAGGGTTAGGGTTCGGGCTAGGGTTAGGGTTAGGGGACGGGGACGGTTTAGGGTCCAGGTGAGGGTACGGCAACGCTTTAGGGGGAGCGTGCGTGTGAGGGCGCGGGTTAGTGTTAGGGTATGGGTTAGGATTAGGGGACGGGTGAGGGTCAGGCTTCGGGGAAGGGTTAGGGTTAGGGTTCGGGCTAGGGTTAGGGTTAGGGGACGGGGACGGTTTAGGGTCCAGGTGAGGGTACGGCAACGCTTTAGGGGGAGCGTGCGTGTGAGGGCGCGGGTTAGTGTTAGCGTACGGGTTAGGATTAGGGGACGGGTGAGGGTCAGGTTCGGGGAAGGGTTAGGGTTAGGGTTCGGGCTAGGGTTAGGGTTAGGGGACGGGGACGGTTTAGGGTCCAGGTGAGGGTACGGCAACGCTTTAGGGGGAGCGTGCGTGTGAGGGCGCGGGTTAGTGTTAGCGTACGTGTTAGGATTAGGGGACGGGAGAGGGTCATGCTTCGGGGAAGGGTTAGGGTTAGGGTTCGGGCTAGGGTTAGGGTTAGGGGACGGGGACGGTTTTGGGTCCAGGTGAGGGTACGGCAACGCTTTAGGGGGAGCGTGCGTGTGAGGGCGCGGGTTAGTGTTAGCGTACGGGTTAGGATTAGGGGACGGGTGAGGGTCAGGCTTCGGGGAAGGGTTAGGGTTAGGGTTCGGGCTAGGGTTAGGGTTAGGGGACGGGGACGGTTTAGGGTCCAGGTGAGTGTATGGCAACGCTTTAGGGGGAGCGTGCGTGTGAGGGCGCGGGTTAGTTTTAGCGTACGGGTTAGGATTAGGGGACGGGTGAGGGTCAGGCTTCGGGGAAGGGTTAGGGTTAGGGTTCGGGCTAGGGTTAGGGTTAGGTGACGGGGACGGTTTAGGGTCCAGGTGAGGGTACGGCAACGCTTTAGGGGGAGCGTGCGTGTGAGGGCGCGGGTTAGTGTTAGCGTACGGGTTAGGATTAGGGGACGGGTGAGGGTCAGGCTTCGGGGAAGGGTTAGGGTTAGGGTTCGGGCTAGGGTTAGGGTTAGGGGACGGGGACGGTTTAGGGTCCAGGTGAGGGTACGGCAACGCTTTAGGGGGAGCGTGCGTGTGAGGGCGCGGGTTAGTGTTAGCGTACGGGTTAGGATTAGGGGACGGGTGAGGGTCAGGCTTCGGGGAAGGGTTAGGGTTAGGGTTCGGGCTAGGGTTAGGGTTAGGGGACGGGGACGGTTTAGGGTCCAGGTGAGGGTACGGCAACGCTTTAGGGGGAGCGTGCGTGTGAGGGCGCGGGTTAGTGTTAGCGTACGGGTTAGGATTAGGGGACGGGTGAGGGTCAGGCTTCTGGGAAGGGTTAGGGTTAGGGTTCGGGCTAGGGTTAGGGTTAGGGGACGGGGACGGTTTAGGGTCCAGGTGAGGGTACGGCAACGCTTTAGGGGGAGCGTGCGTGTGAGGGCGCGGGTTAGTGTTAGCGTACTGGTTAGGATTAGGGGACGGGTGAGGGTCAGGCTTCGGGGAAGGGTTAGGGTTAGGGTTCGGGCTAGGGTTTGGGTTAGGGGACGGGGACGGTTTAGGGTCCAGGTGAGGGTACGGTAACGCTTTAGGGGGAGCGTGCGTGTGAGGGCGCGGGTTAGTGTCAGCGTACGGGTTAGGATTAGGGGACGGGTGAGGGTCAGGCTTCGGGGAAGGGTTAGGGTTAGGGTTCGGGCTAGGGTTAGGGTTAGGGGACGGGGACGGTTTAGGGTCCAGGTGAGGGTACGGTAATGCTTTAGGGGGAGCGTGCGTGTGAGGGCGCGGGTTAGTGTCAGCGTACGGGTTAGGATTAGGGGACGGGTGAGGGTCAGGCTTCGGGGAAGGGTTAGGGTTAGGGTTCGGGCTAGGGTTAGGGTTAGGGGACGGGGACGGTTTAGGGTCCAGGTTAGGGTATGGCAACGCTTTAGGGGGAGCGTGCGTGTGAGGGCGCGCGTTAGTGTTAGCGTACGGCTTAGGATTAGGGGACGGGTGAGGGTCATGCTTCGGGGAAGGGTTAGGGTTAGGGTTCGGGCTAGGGTTAGGGTTAGCGGATGGGGACGGTTTAGGGTCCAGGTGAGGGTACGGCAACGCTTTAGGGGGAGCGTGCGTGTGAGGGTGCGGGTTAGTGTTAGGGTATGGGTTAGGATTAGGGGACGGGTGAGGGTCAGGCTTCGGGGAAGGGTTAGGGTTAGGGTTCGGGCTAGGGTTAGGGTTAGGGGACGGGGACGGTTTAGGGTCCAGGTGAGGGTACGGCAACGCTTTAGGGGGAGCGTGCGTGTGAGGGCGCGGGTTAGTGTTAGCGTACGGGTTAGGATTAGGGGACGGGTGAGGGTCAGGCTTCGGGGAAGGGTTAGGGTTAGGGTTCGGGCTAGGGTTAGGGTTAGGGGATGGGGACGGTTAAGGGTCCAGGTGAGGGTACGGCAACGCTTTAGGGGGAGCGTGCGTGTGAGGGCGCGGGTTAGTGTTAGCGTACGGGTTAGGATTAGGGGACGGGTGAGGGTCAGGCTTCTGGGAAGGGTTAGGGTTAGGGTTCGGGCTAGGGTTAGGGTTTTGGGACAGGGACGGTTTAGGGTCCAGGTGAGGGTACCGCAACGCTTTAGGGGGAGCGTGCGTGTGAGGGCGCGGGTTAGTGTTAGCGTACGGGTTAGGATTAGGGGACGGGTGAGGGTCAGGGTTCGGGGAAGGGTTAGGGTTAGGGTTCGGGCTAGGGTTAGGGTTAGGGGACGGGTACGGTTTAGGGTCCAGGTGAGGGTACGGTAACACTTTAGGGGGAGCGTGCGTGTGAGGGCGCGGGTTAGTGTCAGCGTACGGGTTAGGATTAGGGGACGGGTGAGGGTCAGGCTTCGGGGAAGGGTTAGGGTTAGGGTTCGGGCTAGGGTTAGGGTTAGGGGACGGGGACGGTTTAGGGTCCAGGTGAGGGTACGGCAACGTTTTAGGGGGAGCGTGCGTGTGAGGGCGCGGGTTAGTGTTAGCGTACGGGTTAGGATTAGGGGACGGGTGAGGGTCAGGCTTCGGGGACGGGTTAGGGTTAGGGTTCGGGCTAGGGTTAGGGTTAGGGGACGGGGACGGTTTAGGGTCCAGGTGAGGGTACGGCAACGCTTTCGGGGGAGCGTGCGTGTGAGGGCGCGGGTTAGTGTTAGCGTACGGGTTAGGATTAGGGGACGGGAGAGGTTCAGACTTCGGGGAAGGGTTAGGGTTAGGGTTAGGGCTAGGGTTAGGGTTAGGAGACGGGGACGGTTTAGGGTCCAGGTGAGGGTACAGCAACGCTTTAGGGGGAGCGTGCATGTGAGGGCGCGGGTTAGTGTTAGCGTACGGGTTAGGATTAGGGGACGGGTGAGGGTCAGGCTTCGGGGAAGGGTTAGGGTTAGGGTTCGGGCTAGGGTTAGGGTTAGGGGACGGGGACGGTTTAGGGTCCAGGTGAGGGTACGGCAACGCTTTAGGGGGAGCGTGCGTGTGAGGGCGCGGGTTAGTGTTAGCGTACGGCTTAGGATTAGGGGACGGGTGAGGGTCAGGCTTCGGGGAAGGGTTAGGGTTAGGGTTCGGGCTAGGGTTAGGGTTAGGGGACGGGGACGGTTTAGGGTCCAGGTGAGGGTACGGCAACGCTTTAGGGGGAGCGTGCGTGTGAGGGCGCGGGTTAGTGTTAGCGTACGGGTTAGGATTAGGGGACGGGTGAGGGTCAGGCTTCGGGGAAGGGTTAGGGTTAGGGTTCGGGCTAGGGTTAGGGTTAGGTGACGGGGACGGTTTAGGGTCCAGGTGAGGGTACGGCAACGCTTTAGGGGGAGCGTGCGTGTGAGGGCGCGGGTTAGTGTTAGCGTACGGGTTAGGATTAGGGGACGGGTGAGGGTCAGGCTTCGGGGAAGGGTTAGGGTTAGGGTTCGGGCTAGGGTTAGGGTTAGGGGACGGGGACGGTTTAGGGTCCAGGTGAGGGTACGGCAACCCTTTAGGGGGAGCGTGTGTGTGAGGGCGCGGGTTAGTGTTAGCGTACGGGTTAGGATTAGGGGACGGGTGAGGGTCAGGCTTCGGGGAAGGGTTAGGGTTAGGGTTCGGGCTAGGGTTAGGGTTAGGGGACGGGGACAGTTTAGGGTCCAGGTGAGGGTTCGGTAACGCTTTAGGGGGAGCGTGCGTGTGAGGGCGCGGGTTAGTGTCAGCGTACGGGTTAGGATTAGGGGACGGGTGAGGGTCAGGCTTCGGGGAAGGGTTAGGGTTAGGGTTCGGGCTAGGGTTAGGGTTAGGGGACGGGGACGGTTTAGGGTCCAGGTGAGGGTACGGTAACGCTTTAGGGGGAGCGTGCGTGTGAGGGCGCGGGTTAGTGTCAGCGTACGGGTTAGGATTAGGGGACGGGTGAGGGTCAGGCTTCGGGGAAGGGTTAGGGTTAGGGTTCGGGCTAGGGTTAGGGTTAGGGGACGGGGACGGTTTAGGGTCCAGGTTAGGGTATGGCAACGCTTTAGGGGGAGCGTGCGTGTGAGGGCGCGCGTTAGTGTTAGCGTACGGCTTAGGATTAGGGGACGGGTGAGGGTCATGCTTCGGGGAAGGGTTAGGGTTAGGGTTCGGGCTAGGGTTAGGGTTAGGGGATGGGGACGGTTTAGGGTCCAGGTGAGGGTACGGCAACGCTTTAGGGGGAGCGTGCGTGTGAGGGTGCGGGTTAGTGTTAGGGTATGGGTTAGGATTAGGGGACGGGTGAGGGTCAGGCTTCGGGGAAGGGTTAGGGTTAGGGTTCGGGCTAGGGTTAGGGTTACGGGACGGGGACGGTTTAGGGTCCAGGTGAGGGTACGGCAACGCTTTAGGGGGAGCGTGCGTGTGAGGGCGCGGGTTAGTGTTAGCGTACGGGTTAGGATTAGGGGACGGGTGAGGGTCAGGCTTCGGGGAAGGGTTAGGGTTAGGGTTCGGGCTAGGGTTAGGGTTAGGGGATGGGGACGGTTAAGGGTCCAGGTGAGGGTACGGCAACGCTTTAGGGGGAGCGTGCGTGTGAGGGCGCGGGTTAGTGTTAGCGTACGGGTTAGGATTAGGGGACGGGTGAGGGTCAGGCTTCTGGGAAGGGTTAGGGTTAGGGTTCGGGCTAGGGTTAGGGTTTTGGGACAGGGACGGTTTAGGGTCCAGGTGAGGGTACGGCAACGCTTTAGGGGGAGCGTGCGTGTGAGGGCGCGGGTTAGTGTTAGCGTACGGGTTAGGATTAGGGGACGGGTGAGGGTCAGGCTTCGGGGAAGGGTTAGGGTTAGGGTTCGGGCTAGGGTTAGGGTTAGGGGACGGGTACGGTTTAGGGTCCAGGTGAGGGTACGGTAACACTTTAGGGGGAGCGTGCGTGTGAGGGCGTGGGTTAGTGTCAGCGTACGGGTTAGGATTAGGGGACGGGTGAGGGTCAGGCTTCGGGGAAGGGTTAGGGTTAGGGTTAGGGCTAGGGTTAGGGTTAGGGGACGGGGACGGTTTAGGGTCCAGGTGAGGGTACGGCAACGCTTTAGGGGAAGCGTGCGTGTGAGGGCGCGGGTTAGTGTTAGGGTACGGGTTAGGATTAGGGGACGGGTGAGGATCAGGCTTTGGGGAAGGGTTAGGGTTAGGGTTCGGGCTAGGGTTAGGGTTAGGGGACGGGGACGGTTTAGGATCCAGGTGAGGGTACGGCAACGCTTTAGGGGGAGCGTGCGTGTGAGGGCGCGTGTTAGTGTTAGCGTACGGGTTAGGATTAGGGGACGGGTGAGGGTCAGGCTTCGGGGAAGGGTTAGGGTTAGGGTTCGGGCTAGGGTTAGGGTTAGGTGACGGGGACGGTTTAGGGTCCAGGTGAGGGTATGGCAACGCTTTAGGGGGAGCGTGCGTGTGAGGGCGTGGGTTAGTGTTAGCGTACGGGTTAGGATTAGGGGACGGGTGAGGGTCAGGCTTCGGGGAAGGGTTAGGGTTAGGGTTCGGGCTAGGGTTAGGGTTAGGGGACGGGGACGGTTTAGGGTCCAGGTGAGGGTACGGAAACACTTTAGGGGGAGCGTCCGTGTGAGGGCGCGGGATAGTGTCAGCGTACGGGTTAGGATTAGGGGACGGGTGAGGGTCAGGCTTCGGGGAAGGGTTAGGGTTAGGGTTCGGGCTAGGGTTAGGGTTAGGGGACGGGGACGGTTTAGGGTCCAGGTTAGGGTATGGCAACGCTTTAGGGGGAGCGTGCGTGTGAGGGCGCGCGTTAGTGTTAGCGTACGGCTTAGGATTAGTGGACGGGTGAGGGTCAGGCTTCGGGGAAGGGTTAGGGTTAGGGTTCGGGCTAGGGTTAGGGTTAGGGGACGGGGACGGTTTAGGGTCCAGGTGAGGGTACGGCAACGCTTTAGGGGGAGCATGCGTGTGAGTGTGCGGGTTAGTGTTAGGGTATGGGTTAGGATTAGGGGACGGGTGAGGGTCAGGCTTCGGGGAAGGGTTAGGGTTAGGGTTCGGGCTAGGGTTAGGGTTAGGGGACGGGGACGGTTTAGGGTCCAGGTGAGGGTACAGCAACGCTTTAGGGGGAGCGTGCGTGTGAGGGCGCGGGTTAGTGTTAGCGTACGGGTTAGGATTAGGGGACGGGTGAGTGTCAGGCTTCGGGGAAGGGTTAGGGTTAGGGTTCGGGCTAGGGTTAGGGTTAGGGGACGGGGACGGTTTAGGGTCCAGGTGAGGGTACAGCAACGCTTTTGGGGGAGCGTGCGTGTGAGGGCGCGGGTTAGTGTTAGCGAACGGGTTAGGATTAGTGGACGGGTGAGGGTCAGGCTTCGGGTAAGGGTTAGGGTTAGGTTTCGGGCTAGGGTTAGGGTTAGGGGACGGGGACGGTTTAGGGTCCAGGTGAGGGTACGGCAACACTTTAGGGGGAGCGTGCGTGTGAGGGCGCGGGTTAGTGTTAGCGTACGGGTTAGGATTAGGGGACGGGTGAGGGTCAGGCTTCGGGGAAGGGTTAGGGTTAGGGTTCGGGCTAGGGTTAGGGTTAGGGGACGGGGACGGTTTCGGGTCCAGGTGAGGGTACGGCAACGCTTTAGGCGGAGCGTGCGTGTGAGGGCGTGGGTTAGTGTTAGCGTATGGGTTAGGATTAGGGGACGGGTGAGGGTCAGGCTTCGGGGAAGGGTTAGGGTTAGGGTTCGGGCTAGGCTTAGGGTTAGGGGACGGGGACGGTTTTGGGTCCAGGTGAGGGTACGGCAACGCTTTAGGGGTAGCGTGCGTGTGAGGGCGCGGGTTAGTGTTAGCGTACGGGTGAGGATTACGGGACGGGTGAGGGTCAGGCTTCGGGGAAGGGTTAGGGTTAGGGTTCGGGCTAGGTTTAGGGTTAGGGGACGGGGATGGTTTATGGTCCAGGTGAGGGTACGGGAACGCTTTAGGGGGAGCGTGCGTGTGAGGGTGCGGGTTAGTGTTAGCGTACGGGTTAGGATTAGGGGACGGGTGAGGGTCAGGCTTCGGGGAAGGGTTAGAGTTAGGGTTCGGGCTAGGGTTAGGGTTAGGGGACGGGGACGGTTTAGGGTCCAGGTGAGGGTACAGCAACGCTTTAGGGGGAGCGTGCGTGTGAGGGCGCGGGTTAGTGTTAGCGAACGGGTTAGGATTAGGGGACGGGTGAGGGTCAGGCTTCGGGGAAGGGTTAGGGTTAGGGTTCGGGCTAGGGTTAGGGTTAGGGGACGGGGACGGTTTAGGGTCCAGGTGAGGGTACGGCAACGCTTTAGGGGGAGCGTGCGTGTGAGGGCGCGGGTTAGTGTTAGCGTACGGGTTAGGATTAGGGGACGGGTGAGGGTCAGGCTTCGGGGAAGGGTTAGGGTTAGGGTTCGGGCTAGGGTTAGGGTTAGGGGACGGGGACGGTTTAGGGTCCAGGTGAGGGTACGGCAACGCTTTAGGGGGAGCGTGCGTGTGAGGGCGCGGGTTAGTGTTAGCGTACGGGTTAGGATTAGGGGACGGGTGAGGGTCAGGCTTCGGGGAAGGGTTAGGGTTAGGGTTCGGGCTAGGGTTAGGGTTAGGGGACGGGGACGGTTTAGGGTCCAGGTGAGGGTACGGCAACGCTTTAGGGGGAGCGTGCGTGTGAGGGCGCGGGTTAGTGTTAGGGTACGGGTTAGGATTAGGGGACGGGTGAGGGTCAGGCTTTGGGGAAGGGTTAGGGTTAGGGTTCGGGCTAGGGGACGGGGACGGTTTAGGGTCCAGGTGAGGGTACGGCAACGCTTTAGGGGGAGCGTGCGTGTGAGGGCGCGTGTTAGTGTTAGCGTACGGGTTAGGATTAGGGGACGGGTGAGGGTCAGGCTTCGGGGAAGGGTTAGGGTTAGGGTTCGGGCTAGGGTTAGGGTTAGGTGACGGGGACGGTTTAGGGTCCAGGTGAGGGTACGGCAACGCTTTAGGTGGAGCGTGCGTGTGAGGGCGCGGGTTAGTGTTAGCGTACGGGTTAGGATTAGGGGACGGTTTAGGGTCAGGCTTCGGGGAAGGGTTAGGGTTAGGGTTCGGGCTAGGGTTAGGGTTAGGGGACGGGGACGGTTTAGGGTCCAGATGAGGGTACGGTAACACTTTAGGGGGAGCGTGCATGTGAGGGCGCGGGTTAGTGTCAGCGTACGGGTTAGGATTAGGGGACGGGTGAGGGTCAGGCTTCGGGGAAGGGTTAGGGTTAGGGTTCGGGCTAGGGTTAGGGTTAGGGGACGGGGACGGTTTAGGGTCCAGGTTAGGGTATGGCAACGCTTTAGGGGGAGCGTGCGTGTGAGGGCGCGCCTTAGTGTTAGCGTACGGCTTAGGATTAGGGGACGGGTGAGGGTCAGGCTTCGGGGAAGGGTTAGGGTTAGGGTTCGGGCTAGGGTTAGGGTTAGGGAACGGGGACGGTTTAGGGTCCAGGTGAGGGTACGGCAACGCTTTAGGGGGAGCGTGCGTGTGAGTGTGTGGGTTAGTGTTAGGGTATGGGTTAGGATTAGGGGACGGGTGAGGGTCAGGCTTCGGGGAAGGGTTAGGGTTAGGGTTCGGGCTAGGCTTAGGGTTAGGGGACGGGGACGGTTTAGGGTCCAGGTGAGGGTACGGCAACGCTTTAGGGGGAGCGTGCGTGTGAGGGCGCAGGTTAGTGTTAGCGTACGGGTTAGGATTAGGGGACGGGTGAGGGTCAGGCTTCGGGGAAGGGTTAGGGTTAGGGTTCGGGCTAGGGTTAGGGTTAGGGGACGGGGACGGTTTAGGGTCCAGGTGAGGGTACAGCAACGCTTTAGGGGGAGCGTGCGTGTGAGGGCGCGGGTTAGTGTTAGCGTACGGGTTAGGATTAGGGGACGGGTGAGTGTCAGGCTTCGGGGAAGGGTTAGGGTTAGGGTTCGGGCTAGGGTTAGGGTTAGGGGACGGGGACGGTTTAGGGTCCAGGTGAGGGTACAGCAACGCTTTAGGGGGAGCGTGCGTGTGAGGGCGCGGGTTAGTGTTAGCGAACGGGTTAGGATTAGGGGACGGGTGAGGGTCAGGCTTCGGGGAAGGGTTAGGGTTAGGGTTCGGGCTAGGGTTAGGGTTAGGGGACGGGGACGGTTTAGGGTCCAGGTGAGGGTACGGCAACGCTTTAGGGGGAGCGTGCGTGTGAGGGCGCGGGTTAGTGTTAGCGTACGGGTTAGGATTAGGGGACGGGTGAGGGTCAGGCTTCGGGGAAGGGTTAGGGTTAGGGTTAGGGCTAGGGTTAGGGTTAGGGGACGGGGACGGTTTAGGGTCCAGGTGAGGGTACGGCAACGCTTTAGGGGGAGCGTGCGTGTGAGGGCGCGGGTTAGTGTTAGCGTACGGGTTAGGATTAGGGGACGGGTGAGGGTCAGGCTTCGGGGAAGGGTTAGGGTTAGGGTTCGGGCTAGGGTTAGGGTTAGGGGACGGGGACGGTTTCGGGTCCAGGTGAGGGTACGGCAACACTTTAGGGGGAGCGTGCGTGTGAGGGCGCGGGTTAGTGTTAGCGTACGGGTTAGGATTAGGGGACGGGTGAGGGTCAGGCTTCGGGGAAGGGTTAGGGTTAGGGTTCGGGCTAGGGTTACGGTTAGGGGACGGGGACGGTTTAGGGTCCAGGTGAGGGTACGGCAACGCTTTAGAGGGAGCGTGCGTGTGAGGGCGCGGGTTAGTTTTAGCGTATGGGTTAGGATTAGGGGACGGGTGACGGTCAGGCTTCGGGGAAGGGTTAGGGTTAGGGTTCGGGCTAGGGTTAGGGTTAGGGGACGGGGACGGTTTAGGGTCCAGGTGAGGGTACGGCAACGCTTTAGGGGGAGCGTGCGTGTGAGGGCGCGGGTTAGTGTTAGCGTACGGTTTAGGATTAGGGGACGGGTGAGGGTCAGGCTTCGGGGAAGGGTTAGGGTTAGGGTTCGGGCTAGGGTTAGGGTTAGGGGACGGGGACGGTTTAGGGTCCAGGTGAGGGTACGGCAACGCTTTAGGGGGAGCGTGCGTGTGAGGGCGCGGGTTAGTGTCAGCGTACGGGTTAGGATTAGGGGACGGGTGAGGGTCAGGCTTCGGGGAAGGGTTAGGGTTAGGGTTCGGGCTAGGGTTAGGGTTAGGGGACGGGGACGGTTTAGGGTCCAGGTGAGGGTAAGGCAACGCTTTAGGGGGAGCGTGCGTGTGAGGGCGCGGGTTAGTGTCAGCGTACGGGTTAGGATTAGGGGACGGGTGAGGGTCAGGCTTCGGGGAAGGGTTAGGGTTAGGTTTCGGGCTAGGGTTAGGGTTAGGGGACGGGGACGGTTTAGGGTCCAGGTGAGGGTATGGCAACGCTTTAGGGGGAGCATGCGTGTGAGGGCACGCGTTAGTGTTATCGTACGGGTTAGGATTAGGGGACGGGTGAGGGTCAGGCTTTGGGGAAGGGTTAGGGTTAGGGTTCGGGCTAGGGTTAGGGTTAGGGGACGGGGACGGTTTAGGGTCCAGGTGAGGGTACGGCAACGCTTTAGGGGGAGCGTGCGTGTGAGGGCGCGGGTTAGTGTTAGGGTATGGCTAAGGATTAGGGGACGTGTGAGGGTCAGGTTTCGGGGAAGGGTTAGGGTTAGGGTTCGGTCTAGGGTTAGGGTTAGGGGACGGGGACGGTTTAGGGTCCAGGTGAGGGTACGGCAACGCTTTAGGGGGAGTGTGCGTGTGAGGGCGTGCGATAGTGTTAGCGTACGGCTTAGGATTAGGGGACGGGTGAGTGTCAGGCTTCGGGGAAGGGTTAGGGTTACGGTTCGGGCTAGGGTTAGGGTTAGGGGATGGGGACGGTTTAGGGTCCAGGTGAGGGTACGGCAACGCTTTAGGGGGAGCGTGCGTGTGAGTGCGCGGGTTAGTGTTAGGGTATGGTTTAGGATTAGGGGACGGGTGAGGGTCAACCTTCTGGGAAGGGTTAGGGTTAGGGTTCGGGCTAGGGTTAGGGTTAGGGGACGGGGACGGTTTAGGGTCCAGGTGAGGCTACGGCAACGCTTTAGGGGGAGCGTGCGGGTGAGGGCGCGGGTTAGTGTTAGCGTACGGGTTAGGATTAGGGGACGGGTGAGGGTCAGGCTTCGGGGAAGGGTTAGCGTTAGGGTTCGGGCTAGGGTTAGGGTTAGGGGACGGGGACGGTTTAGGGTGCAGGTGAGGGTACGGCAACGCTTTAGGGGGAGCGTGCGTGTGAGGGCGCGGGTTAGTGTTAGCGTACGGTTTAGGATTAAGGGACGGGTGAGGGTCCGGCGTCGGGGAAGGGTTAGGGTTAGGGTTCGGGCTAGGGTTAGGGTTAGGGGACGGGGACGGTTTAGGGTCCAGGTGAGGGTACGGCAACGCTTTAGGGGGAGCGTGCGTGTGAGGGCGCGGGTTAGTGTTAGCGTACGGGTTAGGATTAGGGGTCGGGTTAGGGTCAGGCTACGGGGAAGGGTTAGGGTTAGGGTTCGGGCTAGGGTTAGGGTTAGGGGACGGGGACGGTTTAGGGTCCAGGTGAGGGTACGGCAATGCTTTAGGGGGAGCGTGCGTGTGAGGGCGCGGGTTAGTGTTAGCGTACGGGTTAGGATTAGGGGACGGGTGAGGGTCAGGCTTCGGGGAAGGGTTAGGGTTAGGGTTCGGGCTAGGGTTAGGGTTAGGGGACGGGGACGGTTTAGGGTCCAGGTGAGGGTATGGCAACGCTTTAGGAGGAGCGTGCGTGTGAGGGCGCGGGTTAGTGTTAGCATACGGGTTAGGATTAGGGGACGGGTGAGTGTCAGGCTTCAGGGAAGGGTTAGGGTTAGGGTTCGGGCTAGGGTTAAGGTTAGGGGACGGGGACCGTTTTGGGTCCAGGTGAGGGTACGGCAACGCTTTAGGGGGAGCGTGCGTGTGAGGGCGCGGGTTAGTGTTAGCGTACGGGTTAGGATTAGGGGACGGGTGAGGGTCAGGCTTCGGGGAAGTGTTACGGTTAGGGTTCGGGCTAGGGTTAGGGTTAGGGGACGGGGACGGTTTAGGGTCCAGGTGAGGGTACGGCAACGCTTTAGGGGGAGCGTGCGTGTGAGGGCGCGGGTTAGTGTTAGCGTACGCGTTAGGATTAGGGGACGGGTGAGGTTCAGGCTTCGGGAAAGGGTTAGGGTTAGGGTTCGGGCTAGGGTTAGGGTTAGGGGACGGGGACGGTTTAGGGTCCAGGTGAGGGTACGGCAACGCTTTAGGGGGAGCGTGCATGTGAGGGCGCGGGTTAGTGTTAGCGTACGGGTTAGGATTAAGGGACGGGTGAGGGTCAGGCTTCGGGGAAGGTTTAGGGTTAGGGTTCGGGCTAGGGTTAGGGTTAGGGGACGGGGACGGTTTACGGTCCAGGTGAGGGTATGGCAACGCTTTAGGGGGAGCGTGCGTGTGAGGGCGCGGGTTAGTGTTAGCGTACGGGTTAGGATTAGGGGACGGTTGAGGGTCAGGCTTCGGGAAGGGTTAGGGTTAGGGTTCGGGCTAGGGTTAGGGTTAGGGGACGGGAACGGTTTAGGGTCCAGGTGAGGGTACGGCAACGCTTTAGGGGGAGCGTGCGTGTGAGGGCGCGGGTTAGTGTTAGCGTACGGGTTAGAATTAGGGGATGGGTGAGGGTCAGGCTTTGTGGAAGGGTTAGGGTTAGGGTTCGGGCTAGGGTTAGGGTTAGGGGACGGGGACGGTTTAGGGTCCAGGTGAGGGTACGGCAACGCTTTAGGGGGAGCGTGCGTGTGAGGGCGCGGGTAGTGTTAGCGTACGGTTTAGGATTAAGGGACGGGTGAGGGTCAGGCTTCGGGGAAGGGTTAGGGTTAGGGTTCGGGCTAGGGTTAGGGTTAGGGGACGGGGACGGTTTAGGGTCCAGGTGAGGGTACGGCAACGCTTTAGGGGGAGCGTGTGTGTGAGGGCGCGGGTTAGTGTTAGCGTACGGGTTAGGATTAGGGGACAGGTGAGGGTCAGGCTTCTGGGAAGGGTTAGGGTTAGGGTTCGGGCTAGGGTTAGGGTTTTGGGACAGGGACGGTTTAGGGTCCAGGTGAGGGTACGGCAACGCTTTAGGGGGAGCGTGCGTGTGAGGGCGCGGGTAGTGTTAGCGTACGGTTTAGGATTAAGGGACGGGTGAGGGTCAGGCTTCGGGGAAGGGTTAGGGTTAGGGTTCGGGCTAGGGTTAGGGTTAGGGGACGGGGACGGTTTAGGGTCCAGGTGAGGGTACGGCAACGCTTTAGGGGGAGCGTGCGTGTGAGGGCGCGGGTTAGTGTCAGCGTACGGGTTAGGATTAGGGGACGGGTGAGGGTCAGGATTCGGGGAAGGGTTAGGGTTAGGGTTCGGGCTAGGGTTACGGTTAGGGGACGGGGACGGTTTAGGGTCCAGGTGAGGGTACGGCAACGCTTTAGAGGGAGCGTGCGTGTGAGGGCGCGGGTTAGTTTTAGCGTATGGGTTAGGATTAGGGGACGGGTGACGGTCAGGCTTCGGGGAAGGGTTAGGGTTAGGGTTCGGGCTAGGGTTAGGGTTAGGGGACGGGGACGGTTTAGGGTCCAGGTGAGGGTACGGCAACGCTTTAGGGGGAGCGTGCGTGTGAGGGCGCGGGTTAGTGTTAGCGTACGGGTTAGGATTAGGGGACGGGTGAGGGTCAGGCTTCGGGGAAGGGTTAGGGTTAGGGTTCGGGCTAGGGTTAGGGTTAGGGGACGGGGACGGTTTAGGGTCCAGGTGAGGGTACGGCAACGCTTTAGGGGGAGCGTGCGTGTGAGGGCGCGGGTTAGTGTCAGCGTACGGGTTAGGATTAGGGGACGGGTGAGTGTTAGGCTTCGGGGAAGGGTTAGGGTTACGGTTCGGGCTAGGGTTAGGGTTAGGGGATGGGGACGGTTTAGGGTCCAGGTGAGTGTACGGCAACGCTTTAGGGGGAGCGTGCGTGTGAGTGCGCGGGTTAGTGTTAGGGTATGGTTTAGGATTAGGGGACGGGTGAGGGTCAAACTTCTGGGAAGGGTTAGGGTTAGGGTTCGGGCTAGGGTTAGGGTTAGGGGACGGGGACGGTTTAGGGTCCAGGTGAGGCTACGGCAACGCTTTAGGGGGAGCGTGCGGGTGAGGGTGCGGGTTAGTGTTAGCGTACGGGTTAGGATTAGGGGACGGGTGAGGGTCAGGCTTCGGGGAAGGGTTAGCGTTAGGGTTCGGGCTAGGGTTAGGGTTAGGGGACGGGGACGGTTTAGGGTCCAGGTGAGGGTACGGCAACGCTTTAGGGGGAGCGTGCGTGTGAGGGCGCGGGTTAGTGTTAGCGTACGGTTTAGGATTAAGGGACGGGTGAGGGTCCGGCTTCGGGGAAGGGTTAGGGTTAGGGTTCGGGCTAGGGTTAGGGTTAGGGGACGGGGACGGTTTAGGGTCCAGGTGAGGGTACGGCAACGCTTTAGGGGGAGCGTGCGTGTGAGGGCGCGGGTTAGTGTTAGCGTACGGGTTAGGATTAGGGGTCGGGTTAGGGTCAGGCTACGGGGAAGGGTTAGGGTTAGGGTTCGGGCTAGGGTTAGGGTTAGGGGACGGGGACGGTTTAGGGTCCAGGTGAGGGTACGGCAATGCTTTAGGGGGAGCGTGCGTGTGAGGGCGCGGGTTAGTGTTAGCGTACGGGTTAGGATTAGGGGACGGGTGAGGGTCAGGCTTCGGGGAAGGGTTAGCGTTAGGGTTCTGGCTAGGGTTAGGGTTAGGGGACGGGGACGGTTTAGGGTCCAGGTGAGGGTACGGCAACGCTTTAGGGGGAGCGTGCGTGTGAGGGCGCGGGTAGTGTTAGCGTACGGTTTAGGATTAAGGGACGGGTGAGGGTCAGGCTTCGGGGAAGGGTTAGGGTTAGGGTTCGGGCTAGGGTTAGGGTTAGGGGACGGGGACGGTTTAGGGTCCAGGTGAGGGTACGGCAACGCTTTAGGGGGAGCGTGCGTGTGAGGGCGCGGGTTAGTGTTAGCGTACGGGTTAGGATTAGGGGTCGGGTTAGGGTCAGGCTACGGGGAAGGGTTAGGGTTAGGGTTCGGGCTAGGGTTAGGGTTAGGGGACGGGGACGGTTTAGGGTCCAGGTGAGGGTACGGCAACGCTTTAGGGGGAGCGTGCGTGTGAGGGCGCGGGTTAGTGTCAGCGTACGGGTTAGGATTAGGGGACGGGTGAGGGTCAGGCTTCGGGGAAGGGTTAGGGTTAGGGTTCGGGCTAGGGTTAGGGTTAGGGGACGGGGACGGTTTAGGGTCCAGGTGAGGGTACGGCAATGCTTTAGGGGGAGCGTGCGTGTGAGGGCGCGGGTTAGTGTTAGCGTACGGGTTAGGATTAGGGGACGGGTGAGGGTCAGGCTTCGGGGAAGGGTTAGGGTTAGGGTTCGGGCTAGGGTTAGGGTTAGGGGACGGGGACGGTTTAGGGTCCAGGTGAGGGTAAGGCAACGCTTTAGGGGGAGCGTGCGTGTGAGGGCGCGGGTTAGTGTCAGCGTACGGGTTAGGATTAGGGGACGGGTGAGTGTCAGGCTTCGGGGAAGGGTTAGGGTTACGGTTCGGGCTAGGGTTAGGGTTAGGGGATGGGGACGGTTTAGGGTCCAGGTGAGGGTACGGCAACGCTTTAGGGGGAGCGTGCGTGTGAGTGCGCGGGTTAGTGTTAGGGTATGGTTTAGGATTAGGGGACGGGTGAGGGTCAACCTTCTGGGAAGGGTTAGGGTTAGGGTTCGGGCTAGGGTTAGGGTTAGGGGACGGGGACGGTTTAGGGTCCAGGTGAGGCTACGGCAACGCTTTAGGGGGAGCGTGCGGGTGAGGGTGCGGGTTAGTGTTAGCGTACGGGTTAGGATTAGGGGACGGGTGAGGGTCAGGCTTCGGGGAAGGGTTAGCGTTAGGGTTCGGGCTAGGGTTAGGGTTAGGGGACGGGGACGGTTTAGGGTCCAGGTGAGGGTACGGCAACGCTTTAGGGGGAGCGTGCGTGTGAGGGCGCGGGTTAGTGTTAGCGTACGGTTTAGGATTAAGGGACGGGTGAGGGTCCGGCTTCGGGGAAGGGTTAGGGTTAGGGTTCGGGCTAGGGTTAGGGTTAGGGGACGGGGACGGTTTAGGGTCCAGGTGAGGGTACGGCAACGCTTTAGGGGGAGCGTGCGTGTGAGGGCGCGGGTTAGTGTTAGCGTACGGGTTAGGATTAGGGGTCGGGTTAGGGTCAGGCTACGGGGAAGGGTTAGGGTTAGGCTTCGGGCTAGGGTTAGGGTTAGGGGACGGGGACGGTTTAGGGTCCAGGTGAGGGTACGGCAATGCTTTAGGGGGAGCGTGCGTGTGAGGGCGCGGGTTAGTGTTAGCGTACGGGTTAGGATTAGGGGACGGGTGAGGGTCAGGCTTCGGGGAAGGGTTAGCGTTAGGGTTCTGGCTAGGGTTAGGGTTAGGGGACGGGGACGGTTTAGGGTCCAGGTGAGGGTACGGCAACGCTTTAGGGGGAGCGTGCGTGTGAGGGCGCGGGTAGTGTTAGCGTACGGTTTAGGATTAAGGGACGGGTGAGGGTCAGGCTTCGGGGAAGGGTTAGGGTTAGGGTTCGGGCTAGGGTTAGGGTTAGGGGACGGGGACGGTTTAGGGTCCAGGTGAGGGTACGGCAACGCTTTAGGGGGAGCGTGCGTGTGAGGGCGCGGGTTAGTGTTAGCGTACGGGTTAGGATTAGGGGTCGGGTTAGGGTCAGGCTACGGGGAAGGGTTAGGGTTAGGGTTCGGGCTAGGGTTAGGGTTAGGGGACGGGGACGGTTTAGGGTCCAGGTGAGGGTACGGCAACGCTTTAGGGGGAGCGTGCGTGTGAGGGCGCGGGTTAGTGTCAGCGTACGGGTTAGGATTAGGGGACGGGTGAGGGTCAGGCTTCGGGGAAGGGTTAGGGTTAGGGTTCGGGCTAGGGTTAGGGTTAGGGGACGGGGACGGTTTAGGGTCCAGGTGAGGGTACGGCAATGCTTTAGGGGGAGCGTGCGTGTGAGGGCGCGGGTTAGTGTTAGCGTACGGGTTAGGATTAGGGGACGGGTGAGGGTCAGGCTTCGGGGAAGGGTTAGGGTTAGGGTTCGGGCTAGGGTTAGGGTTAGGGGATGGGGACGGTTTAGGGTCCAGGTGAGGGTACGGCAATGCTTTAGGGGGAGCGTGCGTGTGAGGGCGCGGGTTAGTGTTAGCGTACGGGTTAGGATTAGGGGACGGGTGAGGGTCAGGCTTCGGGGAAGGGTTAGGGTTAGGGTTCGGGCTAGGGTTAGGGTTAGGGGACGGGGACGGTTTAGGGTCCAGGTGAGGGTACGGCAACGCTTTAGGGGGAGCGTGCGTGTGAGGGCGCGGGTTAGTGTTAGCGTACGGGTTAGGATTAAGGGACGGGTGAGGGTCAGGCTTCGGGGAAGGTTTAGGGTTAGGGTGCGGGCTAGGGTTAGGGTTAGGGGACGGGGACGGTTTACGGTCCAGGTGAGGGTATGGCAACGCTTTAGGGGGAGCGTGCGTGTGAGGGCGCGGGTTAGTGTTAGCGTACGGGTTAGGATTAGGGGACGGGTGAGGGTCAGGCTTCGGGAAGGGTTAGGGTTAGGGTTCGGGCTAGGGTTAGGGTTAGGGGACGGGGACGGTTTAGGGTCCAGGTGAGGGTACGGCAACGCTTTAGGGGGAGCGTGCGTGTGAGGGCGCGGGTTAGTGTTAGCGTACGGGTTAGAATTAGGGGACGGGTGAGGGTCAGGCTTGGTGGAAGTGTTAGGGTTAGGGTTCGGGCTAGGGTTAGGGTTAGGGGACGGGGACGGTTTAGGGTCCAGGTGAGGGTACGGCAACGCTTTAGGGGGAGCGTGCGTGTGAGGGCGCGGGTTAGTGTTAGCGTACGGGTTAGGATTAGGGGACGGGTGAGGGTCAGGCTTCGGGGAAGGGTTAGGGTTAGGGGACGGGTACGGTTTAGGGTCCAGGTGAGGGTACGGCAACGCTTTAGGGGGAGCGTGCGTGTGAGGGCACGGGTTAGTGTTAGCGTACGGGTTAGGATTAGGGGACGGGTGAGGGTCAGGCTTCGGGGAAGGGTTAGGGTTAGGGTTCGGGCTAGGGTTAGGGTTAGGGGACGGGGACGGTTTAGGGTCCAGGTGAGGGTACGGCAATGCTTTAGGGGGAGCGTGCGTGTGAGGGCGTGGGTTAGTGTTAGCGTACGGGTTAGGATTAGGGGACGGGTGAGGGTCAGGCTTCGGGGAAGTGTTAGGATTAGTGTTAGGGTTCGGGCTAGGGTTAGGGTTAGGGGACGGGGACGGTTTAGGGTCCAGGTGAGGGTACGGCAACGCTTTAGGGGGAGCGTGCGTGTGAGGGCGTGGGTTAGTGTTAGCATACGGGTTAGGATTAGGGGACGGGTGAGGGTCAGGCTTCGGGGAAGGGTTAGGGTTAGGGTTCGGGCTAGGGTTAGGGTTAGGGGACGGGGATGGTTTAGGGTCCAGGTGAGGGTACGGAAACGCTTTAGGGGGAGCGTGCGTGTGAGGGCACGGGTTAGTGTTAGCGTACGGGTTAGGATTAGGTGAAGGATGAGGGTCAGGCTTCGGGGAAGTGTTAGGGTTAGGGTTCGGGCTAGGGTTAGGGTTAGGGGACGGGGACGGTTTAGGGTCCAGGTGAGGTTACGGCAATGCTTTAGGGGGAGCGTGCATGTGAGGGCGCGGGTTAGTGTTAGCGTACGGGTTAGGATTAGGGGACGGGTGAGGGTCAGGCTTCAGGGGAGGGTTAGGGTTAGGGTTCTGGTTAGGGTTAGGGTTAGGGGACGGGGACGGTTTAGGGTCCAGGTGAGGGTACGGCAACGGTTTAGGGGGAGCGTGTGTGTGAGGGCGCGGGTTAGTGTTAGCGTACGGGTTAGGATTAGGGGTCGGGTTAGGGTCAGGCTACGGGGAAGGGTTAGGGTTAGGGTTCGGGCTAGGGTTAGGGTTAGGGGACGGGGACGGTTTAGGGTCCAGGTGAGGGTACGGCAATGCTTTAGGGGGAGCGTGCGTGTGAGGGCGCGGGTTAGTGTCAGCGTACGGGTTAGGATTAGGGGACGGGTGAGGGTCAGGCTTCGGGGAAGGGTTAGAGTTAGGGTTCGGGCTAGGGTTAGGGTTAGGGGAAGGGGACGGTTTAGGGTCCAGGTGAGGGTACGGCAATGCTTTAGGGGGAGCGTGCATGTGAGGGCACGGGTTAGTGTTAGCGTACGGGTTAGGATTAGGGGACGGGTGAGGGTCAGGCTTCGGGGAAGGGTTAGGGTTAGGGTTCGGGCTAGGGTTAGGGTTAGGGGATGGGGACGGTTTAGGGTCCAGGTGAGGGTACGGCAACGCTTTAGGGGGAGCGTGCGTGTGAGGGCGCGGGTTAGTGTTAGCGTACGGGTTAGGATTAGGGGACGGGTGAGGGTCAGGCTTCGGGGAAGGGTTAGGGTTAGGGGACGGGGACGGTTTAGGGTCCAGGTGAGGGTAAGGCAACGCTTTAGGGGGAGCGTGCGTGTGAGGGCGCGGGTTAGTGTCAGCGTACGGGTTAGGATTAGGGGACGGGTGAGTGTCAGGCTTCGGGGAAGGGTTAGGGTTACGGTTCGGGCTAGGGTTAGGGTTAGGGGATGGGGACGGTTTAGGGTCCAGGTGAGGGTACGGCAACGCTTTAGGGGGAGCGTGCGTGTGAGTGCGCGGGTTAGTGTTAGGGTATGGTTTAGGATTAGGGGACGGGTGAGGGTCAACCTTCTGGGAAGGGTTAGGGTTAGGGTTCGGGCTAGGGTTAGGGTTAGGGGACGGGGACGGTTTAGGGTCCAGGTGAGGCTACGGCAACGCTTTAGGGGGAGCGTGCGGGTGAGGGTGCGGGTTAGTGTTAGCGTACGGGTTAGGATTAGGGGACGGGTGAGGGTCAGGCTTCGGGGAAGGGTTAGCGTTAGGGTTCGGGCTAGGGTTAGGGTTAGGGGACGGGGACGGTTTAGGGTCCAGGTGAGGGTACGGCAACGCTTTAGGGGGAGCGTGCGTGTGAGGGCGCGGGTTAGTGTTAGCGTACGGTTTAGGATTAAGGGACGGGTGAGGGTCCGGCTTCGGGGAAGGGTTAGGGTTAGGGTTCGGGCTAGGGTTAGGGTTAGGGGACGGGGACGGTTTAGGGTCCAGGTGAGGGTACGGCAACGCTTTAGGGGGAGCGTGCGTGTGAGGGCGCGGGTTAGTGTTAGCGTACGGGTTAGGATTAGGGGTCGGGTTAGGGTCAGGCTACGGGGAAGGGTTAGGGTTAGGGTTCGGGCTAGGGTTAGGGTTAGGGGACGGGGACGGTTTAGGGTCCAGGTGAGGGTACGGCAATGCTTTAGGGGGAGCGTGCGTGTGAGGGCGCGGGTTAGTGTTAGCGTACGGGTTAGGATTAGGGGACGGGTGAGGGTCAGGCTTCGGGGAAGGGTTAGCGTTAGGGTTCTGGCTAGGGTTAGGGTTAGGGGACGGGGACGGTTTAGGGTCCAGGTGAGGGTACGGCAACGCTTTAGGGGGAGTGTGCGTGTGAGGGCGCGGGTAGTGTTAGCGTACGGTTTAGGATTAAGGGACGGGTGAGGGTCAGGCTTCGGGGAAGGGTTAGGGTTAGGGTTCGGGCTAGGGTTAGGGTTAGGGGACGGGGACGGTTTAGGGTCCAGGTGAGGGTACGGCAACGCTTTAGGGGGAGCGTGCGTGTGAGGGCGCGGGTTAGTGTTAGCGTACGGGTTAGGATTAGGGGACGGGTGAGGGTCAGGCTTCGGGGAAGGGTTAGGGTTAGGGTTCGGGCTAGGGTTAGGGTTAGGGGACGGGGACGGTTTAGGGTCCAGGTGAGGGTACGGCAACGCTTTAGGGGGAGCGTGCGTGTGAGGGCGCGGGTTAGTGTTAGCGTACGGGTTAGGATTAAGGGACGGGTGAGGGTCAGGCTTCGGGGAAGGTTTAGGGTTAGGGTGCGGGCTAGGGTTAGGGTTAGGGGACGGGGACGGTTTACGGTCCAGGTGAGGGTATGGCAACGCTTTAGGGGGAGCGTGCGTGTGAGGGCGCGGGTTAGTGTTAGCGTACGGGTTAGGATTAGGGGCCGGGTGAGGGTCAGGCTTCGGGAAGGGTTAGGGTTAGGGTTCGGGCTAGGGTTAGGGTTAGGGGACGGGGACGGTTTAGGGTCCAGGTGAGGGTACGGCAACGCTTTAGGGGGAGCGTGCGTGTGAGGGCGCGGGTTAGTGTTAGCGTACGGGTTAGAATTAGGGGACGGGTGAGGGTCAGGCTTGGTGGAAGTGTTAGGGTTAGGGTTCGGGCTAGGGTTAGGGTTAGGGGACGGGGACGGTTTAGGGTCCAGGTGAGGGTACGGCAACGCTTTAGGGGGAGCGTGCGTGTGAGGGCGCGGGTTAGTGTTAGCGTACGGGTTAGGATTAGGGGACGGGTGAGGGTCAGGCTTCGGGGAAGGGTTAGGGTTAGGGGACGGGTACGGTTTAGGGTCCAGGTGAGGGTACGGCAACGCTTTAGGGGGAGCGTGCGTGTGAGGGCACGGGTTAGTGTTAGCGTACGGGTTAGGATTAGGGGACGGGTGAGGGTCAGGCTTCGGGGAAGGGTTAGGGTTAGGGTTCGGGCTAGGGTTAGGGTTAGGGGACGGGGACGGTTTAGGGTCCAGGTGAGGGTACGGCAATGCTTTAGGGGGAGCGTGCGTGTGAGGGCGTGGGTTAGTGTTAGCGTACGGGTTAGGATTAGGGGACGGGTGAGGGTCAGGCTTCGGGGAAGTGTTAGGATTAGTGTTAGGGTTCGGGCTAGGGTTAGGGTTAGGGGACGGGGACGGTTTAGGGTCCAGGTGAGGGTACGGCAACGCTTTAGGGGGAGCGTGCGTGTGAGGGCGTGGGTTAGTGTTAGCATACGGGTTAGGATTAGGGGACGGGTGAGGGTCAGGCTTCGGGGAAGGGTTAGGGTTAGGGTTCGGGCTAGGGTTAGGGTTAGGGGACGGGGATGGTTTAGGGTCCAGGTGAGGGTACGGAAACGCTTTAGGGGGAGCGTGCGTGTGAGGGCGCGGGTTAGTGTTAGCGTACGGGTTAGGATTAGGTGAAGGATGAGGGTCAGGCTTCGGGGAAGTGTTAGGGTTAGGGTTTGGGCTACGGTTAGGGTTAGGGGACGGGGACGGTTTAGGGTCCAGGTGAGGGTACGGCAACGCTTTAGGGGGAGCGTGCATGTGAGGGCAAGGGTTAGTGTTAGCGTACGGGTTAGGATTAGGGGACGGGTGAGGGTCAGGCTTCGGGGAAGTGTTAGGGTTAGGGTTCGGGCTAGGGTTAGGTTTAGGGGACGGGGACGGTTTAGGGTCCAGGTGAGGGTACGGCAACGCTTTAGGGGGAGCGTGCGTGTGAGTGCGTGGGTTAGTGTTAGCGTACGGGTTAGGATTAGGGGACGGGTGAGGGTCAGGCTTCGGGGAAGGGTTAGGATTAGTGTTAGGGTTCGGGCTAGGGTTAGGGTTAGGGGACGGGGACGGTTTAGGGTCCAGGTGAGGGTACGGCAACGCTTTAGGGGGAGCGTGCGGGTGAGGGCGCGGGTTAGTGTTAGCATACGGGTTAGGATTAGGGGACTGGTGAGGGTTAGGCTTCGGGGAAGGGTTAGGGTTAGGGTTCGGGCTAGGGTTAGGGTTAGGGGACGGGGATGGTTTAGGGTCCAGGTGAGGGTACGGAAACGTTTTAGGGGGAGCGTGCGTGTGAGGGCGCGGGTTAGTGTTAGCGTACGGGTTAGGATTAAGGGACGGGTGAGGGTCCGGCTTCGGGGAAGGGTTAGGGTTAGGGTTCGGGCTAGGGTTAGGGTTAGGGGACGGGGACGGTTTAGGGTCCAGGTGAGGGTACGGCAACGCTTTAGGGGGAGCGTGTGTGTGAGGGCGCGGGTTAGTGTTAGCGTACGGGTTAGGATTAGGGGTAGGGTTAGGGTCAGGCTACGGGGAAGGTTTAGGGTTAGGGTTCGGGCTAGGGTTAGGGTTAGGGGACGTGGACGGTTTAGGGTCCAGGTGAGGGTACGGCAATGCTTTAGGGGGAGCGTGCGTGTGAGGGCGCGGGTTAGTGTTAGCGTACGGGTTAGGATTAGGGGACGGGTGAGGGTCAGGCTTCGGGGAAGGGTTAGAGATACGGTTCGGGCCAGGGTTAGGGTTAGGGGACGGGGACGGTTTAGGGTCCAGGTGAGGGTACGGCAACGCTTTAGGGGGAGCATGCGTGTGAGGGCGCGGGTTAGTGTTAGTGTACGGGTTAGCATTAGGGGACGGGTGAGGGTCAGGCTTCTGGGAAGGGTTAGGGTTAGGGTTCGGGCTAGGGTTAGGGTTAGGGGACGGGGACGGTTTAGGGTCCAGGTGAGTGTACGGCAACGCTTTAGGGGGAGCGTGCGTGTGAGGGCGCGGGTTAGTGTTAGCGTACGGGTTAGCATTAGGGGACAGGTGAGGGTCAGGCTTCGGGGAAGGGTTAGGGTTAGGGTTCGGGCTAGGGTTAGGGTTAGGGGACGGGAACGGTTTAGGGTCCAGGTGAGGGTACGGCAACGCTTTAGGGGGAGCGTGCGTGTGAGGGCGCGGGTTAGTGTTAGCGTACGGGTTAGGATTAGGGGACGGGTGAGGGTCAGGCTTCGGGGAAGGGTTCGGGTTAGGGTTCGGGCTAGGGTTAGGGTTAGGGGACGGGGACGGTTTAGGGTCCAGGTGAGGGTACGGCAACGCTTTAGGAGGAGCGTGCGTGTGAGGGCACGGGTTAGTGTTAGCGTACGGGTTAGGATTAGGGGACGGGTGAGGGTCAGGCTTCGGGGAAGGGTTAGGGTTAGGATTCGGGCTAGGGTTAGGGTTAGGGGACGGGGACGGTTTAGGGTCCAGGTGAGGGTACGGCAACGCTTTAGGGGGAGCGTGCGTGTGAGGGCGCAGGTTAGTGTTAGTGTGCGGGTTAGGATTAGGGGACGGGTGAGGGTCAGGCTTCGGGGAAGGGTTAGGGTTAGGGTTCGGGCTAGGGTTAGGGTTAGGGGACGGGGATGGTTTAGGGTCCAGGTGAGGGTACGGCAACGCTTTAGGGGGAGCGTGCATGTGAGGGCGCGGGTTAGTGTTAGCGTACGGGTTAGGATTAAGGGACGGGTGAGGGTCAGGCTTCGGGGAAGGGTTAGGGTTAGGGTTCGGGCTAGGGTTAGGGTTAGGGGACGGGGACGGTTTAGGGTCCAGGTGAGTGTATGGCAACGCTTTAGGGGGAGCGTGCGTGTGAGGGCGCGGGTTAGTGTTAACGTACGGGTTAGGATTAGGGGACGGGTGAGGGTCAGGCTTCGGGGAAGGGTTAGGGTTAGGGTTCGGGCTAGGGTTAGGGTTAGGGGACGGGGACAGTTTAGGGTCCAGGTGAGTGTACGGCAACGTTTTAGGGGGAGCGTGCGTGTGAGGGCGCGGGTTAGTGTTAGCGTACGGGTTAGGATTAGGGGACGGGTGAGGGTCAGGCTTCGGTGAAGGGTTAGGGTTAGGGTTCGGGCTAGGGTTAGGGTTAGGGGACGGGGACGGTTTAGGGTCCAGGTGAGGGTACGGCAACGCTTTAGGGGGAGCGTGCGTGTGAGGGCGCGGGTTAGTGTTAGCGTACGGGTTAGGATTAGGGGACGGGTGAGGGTCCGGCTTCGGGGAAGGGTTAGGGTTAGGGGACGGGGACGGTTTAGGGTCCAGGTGAGGGTACGGCAACGTTTTAGGGGGAGCGTGCATGTGAGGGCACGGGTTAGTGTTAGCGTACGGGTTAGGATTAGGGGACGGGTGAGGGTCAGGCTTCGGGGAAGGGTTAGGGTTAGGGTTCGGGCTAGGGTTAGGGTTAGGGGACGGGGACGGTTTAGGGTCCAGGTGAGGGTACGGCAACGCTTTAGGGGGAGCGTGCGTGTGAGGGCGCGGGTTAGTGTTAGCGTACGGGTTAGGATTAGGGGACAGGTGAGGGTCAGGCTTCGGGGAAGTGTTAGGATTAGGGTTCGGGCTAGGTATTCCTGTTCATCTTCCGCAGAAATTGCAAACTGAGCCAAACAGGAGGTTAAAGGGACTGACTCTCCAAGTCGGGAGAGTGTTAGTAAAGCGTCTGGAATGTTGCACCCGAGTACCAGGGTACGAAAACTGAGACATATTTGAACACGTCTCCCGATCACATGGTTGATCATACTCTGGGTTCCACATGCATGTTTTAGCTGAAGGAACTAAACCTTAAACCTGGGGAGTTGAAACCCGTGGAATGGGTACCATGCAATATGACTTCAAAGGGTCTTCATTTGCTCACCGAACCTCTCCAATCCTATCACTGCTGCGTTTATGACCCTGTACACACGCTTGATTCTCTTTTGGAGACATAGCAATCCATAGGTTTTAAGATACTTACTAGTCAGGTACATTCTTAGGCGTTTAATATGCGGTGTTGAGTCCATTTCGTTGAGCAAGGAGTAGCTCTTGTCTATTCCATATTTGGCTTAAGGAACTTTATCTGTGCTCATTTCAATCTCTGGTTTTATGCAGCACCCCAACTCACCTTTCCCCTTAAGCAAGCATAAGTTGCTTTTCTAAATTTGAGACCCTGTTCTGTTTTGGAATTCAGTTCCTGTGTAGCCAAGTTTACATTCCGTGTATTAGTGATATCTTATGATGTTTCTTTTTCTGTGTGACTTATTTCAGTTAGAATCATCGTACCTGAATCCACTCATTATGCTGCTACGGGCCTGATGACATAGATTTCATTGCTGAGTGATACTGCATTGTACGTAAGTACGACAAGTTCTTTATCCATTTTTCACTTTCTGTGATATTGAACTTGTACGGTAAATGAGGTTCTTGTAAACAGAGGCGTCCCAAACTTTGGGGTGGCTGTGTCTTCTTGATATTAATTTCCCTAAGCTATAGGACCATAAGTGGAAGTGCCCTAGACTCTGTTGCTTTGTTTTTTAGATGTTTCAGGAAACACCATACACTTCTCCCGAGTGTCTTTTGGCAATTTACATCCCGCCCATCAGCATAACAAGGCCCCCAGTTCTCCATGGCCTGTCCTGCCTTTCTAGATTTTACACTTTTTTCAGATGGCCCTTTTGACCGGGGGGAAGTGAGACTTCATTGTAGTGCAGATTTCCTTTGCAAGTTTGCTTGGTTGGCCAAAAAGGGCGTATGCGTTTTTTCCTGAATATATTCAGGAAAAAACGCATACGCCCTTTTTGGCCAAGTGCATCATTGTGGACGCTCTGCCTCTTTTCCTATGCTTTCAATGCAATTCCAGTCTACCTCCTGAAATCGGTTTCCTGCAATTCTGCCCCGCTTTCACGTCCTCTTGGCAGCCTTACTTCAGTATATTTTTGGACGATAGCTGTCATTTATAACTCTGCAGGTTTGTGAATTACAGTGCCCCTGATCTCCTTTCTTCAACTCGCTTTCTTGTGAGCTGGAGGCAACACCACAGGATGGCTTCAGGCCCTAATCTGGTTCCGGCACTGCACGCTGAGCCTTTGGTTATTTCCTCTTCCTGGTGGGAAATGAGAGTTAAATTTGCCCGTCCAGACACCTCCAGCTAGTCTCTCATTGGTTCTCCCTATTCCTGTTCATCTTCCGCAGAAATTGCAAACTGGGCCAAACAGGAGGTTAAAGGCGCTGACTCTCCAAGTGGGGAGAGTGTTAGTAAAGCGTCTGGAATGTTGCACCCGAGTACCAGGGTACGAAAACTGAGACATATTTGAACACGGCTCCCGTTCACACGGTTGATCATACTCTGGGTTCCACATGCATGTTTTAGCTGAAGGAAGAATACATTAAACCTGGGTAGTTGAAACCCGTGGAATGGGTACCATGCAATATCACTTCAAAGGGTCTTCATTTGCTCACCGAACCTCTGCAATCCTATCACTGCTGCGTTTATGCCCCTGTACACACACTTGATTCTCTTTTGGAGACATAGCAATCCATAGGTTTTAAGATACTTACTAGTCAGGTACATTCTTAGGCGTTTAATATGGGGTGTTGAGTCCATTTCGTTGAGCAAGGAGGAGCTCTTGTCTATTCCATATTTGGCTTAAGGAACTTTATCTGTGCTCATTTCAATCTCTGGTTTTATGCAGCACCCCAACTCACCTTTCCCCTTAAGCAAGCATAAGTTGGTTTTCTAAATTTGAGACCCTGTTCTGTTTTGGAATTCAGTTCCTGTGTAGCCAAGGTTACATTCCGTGTATTAGTGATATCTTATGATGTTTCTTTTTCTGTGTGACTTATTTCAGTTAGAATCATCGTACCTGAATCCACTCATTATGCTACTACGGGCCTGATGACATAGATTTCATTGCTGAGTGATACTGCATTGTACGTAAGTACCACAAGTTCTTTATCCATTTTTCACTTTCTGTGATACTGAACTTGTATGGTAAACGAGGTTCTTGAAAACAGAGGCGTCCCAAACTTTGGGGTGGCTGTGTCTTTTTGATTTTAATTTCCCTAAGCTATAGGACCATAAGTGGAAGTGCCCTAGGCTCTGTTGCTTTGTTTTTTAGATGTTTCAGGAAACACCATACACTTCTCCCGAGTGTCTGTTGGCAATTTACATCCCGTCCATCAGCATAACAAGGCTCCCAGTTCTCCTTGGCCTGTCCTGCCTTTCTGGATTTTACACTTTTTTCAGATGGCCCGTTTGACCGGGGGAAAGTGAGACTTCATTGTAGTGCAGATTTCCTTTGCAAGCTTGCTTGGTTGGCCAAAAAGGGCGTATGCGTTTTTTCCTGAATATATTCAGGAAAAAACGCATACGCCCTTTTTGGCCAAGTGCATCATTGTGGACGTTCTGCCTCTTTTCCTATGCTTTCAATGCAATTCCAGTCTACCTCCTGAAATCGGTTTCCTGCAATTGTGCCCCGCTTTCAAGTCCTCTTGGCAGCCTTACTTCAGTATATTTTGGGACGATAGCTGTCATTTATAACTCTGCAGGTTTGTGAATTACTGTGCCCCTGAGCTCCTTTCTTCAACTCGCTTTCTTGTGACCTGGCCGCAACACCGCAGGATGGCTTCAGGCCCTAATCTGGTTCCGGCACGGCACGCTGAGCCTTTGGTTAATTCCTCTTCCTGGTGAGAAATGAGAGTTAAATTTGCCCGTCCAGACACCTCCAGCTAGTCTCTCATTGGTTCTCACTATTCCTGTTCATCTTCCGCAGAAATTGCAAACTGGGCCAAACAGGAGGTAAAAGGGACTGACTCTCCAAGTCGGGAGAGTGTTAGTAAAGCGTCTGGAATGTTGCACCCGAGTACCAGGGGAGGAAAACTGAGACATATTCAAACACGTCTCCCGATCACATGGTTGATCATACTCTAGGTTCCACATGCATGTTTTAGCTGAAGGAAGAATACCTTAAACCTGGGTAGTTGAAACCCGTGGAATGGGTACCATGCAATATGACTTCAAAGGGTCTTCATTTGCTCACCGAACCTCTCCAATCCTATCACTGCTGCGTTTATGCCCCTGTACACATGCTTGATTCTCTTTCAGAGACATAGCAATCCATAGGTTTTAAGATACTTACTAGTCAGGTACATTCTTAGGCGTTTAATATGCGGTGTTGAGTCCATTTCGTTGAGCAAGGAGTAGCTCTAGTCTATTCCATATTTGGCTTAAGGAACTTTATCTGTGCTCATTTCGATCTCTGGTTTTATGCAGCACCCGAACTCACCTTTCCCCTTAAGCAAACATAAGTTGGTTTTCTAAATTTGAGACCCTGTTCTGTTCTGTAATTCAGTTCCTGTGTAGCCAAGTTTACATTCCATGTATTACGGATATCTTATGATGTTTCTTTTTCTGTGTGACTTATTTCAGTTAGAATCATCATACCTGAATCCACTCATTGTGCTGCTAAGGGCCTGATGACATAGATTTCATTGCTGAGTGATATTGCTTTGTAAGTAAATACCACAACTTCTTTATCCATTTTTCACTTTCTGCGATGTTGAACTTGTACGGTAAACGAGGTTCTTGTAAACAGAGGCGTCCCAAACTTTGGGGTGGCTGTGTCTTTTTAATTTTAATTTCCCTAAGCTATAGGACCATAAGTGGCAGTGCCCTAGGCTCTGTTGCTTTGTTTTTTAGATGTTTCAGGAAACACCATACACTTTTCCGGAGTGTCTGTTGGCAATTTACATCCCGCCCATCAGCATAACAAGGCTCCCAGTTCTCCATGGCCTGTCCTGCCTTTCTGGATTTTACACTTTTTTCAGATGGCCCTTTTGACCGGGGGGAAGTGAGACTTCATTGTAGTGCAGATTTCCTTTGCAAGCTTGCTTGGTTGGCCAAAAAGGGCGTATGCGTTTTTTCCTGAATATATTCAGGAAAAAACGCATACGCCCTTTTTGGCCAAGTGCATCATTGTGGACGTTCTGCCTCTTTTCCTATGCTTTCAATGCAATTCCAGTCTACCTCCTGAAATCGGTTTCCTGCAATTCTGCCCCGCTTTCAAGTCCTCTTGGCATCCTTACTTCAGTATATTTTTGGATGATAGCTGTCATTTATAACTCTGCAGGTTTGTAAATTACAGTGCCCCTGAGCTCCTTTCTTCAACTCGCTTTCTTGTGACCTGGCCGCAACACCGCAGGATGGCTTCAGGCCCTAATCTGGTTCCGGCACGGCACGCTGAGCCTTTGGTTATTTCCTCTACCTGGTGGGAAATGAGAGTTAAATTGGCCCGTCCAGACACCTCCAGCTAGTCTCTCATTGGTTCTCCCTATTCCTGTTCATCTTCCGCAGAAATTGCAAACTGGGCCAAACAGGAAGTTAAAGGGACTGACTCTCCAAGTCGGGAGAGTGTTAGTAAAGCGTCTGGAATGTTGCACCCGAGTACCAGGGTACGAAAACTGAGACATATTTGAACACGTCTCCCGATCACATGGTTGATCATAATCTAGGTTCCACATGCATGGTTTATCTGAAGGAAGAATACCTTAAACCTGGGTAGTTGAAACCCACGGAATGGGTACCATGCAATATGACTTCAAAGGGTCTTCATTTGCTCACCGAACCTCTCCAATCCTATCACTGCTGCGTTTATGCCCCTGGAAACACGCTTGATTCTCTTTCGGAGACATAGCAATCCATAGGTTTTAAGATACTTACTAGTCAGGTACATTCTTAGGCGTTTAATATGCGGGGTTGAGTCCATTTCGTTGAGCAAGGAGTAGCTCTTGTCTATTCCATATTTGGCTTAAGGAACTTTATCTGTGCTCATTTCAATCTCTGGTTTTATGCAGCACCCCAACTCACCTTTCCCCTTAAGCAAGCATAAGTTGGTTTTCTAAATTTGAGACCCTGTTCTGTTTTGGAATTCAGTTCCTGTGTAGCCAAGTTTACATTCCGTGTATTAGTGATATCTTATGATGTTTCTTTTTCTGTGTGACTTATTTCAGTTAGAATCATCGTACCTGAATCCACTCATTATGCTTCTAAGGGCCTGATGACATAGATTTCATTGCTGAGTGATACTGCATTGTACGTAAGTACCACAAGTTCTTTATGCATTTTTCACTTTCTGTGATATTGAACTTGTACTGTAAACGAGGTTCTTGTAAACAGAGGCGTCCTAAACTTTGGGGTGGCTGTGTCTTTTTGATTTTAATTTCCCTAAGCTATAGGACCATAAGTGGAAGTGCCCTTGGCTCTGTTGCTTTGTTTTTTAGATGTTTCAGGAAACACCATACACTTCTCCCGAGTGTCTGTTGGCAATTTACATCCCGCCCATCAGCATAACAAGGCTCCCAGTTCTCCATGGCCTGTCCTGCCTTTCTGGATTTTACACTTTTTTCAGATGTCCCTTTTGACCGGGGGGAAGTGAGACTTCATTGTAGTGCAGATTTCCTTTGCAAGCTTGCTTGGTTGGCCAAAAAGAGCGTATGCGTTTTTTCCTGAATATATTCAGGAAAAAACACATACGCCTTTTTTGGCCAAGTGCATCATTGTGGACGTTCTGCCTCTTTTCCTATGCTTTCAATGCAATTCCAGTCTACCTCCTGAAATCGGTTTCCTGCAATTGTGCCCCGCTTTCAAGTCCTCTTGGCAGCCTTACTTCAGTATATTTTTGGATGATAGCTGTCATTTATAACTCTGCATGTTTGTGAATTACAGTGCCCCTGAGCTCCTTTCTTCAACTCGCTTTCTTTTGAGCTGGCCGCACCACCGCAGGATGGCTTCAGGCCCTAATCTGGTTCCGGCACGGCACGCTGAGCCTTTGGTTAATTCCTCTTCCTGGTGGGAAATGAGAGTTAAATTTGCCCGTCCAGACACCTCCAGCTAGTCTCTCATTGGTTCTCGCTATTCCTGTTCATCTTGCGCAGAAATTGCAAACTGGGCCAAACAGGAGGTTAAAGGGACTGACTCTCCAAGTCGGGAGAGTGTTAGTAAAGCGTCTGGAATGTTGCACCCGAGTACCAGGGTACGAAAACTGAGACATATTTGAACACGTCTCCCGATCACATGGTTGATCATACTCTAGGTTCCACATGCATGTTTTAGCTGAAGGAAGAATACCTTAAACCTGGGTAGTTGAAACCCATGGAATGGGTACCATGCAATATGACTTCAAAGGGTCTTCATTTGCTCACCGAACCTCTCCAATCCTATCACTGCTGCGTTTATGCCCCTGTACACATGCTTGATTCTCTTTCAGAGACATAGCAATCCATAGGTTTTAAGATACTTACTAGTCAGGTACATTCTTAGGCGTTTAATATGCGGTGTTGAGTCCATTTCGTTGAGCAAGGAGTAGCTCTTGTCTATTCCATATTTGGCTTAAGGAACTTTATCTGTGCTCATTTCAATCTCTGGTTTTATGCAGCACCCCAACTCACCTTTCCCCTTAAGCAAGCATAAGTTGGTTTTCTAAATTTGAGACCCTGTTCTGTTTTGGAATTCAGTTCCTGTGTAGCCAAGGTTACATTTCATGTATTACTGATATCTTATGATGTTTCTTTTTCTGTGTGACTTATTTCAGTTAGAATCATCATACCTGAATCCACTCATTGTGCTGCTAAGGGCCTGATGACATAGATTTCATTGCTGAGTGATATTGCTTTGTATGTAAATACCACAACATCTTTATCCATTTTTCACTTTCTGCGATTTTGAACTTGTACGGTAAAGGAGGTTCTTGTAAACAGAGCTGTTCCAAACTTTGGGGTGGCTGTGTCTTTTTGATTTTAATTTCCCTAAGCTATAGGACCATAAGTGGAAGTGCCCTAGACTCTGTTGCTTTGTTTCTTAGATGTTTCAGGAAACACCATACACTTCTCCGGAGTGTCTGTTGGCAATTTACATCACGCCCATCAGCATAACAAGGCTCCCAGTTCTCCATGGCCTGTCCTGCCTTTCTGGATTTTACACTTTTTTCAGATGCCCTTTTGACCGGGGGGAAGTGAGACTTCATTGTAGTGCAGATTTCCTTTGCAAGCTTGCTTGGTTGGCCAAAAAGGGCGTATGCGTTTTTTCCTGAATATATTCAGGAAAAAACGCATACGCCCTTTTTGGCCAAGTGCATCATTGTGGACGTTCTGCCTCTTTTCCTATGCTTTCAATGCAATTCCAGTCTACCTCCTGAAATTGGTTTCCTGCAATTGTGCCCCGCATTCAAGTCCTCTTGGCAGCCTTACTTCAGTATATTTTTGGACGATAGCTGTCATTTATAACTCTGCAGGTTTGTGAATTACAGTGCCCCTGAGCTCCTTTCTTCAACTCGCTTTCTTGTGACCTGGCCGCAACACCGCAGGATGGCTTCAGGCCCTAATCTCGTTCCGGCACGGCAGGCTGAGCCTTTGGTTAATTCCTCTTCCTGGTGGGAAATGAGAGTTAAGTTTGCCCGTCCAGACACCTCCAGCTAGTCTCTCATTGGTTCTCACTATTCCTGTTCATCTTCCGCAGAAATTGCAAACTGGGCCAAACAGGAGGTTAAAGGTTCTGACTCTCCAAGTGGGGAGAGTGTTAGTAAAGCGTCTGGAATATTGCACCCGAGTACCAGGTACGAAAACTGAGACATATTTGAACACGTCTCCCGATCACATGGTTGATCATACTCTAGGTTCCACATGCATGTTTTAGCTGAAGGAAGAATACCTTAAACCTGGGTAGTTGAAACCCGTGGAATGGGTACCATGCAATATGACTTCAAAGGGTCTTCATTTGCTCACCAAACCTCTCCAATCCTATCACTGCTGCGTTTATGCCCCTGTACACATGCTTGATTCTCTTTCAGAGACATAGCAATCCATAGGTTTTAAGATACTTACTAGTCAGGTACATACTTAGGCGTTTAATATGCGGTGTTGAGTACATTTCGTTGAGCAAGGAGTAGCTCTAGTCTATTCCATATTTGGCTTAAGGAACTTTATCTGTGCTCATTTCGATCTCTGGTTTTATGCAACACCCCAACTCACCATTACCCTTAAGCAAGCATAAGTTGGTTTTCTAAATTTGAGACCCTGTTCTGTTCTGCAATTCAGTTCCTGTGTAGCCAAGTTTACATTTTGTGTATTACTGATATCTTATGATGTTTCTTTTTCTGTGTGACTTATTTCAGTTAGAATCATCATACCTGAATCCACTCATTGTGCTGCTAAGGGCCTGATGACATAGATTTCATTGCTGAGTGATATTGCTTTGTAAGTAAATACCACAACTTCTTTATCCATTTTTCATTTTCTGCGATGTTGAACTTGTACTGTAAACGAGGTTCTTGTAAACAGAGGCGTCCCAAACTTTGGGGTGGCTGTGTCTTTTTGATTTTAATTTCCCTAAGCTATAGGACCATAAGTGGAAGTGCCCTAGGCTCTGTTGCTTTGTTTTTTAGATGTTTCAGGAAACACCATACACTTCTCCCGAGTGGCTGTTGGCAATTTACATCCCGCCCATCAGCATAACAAGACTCCCAGTTCTCCATGGCCTGTCCTGCCTTTCTGGATTTTACACTTTTTTCAGATGGTCCTTTTGACCGGGGGGAAGTGAGACTTCATTGTAGTGCAGATTTCCTTTGCAAGTTTGCTTGGTTGGCCAAAAAGGGCTTATGCGTTTTTTCCTGAATATATTCAGGAAAAAACGCATACGCCCTTTTTGGCCAAGTGCATCATTGTGGACGTTCTGCCTCTTTACCTATGCTTTCAATGCAATTCCAGTCTACCTCCTGAAATCGGTTTCCTGCAATTGTGCCCCGCTTTCAAGTCCTCTTGGCAGCCTTACTTCAGTATATTTTTGGACGATAGCTGTCATTTATAACTCTGCAGGTTTGTAAATAACAGTGCCCCTGAGCTCCTTTCTTCAACTCGCTTTCTTGTGACCTGGCCGCAACACCGCAGGATGGCTTCAGGCCCTAATCTGGTTCCGGCACGGCACGCTGAGCCTTTGGTTATTTCCTCTACCTGGTGGGAAATGAGAGTTAAATTGGCCCGTCCAGACACCTCCAGCTAGTCTCTCATTGGTTCTCCGTATTCCTGTTCATCTTGCGCAGAAATTGCAAACTGGGCCAAACAGGAGGTTAAAGGCGCTGACTCTCCAAGTGGGGAGAGTGTTAGTAAAGCGTCTGGAATGTTGCACCCGAGTACCAGGGGAGGAAAACTGAGACATATTTGAACACGTCTCCCGTTCACACGGTTGATCATACTCTGGGTTCCACATGCATGTTTTAGCTGAAGGAAGAATACCTTAAACCTGGGTAGTTGAAACCCGTGCAATGGGTACCATGCAATATGACTTCAAAGGGTCTTCATTTGCTCACCGAACCTCTCCAATCCTATCACTGCTGCGTTTTTGTCCCTGTACACACGCTTGATTCTCTTTTGGAGACATAGCAATCCATAGGTTTTAAGATACTTACTAGTCAGGTACATTCTTAGGCGTTTAATATGCGGTGTTGAGTCCATTTCGTTGAGCAAGGAGTAGCTCTTGTCTATTCCATATTTGGCTTAAGGAACTTTATCTGTGCTCATTTCAATCTCTGGTTTTATGCAGCACCCCAACTCACCTTTCCCCTTAAGCAAGCATAAGTTGGTTTTCTAAATTTGAGACCCTGTTCTGTTTTGTAATTCAGTTCCCGTGTAGCCAAGTTTACATTCCGTGTATTAGTGATATCTTATGATGTTTCTTTTTCTGTGTAACTTATTTCAGTTAGAATCATCATACCTGAATCCACTCATTGTGCTGCTAAGGGCCTGATGACATAGATTTCACTGCTGAGTAATATTGCTTTGTAAGTAAATACCACAGCTTCTTTATCCAGTTTTCACTTTCTGCGATGTTGAACTTGTACTGTAAACGAGGTTCTTGTAAACAGAGCCGTTCCAAACTTTGGGGTGGCTGTGTCTTTTTTAATTTAATTTGACTAAGCTATAGGACCATAAGTGGAAGTGCCCTAGGCTCTGTTGCTTTGTTTTTTAGATGTTTCAGGAAACACCATACACTTCTCCCGAGTGTCTGTTGGCAATTTACATCCCGCCCATCAGCATAACAAGGCTCCCAGTTCTCCATGGCCTGTCCTGCCTTTCTGGATTTTACACTTTTTTCAGATGGTCATTTTGACCGGGGGGAAGTGAGACTTCATTGTAGTGCAGATTTCCTTTGCAAGCTTGCTTGGTTGGCCAAAAAGGGCGTATGCATTTTTTCCTGAATATATTCAGGAAAAAACACATACACCCTTTTTGGCCAAGTGCATCATTGTGGACGTTCTGCCTCTTTTCCTATGCTTTCAATGCAATTCCAGTCTACCTCCTGAAATCGGTTTCCTGCAATTCTGCCCCGCTTTCAAGTCCTCTTGGCAGCCTTACTTCAGTATATTTTTGGACAATAGCTGTCATTTATAACTCTGCAGGTTTGTGAATTACAGTGCGCCTGAGCTCCTTTCTTCAACGCGCTTTCTTTTGAGCTGGCCGAAACACCGCAGAATGGCTACAGGCCCTAATCTGGTTCCGGCACGGCATGCTGAGCCTTTGGTTATTTCCTCTTCCTGGTGGGAAATGAGACTTAAATTTGCCCGTCCAGACACCTCCAGCTAGTCTCTCATTGGTTCTCCCTATTCCTGTTCATCTTCCGCAGAAATTGCAAACTGGGCCAAACAGGAGGTTAAAGGGACTGACTCTCCAAGTGGGGAGAGTTTTAGTAAAGTGTCTGGAATGTTGCACCCGAGTACCAGGGGAGGAAAACTGAGACATATTTGAACACGTCTCCCGTTCACACGGTTGATCATACTCTGGGTTCCACATGCATGTTTTAGCTGAAGGAAGAATACCTTAAACCTGGAGAGTTGAGACCCGTGGAATGGGTACGATGCAATATGACTTCAAAGGGTCTTCATTTGCTCACCGAACCTCTCCAATCCTATCACTGCTGCGTTTATGCCCCTGAACACACGCTTGATTCTCTTTTGGAGACATAGCAAACCATAGGTTTTAAGATACTTACTAGTCAGGTACATTCTTAGGCGTTTAATATGGGGTGTGGAATCCATTTCGTTGAGCAAGGAGTAGCTCTTGTCTATTCCATATTTGGCTTAAGGAACTTTATCTGTGCTCATTTCAATCTCTGGTTTTATGCAGCACCCCAACTCACCTTTCCCCTTAAGCAAGCATAAGTTGGTTTTCTAAATTTGAGACCCTGTTCTGTTGTGGAATTCAGTTCCTGTGTAGCCAAGTTTACATTCCGTGTATTAGTGATATCTTATGATGTTTCTTTTTCTGTGTGACTTATTTCAGTTAGAATCATCGTACCTGAATCCACTCATTATGCTGCTACGGGCCTGATGACATAGATTTCATTGCTGAGTGATACTGCATTGTACGTAAGTACCACAAGTTCTTTATCCATTTTTCACTTTCTGTGATATTGAACTTGTACGGTAAACGAGGTTCTTGTAAACAGAGGCGTCCCAAATTTTGGGGTGGCTGTGTCTTTTTGATTTTAATTTCCCTAAGCTATAGGACCATAAGTGGAAGTGCCCTAGACTCTGTTGCTTTGTTTTTTAGATGTTTCAGGAAACACCATACACTTCTCCCGAGTGTCTGTTGGCAATTTACATCACGCCCATCAGCATAACAAGGCTCCCAGTTCTCCATGGCCTGTCCTGCCTTTCTGGATTTTACACTTTTTTCAGATGGCCCTTTTGACCGGGGGGAAGTGAGACTTCATTGTAGTGCAGATTTCCTTTGCAAGCTTGCTTGGTTGGCCAAAAAGGGCGTATGCGTTTTTTCCTGAATATATTCAGGAAAAAACGCATACGCCCTTTTTGGCCAAGTGCATCATTGTGGACGTTCTGCCTCTTTTCCTATGCTTTCAATGCAATTCCAGTCTACCTCCTGAAATTGGTTTCATGCAATTCTGCCCCGCTTTCAAGTCCTCTTGGCAGCCTTACTTCAGTATATTTTTGGACGATAGCTGTCATTTATAACTCTGCAGGTTTGTGAATTACAGTGCCCCTGAGCTCCTTTCTTCAACTCGCTTTCTTTTGAGCTGGCCGCAACACCGCAGGATGGCTTCAGGCCCTAATCTGGTTCCGGCACGGCACGCTGAGCCTTTGGTTATTTCCTCTACCTGGTGGGAAATGAGAGTTAAATTGGCCCGTCCAGACACCTCCAGCTAGTCTCTCATTGGTTCTCCGTATTCCTGTTCATCTTGCGCAGAAATTGCAAACTGGGCCAAACAGGAGGTTAAAGGCGCTGACTCTCCAAGTGGGGAGAGTGTTAGTAAAGCGTCTGGAATGTTGCACCCGAGTACCAGGGGAGGAAAACTGAGACATATTTGAACACGTCTCCCGTTCACACGGTTGATCATACTCTGGGTTCCACATGCATGTTTTAGCTGAAGGAAGAATACCTTAAACCTGGGTAGTTGAAACCCGTGGAATGGGTACCATGCAATATGACTTCCAAGGGTCTTCATTTGCTCACCGAACCTCTCCAATCCTATCACTGCTGCGTTTATGCCCCTGTACACATGCTTGATTCTCTTTCGGAGACTTAGCAATCCATAGGTTTTAAGATACTTACTAGTCAGGTACATACTTAGGCGTTTAATATGCGGTGTTGAGTCCATTTCGTTGAGCAAGGAGTAGCTCTTGTCTATTCCATATTTGGCTTAAGGAACTTTATCTGTGCTCATTTCGATCTCTGGTTTTATGCAACACCCCAACTCACCTTTACCCTTAAGCAAGCATAAGTTGGTTTTCTAAATTTGAGACCCTGTTCTGCTCTGTAATTCAGTTCCTGTGTAGCCAAGTTTACATTTTGTGTATTACTGATATCTTATGATGTTTCTTTTTCTGTGTGACTTATTTCAGTTAGAATCATCATACCTGAATCCACTCATTGTGCTGCTAAGGACCTGATGACATAGATTTCATTGCTGAGTGATATTGCTTTGTAAGTAAATACCACAACTTCTTTATCCATTTTTCACTTTCTGCGATGTTGAAGTTGTACTGTAAACGAGGTTCTTGTAAACAGAGCCGTTCCAAACTTTGGGGTGGCTTTGTCTTTTTTAATTTAATTTCCCTAAGCTATAGGACCATAAGTGGAAGTGCCCTAGGCTCTGTTGCTTTGTTTTTTAGATGTGTCAGGAAACACCATACACTTCTCCCGAGTGTCTGTTGGCAATTTACATCCCGCCCATCAGCATAACAAGGCTCCCAGTTCTCCATGGCCTGTCCTGCCTTTCTGGATTTTACACTTTTTTCAGATTGTCCTTTTGACCGGGGGGAAGTGAGACTTCATTGTAGTGCAGATTTCCTTTGCAAGCTTGCTTGGTTGGCTAAAAAGGGCGTATGCATTTTTTCCTGAATATATTCAGGAAAAAACACATACGCCCTTTTTGGCCAAGTGCATCATTGTGGACGTTCTGCCTCTTTTCCTATGCTTTCAATGCAATTCCAGTCCACCTCCTGAAATCGGTTTCCTGCAATTCTGCCCGGCTTTCAAGTCCTCTTGGCAGCCTTACTTCAGTATATTTTTGCACGATAGCTGTCATTTATAACTCTGCAGATTTGTGAATTACAGTGCCCCTGCGCTCCTTTCTTCAACTCGCTTTTTTGTGAGCTGGCCGCAACACCGCAGAATGGCTTCAGGCCCTAATCTGGTTCCATCACGGCACGCTGAGCCTTTGGTTATTTCCTCTTCCTGGTGGGAAATGAGAGTTAAATTTGCCCGTCCAGACACCTCCAGCTAGTCTCTCATTGGTTCTCGCTATTCCTGTTCATCTTCCGCAGAAATTGCAAACTGGGCCAAACAGGAGGTTAAAGGCGCTGACTCTCCAAGTGGGGAGAGTGTTAGTAAAGCGTCTGGAATGTTGCACCCGAGTACCAGGGGAGGAAAACTGAGACACATTTGAACACGTCTCCCGTTCACACGGTTGATCATACTCTGGGTTCCACATGCATGTTTTAGCTGAAGGAAGAATACCTTAAACCTGGAGAGTTGAGACCCGTGTAATGGGTACCATGCAATATGACTTCAAAGGGTCTTCATTTACTCACCGAACCTCTCCAATCCTATCACTGCTGCGTTTATGACCCTGTACACATGCTTGATTCTCTTTTAGAGACATAGCAATCCATAGGTTTTCAGATACTTACTAGTCAGGTACATTCTTAGGCGTTTAATATGCGGTGTTGAGTCCATTTCGTTGAGCAAGGAGTAGCTCTTGTCTATTCCATATTTGGCTTAAGGAACTTTATCTGTGCTCATTTCGATCTCTGGTTTTATGCAGCACCCCATCTCACCTTTAACCTTAAGCAAGCATAAGTTGGTTTTCTAAATTTGAGACCCTGTTCTGTTTTGGAATTCAGTTCCTGTGTAGCCAAGTTTACATTCCGTGTATTACTGATATCTTATGATGTTTCTTTTTCTGTGTGACTTATTTCAGTTAGAATCATCATACCTGAATCCACTCATTGTGCTGCTACGGGCCTGATGACATAGATTTCATTGCTGAGTGATATTGCTTTGTAAGTAAATACCACAACTTCTTTATTCATTTTTCACTTTCTGCGATGTTGAACTTGTACTGTAAACGAGGTTCTTGTAAACAGAGCCGTTCCAAACTTTGGGGAGCTGTGTCTTTTTGATTTTAATTTCCCTAAGCTATAGGACCATAAGTGGAAGTGCCCTAGGCTCTGTTGCTTTGTTTTTTAAATGTTTCAGGAAACACCATACACTTCTCCCGAGTGTCTGTTGGCAATTTACATCCCGCCCATCAGCATAACAAGGCTCCCAGTTCTCCATGGCCTGTCCTGCCTTTCTGGATTTTACACTTTTTTCATATGGGCCTTTTGACCGGGGGGAAGTGAGACTTCATTGTAGTGCAGATTTCCTTTGCAAGTTTGCTTGGTTGGCCAAAAAGTGCGTATGCGTTTTTTCCTGAATATATTCAGGAAAAAACGCATACGCACTTTTTGGCCAAGTGCATCATTGTGGTCGTTCTTCCTCTTTTCCTATGCTTTCAATGCAATTCCAGTCTACCTCCTGAAATCGGTTTCCTGCAATTCTGCCCCGCTTTCAATTCCTCTTGGCAGCCTTACTTCAGTATATTTTTGGACGATAGCTGTCATTTATAACTCTGCAGGTTTGTGAATTACAGTGCCCCTGAGCTCCTTTCTTCAACTCGCTTTCTTGTGACCTGGCCGCAACACCGCAGGATGGCTTCAGGCCCTAATCTGCTTTGGGCACGGCATGCTGAGCCTTTGGTTATTTCCTCTTCCTGGTGGGAAATGAGAGTTAAATTTGCCCGTCCAGACACCTCCAGCTAGTCTCTCATTGGTTCTCCCTATTCCTGTTCATCTTCCGCAGAAATTGCAAACTGGGCCAAACAGGAGGTTAAAGGCGCTGACTCTCCAAGTGGGGAGAGTGTGAGTAAAGCGTCTGGAATGTTGCACCCGAGTACCAGGGTACGAAAACTGAGACATATTTGAACACGTCTCCCGTTCACACGGTTGATCATACTCTGGGTTCCACTTGCATGTTTTAGCTGAAGGAAGAATATCTTAAACCTGGAGAGTTGAGACCCGTGGAATGGGTACCATGCAATATGACTTCAAAGGGTCTTCATTTGCTCACCGAACCTCTCCAATCCTGTCACTGCTGCGTTTATGCCCCTGTACACACGCTTGATTCTCTTTTGGAGACATAGCAATCCATAGGGTTTAAGATACTTACTAGTCAGGTACATTCTTAGGCGTTTAATATGCGGTGTTTAGTCCTTTTCGTTGAGCAAGGAGTAGCTCTTGTCTATTCCATATTTGGCTTAAGGAACTTTATCTGTGCTCATATCAATCTCTGGTTTTATGCAGCACCCCAACTCACCTTTCCCCTTAAGCAAGCATAAGTTGATTTTCTAAATTTGAGACCCTGTTCTGTTCTGTAATTCAGTTCCTGTGTAGCCAAGTTTACATTCCGTGTATTACTGATATCTTATGATGTTTCTTTTTCTGTGTGACTTATTTCAGTTAGAATCATCGTACCTGAATCCACTCATTATGCTGCTACGGGCCTGATGACATAGATTTCATTGCTGAGTGATACTGCATTGTACGTAAGTACCACAAGTTCTTTATCCATTTTTCACTTTCTGTGATATTGTCTTGTACGGTAAACGAGGTTCTTGTAAACAGAGGCGTCCCAAACTTTGGGGTGGCTGTGTCTTTTTGATTTTAATTTCCCTAAGCTATAGGACCATAAGTGGAAGTGCCCTAGGCTCTGTTGCTTTGTTTTTTAGATGTTTCAGGAAACACCATACACTTCTCCCGAGTGTCTGTTGGCAATTTACATCCCGCCCATCAGCATAACAAGGCTCCCAGTTCTCCATGGCCTGTCCTGCCTTTCTGGATTTTACACCTTTTTCAGATGGCCCTTTTGACCGGGGGGAAGTGAGACTTCATTGTAGTGCAGATTTCCTTTGCAAGCTTGCTTGGTTGGCCAAAAAGGGCGTATGCGTTTTTTCCTGAATATATTCAGGAAAAAACGCATACGCCCTTTTTGGCCAAGTGCATCATTGTGGACGTTCTGCCTCTTTTCCTATGCTTTCAATGCAATTCCAGTCTACCTCCTGAAATCGGTTTCCTGCAATTCTGCCCCGCTTTCAATTCCTCTTGGCAGCCTTACTTCAGTATATTTTTGGACGATAGCTGTCATTTATAACTCTGCAGGTTTGTGAATTACAGTGCCCCTGAGCTCCTTTCTTCAACTCGCTTTCTTTTGAGCTGGCCGCCACACCGCAGGATGGCTTCAGGCCCTAATCTGGTTCCAGCACGGCACGCTGAGCCTTTGGTTATTTCCTCTTCCTGGTGGGAAATGAGAGTTAAATTTGCCCGTCCAGACACCTCCAGCTAATCTCTCATTGGTTCTCCCCATTCCTGTTCATCTTCCGCAGAAATTGCAAACTGGGCCAAAAGGAGTTTAAAGGCGCTGACTCTCCAAGTGGGGAGAGTGTTAGTAAAGCGTCTGGAATGTTGCACCCGAGTACCAGGGTACGAAAACTGAGACATATTTGAACACGTCTCCCGATCACATGGTTGATCATACTCTAGGTTCCACATGCATGTTTTAGCTGAAGGAAGAATACCTTAAACCTGGAGAGTTGAAACCCGTGGAATGGGTACCATGCAATATGACTTCAAAGGGTCTTCATTTGCTCACCGATCCTCTCCAATCCTATCACTGCTGCGTTTATGCCCCTGTACACATGCTTGATTCTCTTTTGGAGACATAGCAATCCATAGGTTTTAAGATACTTACTAGTCAGGTACATACTTAGGCGTTTAATATGCGGTGTTGAGTCCATTTTGTTCAGCAAGGAGTAGCTCTTGTCTATTCCATATTTGGTTTAAGGAAGTTTATCTGTGCTCATTTCGATCTCTGGTTTTATGCAGCACCCCAACTCACCTTTCCCCTTAAGCAAGCATAAGTTGGTTTTCTAAATTTGAGACCCTGTTATGTTCTGTAATTCAGTTCCTGTGTAGCCAGGTGTACATTCTGTGTATTACTGATATCTTATGATGTTTCTTTTTCTGTGTGACTTATTTCAGTTAGAATCATCATACCTGAATCCACTCATTGTGCTGCTAAGTGCCTGATGACATAGATTTCATTGCTGTGTGATATCGCTTTGTAAGTAAATACCACAACTTCTTTATCCATTTTTCACTTTCTGTGATATTGAACTTGTACGGTAAACGAGGTTCTTGTAAACAGAGGCGTCCCAAACTTTGGGGTGGCTGTGTCTTTTTGATTTTAATTTCCCTAAGCTATAGGACCATAAGTGGAAGTGCCCTAGGCTCTGTTGCTTTGTTTTTTAGATGTTTCAGGAAACACCATACACTTCTCCCGAGTGTCTGTTGGCAATTTACATCCCGCCCATCAGCATAACAAGGCTCCCAGTTCTCCATGGCCTGTCCTGCCTTTCTGGATTTTACACTTTTTTCAGATGGCCCTTTTGACCGGGGGGAAGTGAGACTTCATTGTAGTGCAGATTTCCTTTGCAAGCTTGCTTGGTTGGCCAAAAAGGGCGTATGCGTTTTTTCCTGAATATATTCAGGAAAAAACGCATACGCCCTTTTTGGCCAAGTGCATCATTGTGGACGTTCTGCCTCTTTTCCTATGCTTTCAATGCAATTCCAGTCTACCTCCTGAAATCGGTTTCCTGCAATTCTGCCTTACTTTCAAGTCCTCTTGGCAGCCTTACTTCAGTATATTTTTGGACGATAGCTGTCATTTATAACTCTGCAGGTTTGTGAATTACAGTGCCCCTGAGCTCCTTTCTTCAACTCGCTTTCTTGTGAGCTTGCCGCAACACCGCAGGATGGCTTGAGGCCCTAATCTGGTTCCGGCACGGCACGCTGAGCCTTTGGTTATTTCCTCTTCCTGGTGGGAAATGAGAGTTAAATTTGCCCGTCCAGACACCTCCAGCTAGTGTCTCATTGGTTCTCACTATTCCTGTTCATCTTCCGCAGAAATTGCAAACTGGGCCAAACAGGAGGTTAAAGGCGCTGACTCTCCAAGTGGGAGGGTGTTAGTAAAGCGTCTGGAATGTTGCACCCGAGAACCAGGGGAGGAAAACTGAGACATATTTGAACACGTCTCCCGTTCACATGGTTGATCATACTCTGGGTTCCACATGCATGTTTTAGCTGAAGGAAGAATACCTTAAATCTGGAGAGTTGAGACCCGTGTAATGGGTACCATGCAATATGACTTCAAAGGGTCTTCATTTACTCACCGAACCTCTCCAATCCTGTCACTGCTGTGTTTATGCCCCTGTACACACGCTTGATTCTCTTTTGGAGACATAGCAGTCAATAGGTTTTAAGATATTTACTAGTCAGGTACATTCTTAGGCTTTTAGTATGGGGTGTTGAGTCCATTTTGTTGAGCAAGGAGTAGCTCTTGTCTATTCCATATTTGGCTTAAGGAACTTTATCTGTGCTCATTTCAATCTCTGGTTTTATGCAGCACACCAACTCACCTTTACCCTTAAGCAAGCATAAGTTGGTTTTCTAAATTTGAGACCCTGTTCTGTTCTGGAATTCAGTTCCTGTGTAGCCAAGTTTACATTCCGTGTATTACTGATATCTTATGATGTTTCTTTTTCTGTGTGACTTATTTCAGTTAGAATCATCATACCTGAATCCACTCATTGTGCTGCTAAGGGCCTGATGACATAGATTTCATTGCTGAGTGATATTGCTTTGTAAGTAAATACCACAACTTCTTTATTCATTTTTCACTTTCTGCGATGTTGAACTTGTACTGTAAACGAGGTTCTTGTAAACAGAGCCATTCCAAACTTTGGGGTGGCTGTGTCTTTTTGATTTTAATTTCCCTAAGCTGTAGGGCCATAAGTGGAAGTGCCCTAGGCTCTGTTGCTTTGTTTTTTAGATGTTTCAGGAAACACCATACACTTCTCCGGAGTGTCTGTTGGCAATTTACATCCCGCCCATCAGCATAACAAGGCTCCCAGTTCTCCATGGCCTGTCCTGCCTTTCTGGATTTTACGCTTTTTTCAGATGGCCCTTTTGACCGGGGGGAAGTGAGACTTCATTGTAGTGCAGATTTCCTTTGCAAGCTTGCTTGGTTGGCCAAAAAGGGCGTATGCGTTTTTTCCTGAATATATTCAGGAAAAAACGCATACGCCCTTTTTGGCCAAGTGCATCATTGTGGACGTTCTGCCTCTTTTCCTATGCTTTCAATGCAATTCCAGTCTACCTCCTGAAATCGGTTTCCTGCAATTCTGCCCCGCTTTCAAGTCCTCTTGGCAGCCTTACTTCAGTATATTTTTGGACGATAGCTGTCATTTATAACTCTGCAGGTTTGTGAATTACAGTGCCCCTGAGCTCCTTTCTTCAACTCGCTTTCTTGTGACCTGGCCGCAACACCGCAGGATGGCTTGAGGCCCTAATCTGGTTCTGGCACGGCACGCTGAGCCTTTGGTTATTTCCTGTTCCTGGTGGGAAATGAGAGTTAAATTTGCCCGTCCAGACACCTCCAGCTAGTGTCTCATTGGTTCTCCCTATTCCTGTTCATCTTCCGCAGAAATTGCAAACTGGGCCAAACAGGAGGTTAAAGGCGCTGACTCTCCAACTGGGGAGAGTGTTAGTAAAGCGTCTGGAATGTTGCCCCCGAGAACCAGGGTAGGAAAACTGAGACATATTTGAACACGTCTCCCATTCACATGGTTCATCATACTCTGGGTTCCACATGCATGTTTTAGCTGAAGGAAGAATCCCTTAAATCTGGAGAGTTGAGACCCGTGTAATGGGTACCATGCAATATGACTTCAAAGGGTCTTCATTTACTCCCCAAACCTCTCCAATCCTGTCACTGCTGCGTTTATGCCCCTGTACACACGCTTGATTCTCTTTTTGAGACATAGCAATCCATAGGTTTTAAGATACTTACTAGTCAGGTACATTCTTAGGCGTTTAATATGGGGTGTTGAGTCCATTTTGTTGAGCAAGGAGTAGCTCTTGTCTATTCCATATATGGCTTAAGGAACTTTATCTGTGCTCATTTCAATCTCTGGTTTTATGCAGCACCCCAACTCACCTTTCCCCTTAAGCAAGCATAAGTTGGTTTTCTAAATTTGAGACCCTGTTCTGTTTTGGAATTCAGTTCCTGTGTAGCCAAGTTTACATTCCGTGTATTACTGATATCTTATGATGTTTCTTTTTCTGTGTGACTTATTTCAGTTAGAATCATCGTACCTGAATCCACTCATTATGCTGCTATGGGCCTGATGACATAGATTTCATTGCTGAGTGATACTGCATTTTACGTAAGTACCACAAGTTCTTTATCCATTTTTCACTTTCTGTGATATTGAACTTGTACGGTAAATGAGGTTCTTGTAAACAGAGGCGTCCCAAACTTTGGGGTGGCTGTGTCTTTTTGATTTTAATTTCCCTAAGCTATAGGACCATAAGTGGAAGTGCCCTAGGCTCTGTTGCTTTGTTTTTTAGATGTTTCAGGAAACACCATACACTTCTCCCGAGTGTCTGTTGGCAATTTACATCCCGCCCATCAGCATAACAAGGCTCCCAGTTCTCCATGGCATGTCCTGCCTTTCTGGATTTTACACTTTTTTCAGATGGCCCTTTTGACCGGGGGGAAGTGAGACTTCATTGTAGTGCAGATTTCGTTTGCAAGCTTGCTTGGTTGGCCAAAAAGGGCGTATGCGTTTTTTCCTGAATATATTCAGGAAAAAACGCATACGCCCTTTTTGGCCAAGTGCATCATTGTGGACGCTCTGCCTCTTTTCCTATGCTTTCAATGCAATTCCAGTCTACCTCCTGAAATCGGTTTCCTGCAATTCTTCCCCGCTTTCAAGTCCTCTTGGCAGCCTTACTTTAGTATATTTTCGGACGATAGCTGTCATTTATAACTCTGCAGGTTTGTGAATTACAGTGCCCCTGAGCTCCTTTCTTCAACTCGCTTTCTTGTGGGCTGGCCGCAACACCGCAGGATGGCTTCAGGCCCTAATCTGGTTCCGGCACGGCACGCTGAGCCTTTGGTTAATTACTCTTCCTGGTGGGAAATGAGAGTTAAATTTGCCCGTCCAGACACCTCCAGCTAGTCTCTCATTGGTTCTCGCTATTCCTGTTCATCTTCCGCAGAAATTGCAAACTGGGCCAAACAGGAGGTTAAAGGGACTGACTCTCCAAGTCGGGAGAGTGTTAGTAAGCAGCTGGAATGTTGCAACCGAGTACCAGGGTACGAAAACTGAGACATATTTGAACACATCTCCCGATCACATGGTTGATCATACTCTAGGTTCCACATGCATGTTTTAGCTGAAGGAAGAATACCTTAAACCTGGAGAGTTGAGACCCGTGGAATGGGTACCATGCAATATGACTTCAAAGGGTCTTCATTTGCTCACCGAACCTGTCCAATCCTATCACTGCTGTGTTTATGCCCCTGTACACATGCTTGATTCTCTTTCGGAGACATAGCAATCCATAGGTTTTAAGATACTTACTAGTCAGGTACATTCTTAGGCGTTTAATATGCGGTGTTGAGTCCATTTCGTTGAGCAAGGAGTAGCTCTTGTCTATTCCATATTTGGCTTAAGGAACTTTATCTGTGCTCATTTCAATCTCTGGTTTTATGCAGCACCCCAACTCACCTTTCCCCTTAAGCAAGCATAAGTTGGTTTTCTAAATTTGAGACCCTGTTCTGTTCTGTAATTCAGTTCCTGTGTAGCCAAGTTTACATTCCGTGTATTACTGATATCTTATGATGTTTCTTTTTCTGTGTGACTTATTTCAGTTAGAATCATCGTACCTGAATCCACTCATTATGCTGCTACGGGCCTGATGACATAGATTTCATTGCTGAGTGATACTGCATTGTACGTAAGTACCACAAGTTCTTTATCCATTTTTCACTTTCTGTGATATTGAACTTGTATGGTAAACGAGGTTCTTGTAAACAGAGGCGTCCCAAACCTTGGGGTGGCTGTATCTTTTTGATTTTAATTTCCCTAAGCTATAGGACCATAAGTGGAAGTGCCCTAGGCTCTGTTGCTTTCTTTTTTAGATGTTTCAGGAAACACCATACACTTCTCCCGAGTGTCTGGTGGCAATTTACATCCCGCCCATCAGCATAACAAGGCTCCCAGTTCTCCATGCCTGTCCTGCCTTACTGGATTTTACACTTTTTTCAGATGGCCCTTTTGACCGGGGGGAAGTGAGACTTCATTGTAGTGCAGATTTCCTTTGCAAGCTTGCTTGGTTGGCCAAAAAGGGCGTATGCGTTTTTTCCTGAATATATTCAGGAAAAAACGCATACGCCCTTTTTGGCCAAGTGCATCATTGTGGACGTTCTGCCTCTTTTCCTATGCTTTCAATGCAATTCCAGTCTACCTCCTGAAATCGGTTTCGTGAAATTCTGCCCCGCTTTCAAGTCCTCTTGGCAGCCTTACTTCAGTATATTTTTGGACGATAACTGTCATTTATAACTCTGCATGTTTGTGAATTACAGTGCCCCTGAGCTCCTTTCTTCAACTCGCTTTCTTTTGAGCTGGCCGCAACACCGCAGGATGGCTTCAGGCCCTAATCTGGTTCCGGCACGGCACGCTGAGCCTTTGGTTATTTCCTCTTCCTGGTGGGAAATGAGAGTTAAATTTGAACGTCCAGACACCTCCAGCTAGTCTCTCATTGGTTCTCGCTATTCCTGTTCATCTTCCGCAGAAATTGCAAACTGGGCCAAACAGGAAGTTAAAGGCCCTGACTCTCCAAGTGGGGAGAGTGTTAGTAAAGCGTCTGGAATGTTGCACCCGAGTACCAGGGGAGGAAAACTGAGAGATATTTGAACACGTCTCCCGTTCACACGGTTGATCACACTCTGGGTTCCACATGCATGTTTTAGCTGAAGGAAGAATACCTTAAACACGGAGAGTTGAGACCCGTGTAATGGGTACCATGCAACATGACTTCAAAGGGTCTTCATTTGCTCACGGAACCTCTCCAATCCTATCACTGCTGCGTTTATGCCCCTGTACACACGCTTGATTCTCTTTCGGAGACATAGCAATCCATAGGTTTTAAGATACTTACTAATCAGGTACATTCTTAGGCGTTTAATATGGGGTGTTGTGTCCATTTCGTTGAGCAAGGAGTAGCTCTTGTCTATTTCATGTTTGGCTTAAGGAACTTTATCTGTGCTCATTTCAATCTCTGGTTTTATGCAGCACCCCAACTCACCTTTCCCCTTAAGCAAGCATAAGTTGGTTTTCTAAATTTGAGACCCTGTTCTGTTTTGGAATTCAGTTCCTGTATAGCCAAGTTTACATTCCGTGTTTTAGTCATATCTTATGATGTTTCATTTTCTGTGTGACTTATTTCAGTTAGAATCATCGTACCTGAATCCACTCATTATGCTGCTACGGTCCTGATGACATAGATTTCATTGCTGAGTGATATTGCTTTGTAAGTATATACCACAACTTCTTTATCCATTTTTCACTTTCTGTGATGTTGAACTTGTACTGTAAACGAGGTTCTTGTAAACAGAGGCGTCCCAAACTTTGGGGTGGCTGTGTCTTTTTGATTTTAATTTCCGTAAGCTATAGGACCATAAGTGGAAGTGCCCTAGGCTCTGTTGCTTTGTTCTTTAGATGTTTCAGGAAACACCATACACTTCTCCCGAGTGTCTGTTGGCAATTTACATCCCGCCCATCAGCATAACAAGGCTCCCAGTTCTCCATGGCCTGTCCTGCCTTTCTGGATTTTACACTTTTTTCAGATGGCCCTTTTGACCGGGGGGAAGTGAGACTTCATTGTAGTGCAGATTTCCTTTGCAAGCTTGCTTGGTTGGCCAAAAAGGGCCTATGCGTTTTTTCCTGAATATATTCAGGAAAAAACGCATACGCCCTTTTTGGCCAAGTGCATCATTGTGGACGTTCTGCCTCTTTTCCTATGCTTTCAATGCAATTCCAGTCTACCTCCTGAAATCGGTTTCCTGCAATTCTGCCCCGCTTTCAAGTCCTCTTGGCAGCCTTACTTCAGTATATTTTTGGACGATAGCTGTCATTTATAACTCTGCAGGTTTGTGAATTACAGTGCCCCTGAGCTCCTTTCTTAAACTCGCTTTCTTGTGACATGGCCGCAACACCGCAGGATGGCTTCAAGGCCTAATCTGGTTCCGGCACGGCACGCTGAGCCTTTGGTTAATTCCTCTTCCTGGTGGGAAATGAGAGTTAAATTTGCCAGTCCAGACACCTCCAGCTAGTCTCTCATTGGTTCTCGCTATTCCTGTTCATCTTCCGCAGAAATTGCAAACTGGGCCAAACAGGAGGTTAAAGGGACTGACTCTCCAAGTTGGGAGAGTGTTAGTAAAGTGTCTGGAATGTTGCAACCGAGTACCAGGGTACAAAAACTGAGACATATTTGAACACGTCTCCCGTTCACACGGTTCATCATACTCTGGGTTCCACATGCATGTTTCAGCTGAAGGAAGAATACCTTAAACCTGGAGAGTTGAGACCCGTGGAATGGGTACCATGCAATATGATTTCAAAGGGTCTTCATTTGCTCACCAAACCTCTCCAATCCTATCACTGCTGCGTTTATGCCCGTGTCCACACGCTTGATTCTCTTTCGGAGACATAGCAATCCATAGGTTTTAAGATACTTACTAGTCAGGTACATTCTTAGGCGTTTAATATAGGGTGTTGAGTCCATTTCGTTGAGCAAGGAGTAGCTCTTGTCTATTCCATATTTGGCTTAAGGAACTTTATCTGTGCTCATTTCAATCTCTGGTTTTATGCAGCACCCCAACTCACCTTTCCCCTTAAGCAAGCATAAGTTGGTTTTCTAAATTTGAGACCCTGTTCTGTTCTGTAATTCAGTTCCTGTGTAGCCAAGTTTACATTCCGTGTATTACTGATATCTTATGATGTTTCTTTTTCTGTGTGACTTATTTCAGTTAGAATCATCATACCTGAATCCACTCATTATTCTGCTACGGGCCTGATGACATAGATTTCATTGCTGAGTGATACTGCATTGTACGTAAGTACCACAAGTTCTTTATCCATTTTTCACTTTCTGTGATATTGAACTTGTACGGTAAACGAGGTTCTTGTAAACAGAGGTGTCCCAAACTTTGGGGTGGCTGTGTCTTTTTTATTTTAATTTCCCTAAGCTATAGGACCATAAGTGGAAGTGCCCTAGGCTCTGTTGCTTTGTTTTTTAGATGTTTCAGGAAACACCATACACTTCTCCGGAGTGTCTGTTGGCAATTTACATCCCGCCCATCAGCATAACAAGGCTCCCAGTTCTCCATGGCCTGTCCTGCCTTTCTGGATTTTACACTTTTTTCAGATGGCCCTTTTGACCGGGGGGAAGTGAGACTTCATTGTAGTGCAGATTTCCTTTGCAAGCTTGCTTGGTTGGCCAAAAAGGGCGTATGCGTTTTTTCCTGAATATATTCAGGAAAAAACACATACGCCCTTTTTGGCCAAGTGCATCATTGTGGACGTTCTGCCTCTTTTCCTATGCTTTCAATGCAATTCCAGTCTACCTCCTGAAATCGGTTTCCTGCAATTCTGCCCCGCTTTCAAGTCCTCTTGGCAGCCTTACTTCAGTATATTTTTGGACGATAGCTGTCATTTATAACTCTGCAGGTTTGTGAATTACAGTGCCCCTGAGCTCCTTTCTTCAACTCGCTTTCTTGTGACCTGGCCGCAACACCGCAGGATGGCTTGAGGCCCTAATCTGGTTCTGGCACGGCACGCTGAGCCTTTGGTTATTTCCTGTTCCTGGTGGGAAATGAGAGTTAAATTTGCCCGTCCAGACACCTCCAGCTAGTGTCTCATTGGTTCTCCCTATTCCTGTTCATCTTCCGCAGAAATTGCAAACTGGGCCAAACAGGAGGTTAAAGGCGCTGACTCTCCAACTGGGGAGAGTGTTAGTAAAGCGTCTGGAATGTTGCACCCGAGAACCAGGGTAGGAAAACTGAGACATATTTGAACACGTCTCCCATTCACATGGTTCATCATACTCTGGGTTCCACATGCATGTTTTAGCTGAAGGAAGAATCCCTTAAATCTGGAGAGTTGAGACCCGTGTAATGGGTACCATGCAATATGACTTCAAAGGGTCTTCATTTACTCCCCAAACCTCTCCAATCCTGTCACTGCTGCGTTTATGCCCCTGTACACACGCTTGATTCTCTTTTTGAGACATAGCAATCCATAGGTTTTAAGATACTTACTAGTCAGGTACATTCTTAGGCGTTTAATATGGGGTGTTGAGTCCATTTTGTTGAGCAAGGAGTAGCTCTTGTCTATTCCATATATGGCTTAAGGAACTTTATCTGTGCTCATTTCGATCTCTGGTTTTATGCAGCACCCCAACTCACCTTTCCCCTTAAGCAAGCATAAGTTGGTTTTCTAAATTTGAGACCCTGTTCTGTTTTGGAATTCAGTTCCTGTGTAGCCAAGTTTACATTCCGTGTATTACTGATATCTTATGATGTTTCTTTTTCTGTGTGACTTATTTCAGTTAGAATCATCGTACCTGAATCCACTCATTATGCTGCTATGGGCCTGATGACATAGATTTCATTGCTGAGTGATACTGCATTTTACGTAAGTACCACAAGTTCTTTATCCATTTTTCACTTTCTGTGATATTGAACTTGTACGGTAAATGAGGTTCTTGTAAACAGAGGCGTCCCAAACTTTGGGGTGGCTGTGTCTTTTTGATTTTAATTTCCCTAAGCTATAGGACCATAAGTGGAAGTGCCCTAGGCTCTGTTGCTTTGTTTTTTAGATGTTTCAGGAAACACCATACACTTCTCCCGAGTGTCTGTTGGCAATTTACATCCCGCCCATCAGCATAACAAGGCTCCCAGTTCTCCATGGCATGTCCTGCCTTTCTGGATTTTACACTTTTTTCAGATGGCCCTTTTGACCAGGGGGAAGTGAGACTTCATTGTAGTGCAGATTTCGTTTGCAAGCTTGCTTGGTTGGCCAAAAAGGGCGTATGCGTTTTTTCCTGAATATATTCAGGAAAAAACGCATACGCCCTTTTTGGCCAAGTGCATCATTGTGGACGCTCTGCCTCTTTTCCTATGCTTTCAATGCAATTCCAGTCTACCTCCTGAAATCGGTTTCCTGCAATTCTTCCCCGCTTTCAAGTCCTCTTGGCAGCCTTACTTTAGTATATTTTCGGACGATAGCTGTCATTTATAACTCTGCAGGTTTGTGAATTACAGTGCCCCTGAGCTCCTTTCTTCAACTCGCTTTCTTGTGAGCTGGCCGCAACACCGCAGGATGGCTTCAGGCCCTAATCTGGTTCCGGCACGGCACGCTGAGCCTTTGGTTAATTACTCTTCCTGGTGGGAAATGAGAGTTAAATTTGCCCGTCCAGACACCTCCAGCTAGTCTCTCATTGGTTCTCGCTATTCCTGTTCATCTTCCGCAGAAATTGCAAACTGGGCCAAACAGGAGGTTAAAGGGACTGACTCTCCAAGTCGGGAGAGTGTTAGTAAGCAGCTGGAATGTTGCAACCGAGTACCAGGGTACGAAAACTGAGACATATTTGAACACATCTCCCGATCACATGGTTGATCATACTCTAGGTTCCACATGCATGTTTTAGCTGAAGGAAGAATACCTTAAACCTGGAGAGTTGAGACCCGTGGAATGGGTACCATGCAATATGACTTCAAAGGGTCTTCATTTGCTCACCGAACCTGTCCAATCCTAACACTGCTGTGTTTATGCCCCTGTACACATGCTTGATTCTCTTTCGGAGACATAGCAATCCATAGGTTTTAAGATACTTACTAGTCAGGTACATTCTTAGGCGTTTAATATGCGGTGTTGAGTCCATTTTGTTGAGCAAGGAGTAGCTCTTGTCTATTCCATATTTGGCTTAAGGAACTTTATCTGTGCTCATTTCAATCTCTGGTTTTATGCAGCACCCCAACTCACCTTTCCCCTTAAGCAAGCATAAGTTGGTTTTCTAAATTTGAGACCCTGTTCTGTTCTGTAATTCAGTTCCTGTGTAGCCAAGTTTACATTCCGTGTATTACTGATATCTTATGATGTTTCTTTTTCTGTGTGACTTATTTCAGTTAGAATCATCGTACCTGAATCCACTCATTATGCTGCTACGGGCCTGATGACATAGATTTCATTGCTGAGTGATACTGCATTGTACGTAAGTACCACAAGTTCTTTATCCATTTTTCACTTTCTGTGATATTGAACTTGTATGGTAAACGAGGTTCTTGTAAACAGAGGCGTCCCAAACCTTGGGGTGGCTGTATCTTTTTGATTTTAATTTCCCTAAGCTATAGGACCATAAGTGGAAGTGCCCTAGGCTCTGTTGCTTTCTTTTTTAGATGTTTCAGGAAACACCATACACTTCTCCCGAGTGTCTGGTGGCAATTTACATCCCGCCCATCAGCATAACAAGGCTCCCAGTTCTCCATGCCTGTCCTGCCTTACTGGATTTTACACTTTTTTCAGATGGCCCTTTTGACCGGGGGGAAGTGAGACTTCATTGTAGTGCAGATTTCCTTTGCAAGCTTGCTTGGTTGGCCAAAAAGGGCGTATGCGTTTTTTCCTGAATATATTCAGGAAAAAACGCATACGCCCTTTTTGGCCAAGTGCATCATTGTGGACGTTCTGCCTCTTTTCCTATGCTTTCAATGCAATTCCAGTCTACCTCCTGAAATCGGTTTCGTGAAATTCTGCCCCGCTTTCAAGTCCTCTTGGCAGCCTTACTTCAGTATATTTTTGGACGATAACTGTCATTTATAACTCTGCATGTTTGTGAATTACAGTGCCCCTGAGCTCCTTTCTTCAACTCGCTTTCTTTTTAGCTGGCCGCAACACCGCAGGATGGCTTCAGGCCCTAATCTGGTTCCGGCACGGCACGCTGAGCCTTTGGTTATTTCCTCTTCCTGGTGGGAAATGAGAGTTAAATTTGAACGTCCAGACACCTCCAGCTAGTCTCTCATTGGTTCTCGCTATTCCTGTTCATCTTCCGCAGAAATTGCAAACTGGGCCAAACAGGAAGTTAAAGGCCCTGACTCTCCAAGTGGGGAGAGTGTTAGTAAAGCGTCTGGAATGTTGCACCCGAGTACCAGGGGAGGAAAACTGAGAGATATTTGAACACGTCTCCCGTTCACACGGTTGATCACACTCTGGGTTCCACATGCATGTTTTAGCTGAAGGAAGAATACCTTAAACACGGAGAGTTGAGACCCGTGTAATGGGTACCATGCAACATGACTTCAAAGGGTCTTCATTTGCTCACGGAACCTCTCCAATCCTATCACTGCTGCGTTTATGCCCCTGTACACACGCTTGATTCTCTTTCGGAGACATAGCAATCCATAGGTTTTAAGATACTTACTAATCAGGTACATTCTTAGGCGTTTAATATGGGGTGTTGTGTCCATTTCGTTGAGCAAGGAGTAGCTCTTGTCTATTTCATGTTTGGCTTAAGGAACTTTATCTGTGCTCATTTCAATCTCTGGTTTTATGCAGCACCCCAACTCACCTTTCCCCTTAAGCAAGCATAAGTTGGTTTTCTAAATTTGAGACCCTGTTCTGTTTTGGAATTCAGTTCCTGTATAGCCAAGTTTACATTCCGTGTTTTAGTCATATCTTATGATGTTTCATTTTCTGTGTGACTTATTTCAGTTAGAATCATCGTACCTGAATCCACTCATTATGCTGCTACGGTCCTGATGACATAGATTTCATTGCTGAGTGATATTGCTTTGTAAGTATATACCACAACTTCTTTATCCATTTTTCACTTTCTGTGATGTTGAACTTGTACTGTAAACGAGGTTCTTGTAAACAGAGGCGTCCCAAACTTTGGGGTGGCTGTGTCTTTTTGATTTTAATTTCCCTAAGCTATAGGACCATAAGTGGAAGTGCCCTAGGCTCTGTTGCTTTGTTCTTTAGATGTTTCAGGAAACACCATACACTTCTCCCGAGTGTCTGTTGGCAATTTACATCCCGCCCATCAGCATAACAAGGCTCCCAGTTCTCCATGGCCTGTCCTGCCTTTCTGGATTTTACACTTTTTTCAGATGGCCCTTTTGACCGGGGGGAAGTGAGACTTCATTGTAGTGCAGATTTCCTTTGCAAGCTTGCTTGGTTGGCCAAAAAGGGCCTATGCGTTTTTTCCTGAATATATTCAGGAAAAAACGCATACGCCCTTTTTGGCCAAGTGCATCATTGTGGACGTTCTGCCTCTTTTCCTATGCTTTCAATGCAATTCCAGTCTACCTCCTGAAATCGGTTTCCTGCAATTCTGCCCCGCTTTCAAGTCCTCTTGGCAGCCTTACTTCAGTATATTTTTGGACGATAGCTGTCATTTATAACTCTGCAGGTTTGTGAATTACAGTGCCCCTGAGCTCCTTTCTTAAACTCGCTTTCTTGTGACATGGCCGCAACACCGCAGGATGGCTTCAAGGCCTAATCTGGTTCCGGCACGGCACGCTGAGCCTTTGGTTAATTCCTCTTCCTGGTGGGAAATGAGAGTTAAATTTGCCAGTCCAGACACCTCCAGCTAGTCTCTCATTGGTTCTCGCTATTCCTGTTCATCTTCCGCAGAAATTGCAAACTGGGCCAAACAGGAGGTTAAAGGGACTGACTCTCCAAGTTGGGAGAGTGTTAGTAAAGTGTCTGGAATGTTGCACCCGATTACCAGGGTACAAAAACTGAGACATATTTGAACACGTCTCCCGTTCACACGGTTCATCATACTCTGGGTTCCACATGCATGTTTCAGCTGAAGGAAGAATACCTTAAACCTGGAGAGTTGAGACCCGTGGAATGGGTACCATGCAATATGATTTCAAAGGGTCTTCATTTGCTCACCAAACCTCTCCAATCCTATCACTGCTGCGTTTATGCCCGTGTCCACACGCTTGATTCTCTTTCGGAGACATAGCAATCCATAGGTTTTAAGATACTTACTAGTCAGGTACATTCTTAGGCGTTTAATATGGGGTGTTGAGTCCATTTCGTTGAGCAAGGAGTAGCTCTTGTCTATTCCATATTTGGCTTAAGGAACTTTATCTGTGCTCATTTCAATCTCTGGTTTTATGCAGCACCCCAACTCACCTTTACCCTTAAGCAAGCATAAGTTGGTTTTCTAAATTTGAGACCCTGTGCTGTTTTGGAATTCAGTTCCTGTGTAGCCAAATTTACATTCCGTGTATTAGTGATATCTTATGATGTTTCTTTTTCTGTGTGACTTATTTCAGTTAGAATCATCGTACCTGAATCCACTCATTATGCTGCTACGGGCCTGATGACATAGATTTCATTGCTAAGTGATACTGCATTGTACGTAAGTACCACAAGTTCTTTATCCATTTTTCACTTTCTGTGATATTGAACTTGTATGGTAAACGAGGTTCTTGTAAACAGAGGCGTCCCAAACTTTGGGGTGGCTGTGTCTTTTTGATTTTAATTTCCCTAAGCTATAGGACCATAAGTGGAAGTGCCCTAGGCTCTGTTGCTTTGTTTTTTAGATGTTTCAGGAAACACCATACACTTCTCCCGAGTGTCTGTTGGCAATTGACATCCCGCCCATCAGCATAACAAGGCTCCCAGTTCTCCATGGCCTGTTCTGCCTTTCTGGATTTTACACTTTTTTCAGATGGCCCTTTTGACCGGGGGGGAATTGAGACTTCATTGTAGTGCAGATTTCCTTTGCAAGCTTGCTTGGTTGGCCAAAAAGGGCGTATGCGTTTTTTCCTGAATATATTCAGGAAAAAACGCATACGCCCTTTTTGGCCAAGTGCATCATTGTGGACGTTCTGCCTCTTTTCCTATGCTTTCAATGCAATTCCAGTCTACCTCCTGAAATCGGTTTCCTGCAATTCTGCCCTGCTTTCAAGTCCTCTTGGCAGCCTTACTTCAGTATATTTTTGGACGATAGCTGTCATTTATAACTCTGCAGGTTTGTGAATTACAGTGCCCCTGAGCTCCTTTCTTCAACTCGCTTTCTTGTGAGCTGGCCGCAACACCGCAGGATGGCTTCAGGCCCTAATCTGGTTCCGGCACGGCACGCTGAGCCTTTGGTTAATTCCTCTTCCTGGTGGGAAATGAGAGTTAAATTTGCCCGTCCAGACACCTCCAGCTAATCTCTCATTGGTTCTCCCTATTCCTGTTCATCTTCCGCAGAAATTGCAAACTGGGCCAAACAGGAGTTTAAAGGGACTGACTCTCCAAGTGGGGAGAGTGTTAGTAAAGCGTCTGGAATGTTGCACCCGAGTACCAGGGGAGGAAAACTGAGACATATTTGAACACGTCTCCCGTTCACACGGTTGATCATACTCTGGGTTCCACATGCATGTTTTAGCTGAAGGAAGAATACCTTAAACCTGTATAGTTGAGACCCGTGGAATGGGTACCATGCAATATGACATCAAAGGGTCTTCATTTGCTCACCGAACCTCTCCAATCCTATCACTGCTGCGTTTATGCCCCTGTACACACGCTTGATTCTCTTTCGGAGACTTAGCAATCCATAGGTTTTAAGATACTTACTAGTCAGGTACATTCTTAGGCGTTTAATAAGGGGTGTGGAATCCATTTCGTTGAGCAAGGAGTAGCTCTTGTCTATTCCATATTTGGCTTAAGGAACTTTATCTGTGCTCATTTCAATCTCTGGTTTTATGCAGCACCCCAACTCACCTTTACCCTTAAGCAAGCATAAGTTGGTTTTCTAAATTTGAGACCCTGTTCTGTTTTGGAATTCAGTTCCTGTGTAGCCAAGTTAACATACCGTGTATTAGTGATATCTTATGATGTTTCTTTTTCTGTGTGACTTATGTCAGTTAGAATCATCGTACCTGAATCCACTCATTATGCTGCTACGGGCCTGATGACATAGATTTCATTGCTGAGTGATACTGCATTGTACGTAAGTACCAGAAGTTCTTTATCCATTTTTCACTTTCTGTGATATTGAACTTGTACGGTAAACGAGGTTCTTGTAAACAGAGGTGTCCCAAACTTTGGGGTGGCTGTGTCTTTTTGATTTTAATTTCCCTAAGCTATAGGACCATAAGTGGAAGTGCCCTAGGCTCTGTTGCTTTGTTTCTTAGATGTTTCAGGAAACACCATACACTTCTCCCGAATGTCTGTTGGCAATTTACATCCCGCCCATCAGCATAACAAGGCTCCCAGTTCTCCATGGCCTGTCCTGCCTTTCTGGATTTTACACTTTTTTCAGATGGCCCTTTTGACCGGGGGGAAGTGAGACTTCATTGTAGTGCAGATTTCCTTTGCAAGCTTGCTTGGTTGGCCAAAAAGGGCGTATGCGTTTTTTCCTGAATATATTCAGGAAATATTCAGGAATATATTCAGGAATATATTCAGGAAAAAACGCATACGCCCTTTTTGGCCAAGTGCATCATTGTGGACGTTCTGCGTCTTTTCCTATGCTTTCAATGCAATTCCAGTCTACCTCCTGAAATCGGTTTCCTGCAATTCTGCCCCGCTTTCAAGTCCTCTTGGCAGCCTTACTTCAGTATATTTTTGGACGATAGCTGTCATTTATAACTCTGCAGGTTTGTGAATTACAGTGCCCCTGAGCTCCTTTCTTCAACTCACTTTCTTGTGAGCTGGCCGCAACACCGCAGGATGGCTTCAGGCCCTAATCTGGTTCCGGCACGGCACGTTGAGCCTTTGGTTAATTCCTCTTCCTGGTGGGAAATGAGAGTTAAATTTGCCCGTCCAGACACCTCCAGCTAGTCTCTCATTGGTTCTCCCTATTCCTGTTCATCTTCCGCAGAAATTGCAAACTGGGCCAAACAGGAGGTTAAAGGCGCTGACTCTCCAAGTGGGGAGAGTGTTAGTAAAGCGTCTGGAATGTTGCACCCGAGTACCAGGGGAGGAAAACTGAGACATATTTGAACACGTCTCCCGATCACATGGTTGATCATAATGTAGGTTCCACATGCATGTTTTAGCTGAAGGAAGAATACCTTAAACCTGGAGAGTTGAGACCCGTGGAATGGGTACCATGCAATATGACTTCAAAGGGTCTTCATTTGCTCACCGAAACTCTCCAATCCTATCACTGCTGCGTTTATGCCCGTGTACACATGCTTGATTCTCTTTCGGAGACATAGCAATCCATAGGTTTTAAGATACTTACTAGTCAGGTACATTCTTAGGCGTTTAATAAGGGGTGTTGAGTCCATTTCGTTGAGCAAGGAGTAGCTCTTGTCTATTCCATATTTGGCAGCACCCCAACTCACCTTTACCCTTAAGCAAGCATAAGTTGGTTTTCTAAATTTGAGACCCTGTTCTGTTTTGGAATTCAGTTCCTGTGTAGCCAAATTTACATTCCGTGTATTAGTGATATCTTATGATGTTTCTTTTTCTGTGTGACTTATTTCAGTTAGAATCATCGTACCTGAATCCACTCATTATGCTGCTACGGGCCTGATGACATAGATTTCATTGCTGAGTGATACTGCATTGTACGTAAGTACCACAAGTTCTTTATCCATTTTTCACTTTTTATGATATTGAACTTGTACGGTAAACGAGGTTCTTGTAAACAGAGGCGTCCCAAACATTGGGGTGGCTGTGTCTTTTTGATTTTAATTTCCCTAAGCTATAGGACCATAAGTGGAAGTGCCCTAGGCTCTGTTGCTTTGTTTCTTAGATGTTTCAGGAAACACCATACACTTCTCCTGAGTGTCTGTTGGCAATTTACATCCCGCCCATCAGCATAACAAGGCTCCCAGTTCTCCATGGCCTGTCCTGCCTTTCTGGATTTTACACTTTTTTCAGATGGCCCTTTTGACCGGGGGGAAGTGAGACTTCATTGTAGTGCAGATTTCCTTTGCAAGCTTGCTTGGTTGGCCAAAAAGGGCGTATGCGTTTTTTCCTGAATATATTCAGGAAAAAACGCATACGCCCTTTTTGGCCAAGTGCATCATTGTGGACGTTCTGCCTCTTTTCCTATGCTTTCAATGCAATTCCAGTCTACCTCCTGAAATCGGTTTCCTGCAATTCTGCCCCGCTTTCAAGTCCTCTTGGCAGCCTTACTTCAGTGTATTTTTGGATGATAGCTGTCATTTATAACTCTGCAGGTTTGTGAATTACAGTGCCCCTGAGCTCCTTTCTTCAACTCGCTTTCTTGTGAGCTGGACGCAACACCGCAGGATGGCTTCAGGCCCTAATCTGGTTCTGGCACGGCACGCTGAGCCTTTGGTTAATTCCTCTTTCTGGTGGGAAATGAGAGTTAAATTTGCCCGTCCAGACACCTCCAGCTAGTCTCTCATTGGTTCTCGCTATTCCTGTTCATCTTCCGCAGAAATTGCAAACTGGGCCAAACAGGAGGTTAAAGGGACTGACTCTCCAAGTCGGGAGAGTGTTAGTAAAGCGTCTGGAATGTTGCACCCGAGTACCAGGGTACGAAAACTGAGACATATCTGAACACGTCTCCCGATCACACGGTTGATCATACGCTGGGTTCCACATGCATGTTTTAGCTGAAGGAAGAATACCTTAAACCTGGAGAGTTGAGACCCGTGGAATGGGTACCATGCAATATGTCTTCAAAGGGTCTTCATTTGCTCACCGAACCTCTCCAATCCTATCACTGCTGAGTTTATGTCCCTGTACACACGCTTGATTCTCTTTTGGAGACATACAATCCATAGGTTTTAAGATACTTAATAGTCAGGTACATTCTTAGGCGTTTAATATGCGGTGTTGAGTCCATTTCGTTGAGCAAGGAGTAGCTCTTGTCTATTCCATATTTGGCTTAAGGAACTTTATCTGTGCTCATTTCAATCTCTGGTTTTATGCAGCACCCCAACTCAACTTTCCCCTTAAGCAAGCGTAAGTTGGTTTTCTCTATTTGAGACCCTGTTCTGTTCTGTAATTCAGTTCTTGTGTAGCCAAGTTTACATTCCGTGTGTTAGTGATATCTTATGATGTTTCTTTTTCTGTGTGACTTATTTCAGTTAGAATCATCATACCTAACTCCACTCATTATGCTGCTACAGTCCTGATGACATAGATTTCATTGCTGAGTGATACTGCATTGTACGTGAGTTCCACAACTTCTTTATCCATTTTTCACTTTCTGTGATATTGAACTTGTACTGTAAACGAGGTTGTGGTAAACAGAGTCGTCCCAAACTTTGGGTTGGCTGTGTCTTTTTTATTTTAATTTCCCTAAGCTATAGGACCATAAGTGGAAGTGCCCTAGGCTCTTTTGCTTTGTTTTTTAGATGTTTCAGGAAACACCATACACTTCTCCTGAGTGTCTGTTGGCAATTTACATCCCGCCCATCAGCATAACAAGGCTCCCAGTTCTCCATGGCCTGTCCTGCCTTTCTGGATTTTACACTTTTTTCAGATGGCCCTTTTGACCGGGGGGAAGTGAGACTTCATTGTAGTGCAGATTTCCTTTGCAAGCTTGCTTGGTTGGCCAAAAAGTGCGTATGCGTTTTTTCCTGAATATATTCAGGAAAAAACGCATACGCACTTTTTGGCCAAGTGCATCATTGTGGACGTTCTGCCTCTTTTCCTATGCTTTCAATGCAATTCCAGTCTACCTCCTGAAATTGGTTTCCTGCAATTCTGCCCCGCCTTCAAGTCCTCTTGGCAGCCTTACTTCAGTATATTTTTGGACGATAGCTGTCATTTATAACTCTGCAGGTTTGTGAATTACAGTGTTCCTGAGCTCCTTTCTTCAACTCGCTTTCTTTTGAGCTGGCCGCAACACCGCAGGATGGCTTCAGGCCCTAATCTGGTTCCGGCACGGCACGCTGAGCCTTTGGTTAATTCCTCTTCCTGGTGGGAAATGAGAGTTAAATTTGCCAGTCCAGACACCTCCAGCTAGTCTCTCATTCGTTTTCGCTATTCCTGTTCATCTTCCGCAGAAATTGCAAACTGGGCCAAACAGGAGGTTAAAGGGACTGGCTCTCCAAGTCGGGAGAGTGTTAGTAAAGCGTCTGGAATGTTGCACCCGAGTACCAGGGGAGGAAAACTGAGACATATTTGAACACATCTCCCGTTCACATGGTTGATCATACTCTGGGTTCCACATGCATGTTTTAGCTGAAGGAAGAATACCTTAAACCTGGAGAGTTGAGACCCGTGGAATGGGTACCATGCAATATGACTTCAAAGGGTCTTCATTTGCTCACCAAACCTCTCCAATCGTATCACTGCTGCGTTTATGCCCCTGTACACACGCTTGATTCTCTTTTGGAGACATAGCAATCCATAGGTTTTAAGATACTTACTAGTCAGGTACATTCTTAGGCGTTTAATATGGGGTGTTGAGTCCATTTCGTTGAGCAAGGAGTAGCTCTTGTCTATTCCATATTTGGCTTAAGGAACTTTATCTGTGCTCATTTCAATCTCTGGTTTTATGCAGCACCCCAACTCACCTTTCCCCTTAAGCAAGCATAAGTTGGTTTTCTAAATTTGAGACCCTGTTCTGTTCTGTAATTCAGTTCCTGTGTAGCCAAGTTTACATTCCATGTATTACTGATATCTTATGATGTTTCTTTTTCTGTGTGACTTATTTCAGTTAGAATCATCGTACCTGATTCCACTCATTGTGCTGCTAAGGGCCTGATGACATAGATTTCATTGCTGAGTGATATTGCTTTGTAAGTAAATACCACAACTTCTTTATCCATTTTTCACTTTCTGCGATGTTGAACTTGTACTGTAAACGAGGTTCTTGTAAACAGAGCCGTGCCAAACTTTGGGGTGGCTGTGTCTTTTTGATTTTAATTTCCCTAAGCTATAGGACCATAAGTGGAAGTGCCCTAGGCTCTTTTGCTTTGTTTTTTAGATGTTTCAGGAAACACCATACACTTCTCCCGAGTGGCTGTTGGCAATTTACATCCCGCCCATCAGCATAACAAGGCTCCCAGTTCTCCATGGCCTGTCCTGCCTTTCTGGATTTTACACTTTTTTCAGATGGCCCTTTTGACTGGGTAGAAGTGAGACTTCATTGTAGTGCAGATTTCCTTTGCAAGCTTGCTTGGTTGACCAAAAAGGGCGTATGCGTTTTTTCCTGAATATATTCAGGAACAAACGCATATGCCCTTTTTGGCCAAGTGCATCATTGTGGACGTTCTGCCTCTTTTCCTATGCTTTCAATGCAATTCCAGTCTACCTCCTGAAATCGGTTTCCTGCAATTCTGCCCCACTTTCAAGTCCTCTTGGCAGCCTTACTTGAGTATATTTTTGGACGATAGCTGTCATTTATAACTCTGCAGGTTTGTGAATTACAGTGCCCCTGAGCTCCTTTCTTCAACTCGCTTTCTTGTGAGCTGGCCGCAACACCGCAGGATGGCTTCAGGCCCTAATCTGGTTCCGGCACGGCACGCTGAGCCTTTGGTTATTTCCTCTTCCTGGTGGGAAATGAGAATTAAATTTTCCAGTCCAGACACCTCCACTTAGTCTCTCATTGGTTCTCCCTCTTCCTGTTCATCTTCCGCAGAAATTGCAAACTGGGCCACACAGGAGGTTAAAGGCGCTGACTCTCCAAGTGGGGAGAGTGTTAGTAAAGCGTCTGGAATGTTGCACCCGAGTACCAGGGGAGGAAAACTGAGACATATTTGAACACATCTCCCGTTCACATGGTTGATCATACTCTGGGTTCCACATGCATGTTTTAGCTGAAGGAAGAATACCTTACACCTGGAGAGTTGAGACCCGTGGAATGGGTACCATGCAATATGACTTCAAAGGGTCTTCATTTGCTCACCAAACCTCTCCAATCGTATCACTGCTGCGTTTATGCCCCTGTACACACGCTTGATTCTCTTTGGGAGACATAGCAATCCATAGGTTTTAAGATACTTACTAGTCAGGTACATTCTTAGGCGTTTAATATGGGGTGTTGAGTCCATTTCGTTGAGCAAGGAGTAGCTCTTGTCTATTCCATATATGGCTTAAGGAACTTTATCTGTGCTCATTTCAATCTCTGGTTTTATGCAGCACCCCAACTCACCTTTCCCCTTAAGCAAGCATAAGTTGGTTTTCTAAATTTGAGACCCTGTTCTGTTCTGTAATTCAGTTCCTGTGTAGCCAAGTTTACATTCCGTGTATTACTGATATCTTATGATGTTTCTTTTTCTGTGTGACTTATTTCAGTTAGAATCATCATACCTGATTCCACTCATTGTGCTGCTAAGGGCCTGATGACATAGATTTCATTGCTGAGTGATATTGCTTTGTAAGTAAATACCACAACTTCTTTATCCATTTTTCACTTTCTGCGATGTTGAACTTGTACTGTAAACGAGGTTCTTGTAAACAGAGGCATCCCAAACTTTGGGGTGGCTGTGTCTTTTTGATTTTAATTTCCCTAAGCTATAGGACCATAAGTGGAAGTGCCCTAGGCTCTGTTGCTTTGTTTTTTAGATGTTTCAGGAAACACCATACACTTCTCCCGAGTGTCTGTTGGCAATTTACATCCCACCCATCAGCATAACAAGGCTCCCAGTTCTCCATGGCCTGTCCTGCCTTTCTGGATTTTACACTTTCTTCAGATTTCCGTTTTGACCGCGGGGAAGTGAGACTTCATTGTAGTGCAGATTTCCTTTGCAAGCTTGCTTGGTTGGCCAAAAAGGGCGTATGCGTTTTTTCCTGAATATATTCAGGAAAAAACGCATACGCCCTTTTTGGCCAAGTGCATCATTGTGGACGTTCTGCCTCTTTTCCTATGCTTTCAATGCAATTCCAGTCTACCTCCTGAAATCGGTTTCCTGCAATTCTGCCCCGCTTTCAAGTCCTCTTGGCAGCCTTACTTCAGTATATTTTTGGACGATAGCTGTCATTTATAACTCTGCAGGTTTGTGAATTACAGTGCCCCTGAGCTCCTTTCTTCAACTCGCTTTCTTTTGAGCTGGCCGCAACACTGCAGGATGTCTTGAGGCCCTAATCTGGTTCCGGCACGGCATGCTGAGCCTTTGGTTAATTCCTCTTCCTGGTGGGAATTTAAAGTTAAATTTGCCCGTCCAGACACCTCCAGCTAGTCTCTCATTGGTTCTCCCTATTCCTGTTCATCTTCCGCAGAAATTGCAAACTGGGCCAAACAGGAGGTTAAAGGCACTGACTCTCCAAGTCGGGGGAGTTTTGTAAAGCATCTGGAATGTTGCACTCGAGTACCAGGGGTCCAAATCTGAGACATATTTGAACATGTCTCCCGATCTCACGGTTGATCATACTCTGGGTTCCACATGCATGTTTTAGCTGAAGGAAGAATACCTTAAACCTGGGTAGTTGAAACCCGTGGAATGGGTATCATGCAATATGACTTCAAAGGGTCTTCATTTGCTCACCGAACCTCTCCAATCCTATCACTGCTGCATTTATGCCCCTGTATACAGGCTTGATTCTCTTTTGGAGACATAGCAATCCATCGGATTTAAGATACTTACTAGTCAGGTACATTCTTAGTTGTTTAATATGGGGTGTTGAGTCATTTCGTTGAGCAAGGAGTAGCTCTTGTCTATTCCATATTTGGCTTAAGGAACTTTATCTGTGCTCATTTCAATCTCTGGTTTTATGCAGCACCCCAACTCACCTTTCCCCTTAAGCAAGCATAAGTTGGTTTTCTAAATTTGAGACCCTGTTCTGTTTTGGAATTCAGTTCCTGTGTAGCCAAGTTTACATTCCGTGTATTAGTGATATCTTATGATGTTTCTTTTTCTGTGTGACTTATTTCAGTTAGAATCATCATACCTGAATCCACTCATTATGCTGCTACAGGCCTGATGACATAGATTTCATTGCTGAGTGATACTGCATTGTACATAAGTACAACAAGTTCTTTATCCATTTTTCACTTTCTGTGATATTGAACTTGTACGGTAAACGAGGTTCTTGTAAACAGAGGCGTCCCAAACTTTGGGTTGGCTGTGTCTTTTTAATTTTAATTTCCCTAAGCTATAGGACCATAAGTGGCAGTGCCCTAGGCTCTGTTGCTTTGTTTTTTAGATGTTTCAGGAAACACCATACACTTCTCCCGAGTGTCTGTTGGCAATTTACATCCCACCCATCAGCATAACAAGGCTCCCAGTTCTCCATGGCCTGTCCTGCCTTTCTGGATTTTACACTTTTTTCAGATGTGCCTTTTGACCGGGGGGAAGTGAGACTTCATTGTAGTGCAGATTTCCTTTGCAAGCTTGCTTGGTTGGCCAAAAAGGGCGTATGCGTTTTTTCCTGAATATATTCAGGAAAAAACGCATACGCCCTTTCTGGCCAAGTGCATCATTGTGGAAGTTCTGCGTCTTTTCCTATGCTTTCAATGCAATTCCAGTCTACCTCCTGAAATCGGTTTCCTGCAATTCTGCCCCGCTTTCAAGTCCTCTTGTCAGCCTTACTTCAGTATATTTTTGGATGATAGCTGTCATTTATAACTCTGCAGGTTTGTAAATTACAGTGCCCCTGAGCTCCTTTCTTCAACTCGCTTTCTTGTGACCTGGCCGCAACACCGCAGGATGACTTCAGGCCCTAATCTGGTTCCGGCACGGCACGCTGAGCCTTTGGTTATTTCCTCTACCTGGTGGGAAATGAGAGTTAAATTGGCCCGTCCAGACACCTCCAGCTAGTCTCTCATTCGTTCTCCCTATTCCTGTTCATCTTCCGCAGAAATTGCAAACTGGGCCAAACAGGAGGTTAAAGGGACTGACTCTCCAAGTCGGGAGAGTGTTAGTAAAGCGTCTGGAATGTTGCACCCTAGTACCAGGGTACGAAAACTGAGACATATTTGAACACGTCTCCCGATCACATGGTTGATCATACTCTAGGTTCCACATGCATGTTTTATCTGAAGGAAGAATACCTTAAACCTGGGTAGTTGAAACCCACGGAATAGGTACCATGAAATATGACTTCAAAGGGTCTTCATTTGCTCACCGAACCTCTCCAATCCTATCACTGCTGCGTTTATGCCCCTGGAAACACGCTTGATTCTCTTTCGGAGACATAGCAATCCATAGGTTTTAAGATACTTACTAGTCAGGTACATTCTTAGGCGTTTAATATGCGGTGTTGAGTCCATTTCGTTGAGCAAGGAGTAGCTCTTGTCTATTCCATATTTGGCTTAAGGAACTTTATCTGTGCTCATTTCAATCTCTGGTTTTATGCAGCACCCCAACTCACCTTTACCCTTAAGCAAGCATAAGTTGGTTTTCTAAATTTGAGACCCTGTTCTGTTTTGGAATTCAGTTCCTGTGTAGCCAAGGTTACATTCCATGTATTACTGATATCTTATGATGTTTCTTTTTCTGTGTGACTTATTTCAGTTAGAATCATCATACCTGAATCCACTCATTGTGCTGCTAAGGGCCTGATGACATAGATTTCATTGCTGAGTGATATTGCTTTGTATGTAAATACCACAACATCTTTATCCATTTTTCACTTTCTGCGATTTTGAACTTGTACGGTAAACGAGGTTCTTGTAAACAGAGCTGTTCCAAACTTTGGGGTGGCTGTGTCTTTTTGATTTTAATTTCCCTAAGCTATAGGACCATAAGTGGAAGTGCCCTAGGCTCTGTTGCTTTGTTTCTTAGATGTTTCAGGAAACACCATACACTTCTCCCAAGTGTCTGTTGGCAATTTACATCACGCCCATCAGCATAACAAGGCTCCCAGTTCTCCATGGCCTGTCCTGCCTTTCTGGATTTTACACTTTTTTCAGATGCCCTTTTGACCGGGGGGAAGTGAGACTTCATTGTAGTGCAGATTTCCTTTGCAAGCTTGCTTGGTTGGCCAAAAAGGGCGTATGCGTTTTTTCCTGAATATATTCAGGAAAAAACGCATACGCCCTTTTTGGCCAAGTGCATCATTGTGGACGTTCTGCCTCTTTTCCTATGCTTTCAATGCAATTCCAGTCTACCTCCTGAAATTGGTTTCCTGCAATTGTGCCCCGCTTTCAAGTCCTCTTGGCAGCCTTACTTCAGTATATTTTTGGACGATAGCTGTCATTTATAACTCTGCAGGTTTGTGAATTACAGTGCCCCTGAGCTCCTTTCTTCAACTCGCTTTCTTGTGACCTGGCCGCAACACCGCAGGATGGCTTCAGGCCCTAATCTGGTTCCGGCACGGCAGGCTGAGCCTTTGGTTAATTCCTCTTCCTGGTGGGAAATGAGAGTTAAATTTGCCCGTCCAGACACCTCCAGCTAGTCTCTCATTGGTTCTCACTATTCCTGTTCATCTTCCGCAGAAATTGCAAACTGGGCCAAACAGGAGGTTAAAGGTTCTGACTCTCCAAGTGGGGAGAGTGTTAGTAAAGCGTCTGGAATATTGCACCCGAGTACCAGGTACGAAAACTGAGACATATTTGAACACGTCTCCCGATCACATGGTTGATCATACTCTAGGTTCCACATGCATGTTTTAGCTGAAGGAAGAATACCTTAATCCTGGGTAGTTGAAACCCGTGGAATGGGTACCATGCAATATGACTTCAAAGGGTCTTCATTTGCTCACCGAACCTCTCCAATCCTATCACTGCTGCGTTTATGCCCCTGTACACATGCTTGATTCTCTTTCAGAGACATAGCAATCCATAGGTTTTAAGATACTTACTAGTCAGGTACATACTTAGGCGTTTAATATGCGGTGTTGAGTACATTTCGTTGAGCAAGGAGTAGCTCTAGTCTATTCCATATTTGGCTTAAGGAACTTTATCTGTGCTCATTTCGATCTCTGGTTTTATGCAACACCCCAACTCACCATTACCCTTAAGCAAGCATAAGTTGGTTTTCTAAATTTGAGACCCTGTTCTGCTCTGCAATTCAGTTCCTGTGTAGCCAAGTTTACATTCCATGTATTACTGATATCTTATGATGTTTCTTTTTCTGTGTGACTTATTTCAGTTAGAATCATCATACCTGAATCCACTCATTGTGCTGCTAAGGGCCTGATGACATAGATTTCATTGCTGAGTGATATTGCTTTGTAAGTAAATACCACAACTTCTTTATCCATTTTTCATTTTCTGCGATGTTGAACTTGTACTGTAAACGAGGTTCTTGTAAACAGAGGCGTCCCAAACTTTGGGGTGGCTGTGTCTTTTTGATTTTAATTTCCCTAAGCTATAGGACCATAAGTGGAAGTGCCCTAGGCTCTGTTGCTTTGTTTTTTAGATGTTTCAGGAAACACCATACACTTCTCCCCAGTGGCTGTTGGCAATTTACATCCCGCCCATCAGCATAACAAGACTCCCAGTTCTCCATGGCCTGTCCTGCCTTTGTGGATTTTACACTTTTTTCAGATGGTCCTTTTGACCTGGGGGAAGTGAGACTTCATTGTAGTGCAGATTTCCTTTGCAAGTTTGCTTGGTTGGCCAAAAAGGGCGTATGCGTTTTTTCCTGAATATATTCAGGAAAAAACGCATACGCCCTTTTTGGCCAAGTGCATCATTGTGGACGTTCTGCCTCTTTACCTATGCTTTCAATTCAATTCCAGTCTACCTCCTGAAATCGGTTTCCTGCAATTGTGCCCCGCTTTCAAGTCCTCTTGGCAGCCTTACTTCAGTATATTTTTGGACGATAGCTGTCATTTATAACTCTGCAGGTTTGTAAATAACAGTGCCCCTGAGCTCCTTTCTTCAACTCGCTTTCTTGTGACCTGGCCGCAACACCGCAGGATGGCTTCAGGCCCTAATCTGGTTCCGGCACGGCATGCTGAGCCTTTGGTTATTTCCTCTACCTGGTGGGAAATGAGAGTTAAATTGGCCCGTCCAGACACCTCCAGCTAGTCTCTCATTGGTTCTCCGTATTCCTGTTCATCTTGCGCAGAAATTGCAAACTGGGCCAAACAGGAAGTTAAAGGCGCTGACTCTCCAAGTGGGGAGAGTGTTAGTAAAGCGTCTGGAATGTTGCACCCGAGTACCAGGGGAGGAAAACTGAGACATATTTGAACACGTCTCCCGTTCACACGGTTGATCATACTCTGGGTTCCACATGCATGTTTTAGCTGAAGGAAGAATACCTTAAATCTGGGTAGTTGAAACCCGTGCAATGGGTACCATGCAATATGACTTCAAAGGGTCTTCATTTGCTCACCGAACCTCTCCAATCCTATCACTGCTGCGTTTATGTCCCTGTACACACGCTTGATTCTCTTTTGGAGATATAGCAATCCATAGGTTTTAAGATACTTACTAGTCAGGTACATTCTTAGGCGTTTAATATGCGGTGTTGAGTCCATTTCGTTGAGCAAGGAGTAGCTCTTGTCTATTCCATATTTGGCTTAAGGAACTTTATCTGTGCTCATTTCAATCTCTGGTTTTATGCAGCACCCCAACTCACCTTTCCCCTTAAGCAAGCATAAGTTGGTTTTCTAAATTTGAGACCCTGTTCTGTTGTGGAATTCAGTTCCTGTGTAGCCAAGTTTACATTCCGTGTATTAGTGATATCTTATGATGTTTCTTTTTCTGTGTGACTTATTTCAGTTAGAATCATCGTACCTGAATCCACTCATTATGCTGCTACGGGCCTGATGACATAGATTTCATTGCTGAGTGATACTGCATTGTACGTAAGTACCACAAGTTCTTTATCCATTTTTCACTTTCTGTGATATTGAACTTGTACGGTAAACGAGGTTCTTGTAAACAGAGGCGTCCCAAATTTTGGGGTGGCTGTGTCTTTTTGATTTTAATTTCCCTAAGCTATAGGACCATAAGTGGAAGTGCCCTAGACTCTGTTGCTTTGTTTTTTAGATGTTTCAGGAAACACCATACACTTCTCCCGAGTGTCTGTTGGTAATTTACATCACGCCCATCAGCATAACAAGGCTCCCAGTTCTCCATGGCCTGTCCTGCCTTTCTGGATTTTACACTTTTTTCAGATGTCCCTTTTGACCGGGGGGAAGTGAGACTTCATTGTAGTGCAGATTTCCTTTGCAAGCTTGCTTGGTTGGCCAAAAAGGGCGTATGCGTTTTTTCCTGAATATATTCAGGAAGAAACGCATACGCCCTTTTTGGCCAAGTGCATCATTGTGGACGTTCTGCCTCTTTTCCTATGCTTTCAATGCAATTCCAGTCTACCTCCTGAAATTGGTTTCCTGCAATTCTGCCCCGCTTTCAAGTCCTCTTGGCAGCCTTACTTCAGTATATTTTTGGACGATAGCTGTCATTTATAACTCTGCAGGTTTGTGAATTACAGTGCCCCTGAGCTCCTTTCTTCAACTCGCTTTCTTTTGAGCTGGCCGCAACACCGCAGGATGGCTTCAGGCCCTAATCTGGTTCCGGCACGGCACGCTGAGCCTTTGGTTATTTCCTCTACCTGGTGGGAAATGAGAGTTAAATTTGCCCGTCCAGACACCTCCAGCTAGTCTCTCATTGGTTCTCCGTATTCCTGTTCATCTTGCGCAGAAATTGCAAACTGGGCCAAACAGGAGGTTAAAGGCGCTGACTCTCCAAGTGGGGAGAGTGTTAGTAAAGCGTCTGGAATGTTGCACCCGAGTACCAGGGGAGGAAAACTGAGACATATTTGAACACGTCTCCCGTTCACACGGTTGATCATACTCTGGGTTCCACATGCATGTTTTAGCTGAAGGAAGAATACCTTAAACCTGGGTAGTTGAAACCCGTGGAATGGGTACCATGCAATATGACTTCCAAGGGTCTTCATTTGCTCACCGAACCTCTCCAATCCTATCACTGCTGCGTTTATGCCCCTGTACACATGCTTGATTCTCTTTCGGAGACATAGCAATCCATAGGTTTTAAGATACTTACTAGTCAGGTACATACTTAGGCGTTTAATATGCGGTGTTGAGTCCATTTCGTTGAGCAAGGAGTAGCTCTTGTCTATTCCATATTTGGCTTAAGGAACTTTATCTGTGCTCATTTCGATCTCTGGTTTTATGCAACACCCCAACTCACCATTACCCTTAAGCAAGCATAAGTTGGTTTTCTAAATTTGAGACCCTGTTCTGCTCTGTAATTCATTTCCTGTGTAGCCAAGTTTACATTTTGTGTATTACTGATATCTTTTGATGTTTCTTTTTCTGTGTGACTTATTTCAGTTAGAATCATCATACCTGAATCCACTCATTGTGCTGCTAAGGACCTGATGACATAGATTTAATTGCTGAGTGATATTGCTTTGTAAGTAAATACCACAACTTCTTTATCCATTTTTCACTTTCTGCGATGTTGAAGTTGTACTGTAAACGAGGTTCTTGTAAACAGAGCCGTCCCAAACTTTGGGGTGGCTGTGTCTTTTTGATTTTAATTTCCCTAAGCTATAGGACCATAAGTGGAAGTGCCCTAGGCTCTGTTGCTTTGTTTTTTAGATGTTTCAGGAAACACCATACACTTCTCCCGAGTGTCTGTTGGCAATTTACATCCCGCCCATCAGCATAACAAGGCTCCCAGTTCTCCATGGCCTGTCCTGCCTTTCTGGATTTTACACTTTTTTCAGATTGTCCTTTTGACCGGGGGGAAGTGAGACTTCATTGTAGTGCAGATTGCCTTTGCAAGTTTGCTTGGTTGGCCAAAAAGGGCGTATGCATTTTTTCCTGAATATATTCAGGAAAAAACGCATACGCACTTTTTGGCCAAGTGCATCATTGTGGTCGTTCTTCCTCTTTTCCTATGCTTTCAATGCAATTCCAGTCTACCTCCTGAAATCGGTTTCCTGCAATTCTGCCCCGCTTTCAAGTCCTCTTGGCAGCCTTACTTCAGTATATTTTTGGACGATAGCTGTCATTTATAACTCTGCAGGTTTGTGAATTACAGTGCCCCTGAGCTCCTTTCTTCAACTCGCTTTCTTGTGACCTGGCCGCAACACCGCAGGATGGCTTGAGGCCCTAATCTGGTTCTGGCACGGCACACTGAGCCTTTGGTTATTTCCTCTTCCTGGTGGGAAATGAGAGTTAAATTTGCCCGTCCAGACACCTCCAGCTAGTCTCTCATTGGTTCTCGCTATTCCTGTTCATCTTCCGCAGAAATAGCAAACTGGGCCAAACAGGAGGTTAAAGGCGCTGACTCTCCAAGTGGGGAGAGTGTTAGTAAAGCGTCTGGAATGTTGCACCCGAGTACCAGGGTACAAAAACTGAGACATATTTGAACACGTCTCCCGTTCACACGGTTGATCATACTCTGGGTTCCACATGCATGTTTTAGCTGAAGGAAGAATACCTTAAACCTGGAGAGTTGAGACCCGTGTAATGGGTACCATGCAATATGACTTCAAAGGGTCTTCATTTACTCACCAAACCTCTCCAATCCTATCACTGCTGCGTTTATGCCCCTGTACACACGCTTGATTCTCTTTGGGAGACATAGCAATCCATAGGTTTTAAGATACTTACTATTCAGGTACATTCTTAGGCGTTTAATATGGGGTGTTGAGTCCATTTTGTTAAGCAAGGAGTAGCTCTTGTCTATTCCATATTTGGCTTAAGGAACTTTATCTGTGCTCATTTCAATCTCTGGTTTTATGCAGCACCCCATCTCACCTTTAACCTTAAGCAAGCATAAGTTGGTTTTCTAAATTTGAGACCCTGTTCTGTTTTGGAATTCAGTTCCTGTGTAGCCAAGTTTACATTCCGTGTATTACTGATATCTTATGATGTTTCTTTTTCTGTGTGACTTATTTCAGTTAGAATCATCATACCTGAATCCATTCATTGTGCTGCTACGGGCCTGATGACATAGATTTCATTGCTGAGTGATATTGCTTTGTAAGTAAATACCACAACTTCTTTATTCATTTTTCACTTTCTGCGATGTTGAACTTGTACTGTAAATGAGGTTCTTGTAAACAGAGCCGTTCCAAACTTTGGGGTGGCTGTGTCTTTTTGATTTTAATTTCCCTAAGCTATAGAACCATAAGTGGAAGTGCCCTAGGCTCTGTTGCTTTGTTTTTTAGATGTTTCAGGAAACACCATACACTTCTCCCAGTGTCTGTTGGCAATTTACATCCCGCCCATCAGCATAACAAGGCTCCCAGTTCTCCATGGCCTGTCCTGCCTTTCTGGATTTTACACTTTTTTCAGATGGCCCTTTTGACCGGGGGGAAGTGAGACTTCATTGTAGTGCAGATTTCCTTTGCAAGCTTGCTTGGTTGGCCAAAAAGGGCCTATGCGTTTTTTCCTGTATATATTCAGGACAAAACGCATAGGCCCTTTTTGGCCAAGTGCATCATTGTGGACGTTCTGCCTCTTTCCCTATGCTTTCAATGCAATTCCAGTCTACCTCCTGAAATCGGTTTCCTGCAATTCTGCCCCGCTTTCAAGTCCTCTTGGCAGCGTTACTTCAGTATATTTTTGGATGATAGCTGTCATTTATAACTCTGCAGGTTTGTGAATTACAGTGCCCTTGAGGTCCTTTATTCAACTCGTTTTCTTTTGAGCTGGCCGCAACACCGCAGGATGGCTTGAGGCCCTAATCTGGTTCCGGCACGGCACGCTGAGCCTTTGGTTATTTCCTCTTCCTGGTGGGAAATGAGAGTTGAATTTGCCCGTCCAGACACCTCCAGCTAGTGTCTTATTGGTTCTCTCTATTCCTGTTCATCTTCCGCAGAAATTGCAAACTGGGCCAAACAGGAGGTTAAAGGCGTTGACTCTCCAAGTGGGGAGAGTGTTAGTAAAGCGTCTGGAATGTTGCACCCGAGAACCAGGGTAGGAAAACTGAGACATATTTGAAGACGTCTCCCGTTCACATGGTTGATCATACTCTGGGTTCCACATGCATGTTTTAGCTGAAGGAAGAATACATTAATTCTGGAGAGTTGAGACCCGTGTAATGGGTACCATGCAATATGACTTCAAAGGGTCTTCATTTACTCACCGAACCTCTCCATCCTGTCACTGCTGCGTTTATGCCCCTGTACACATGCTTGATTCTCTTTTGGAGACATAGCAATCCATAGGTTTTAAGATACTTACTAGTCAGGTACATTCTTAGGCGTTTAATATGGGGTGTTGAGTCCATTTTGTTGAGCAAGGAGTAGCTCTTGTCTATTCCATATTTGGCTTAAGGAACTTTATCTGTGCTCATTTCAATCTCTGGTTTTATGCAGCACCCCAACTCACCTTTCCCCTTAAGCAAGCATAAGTTGGTTTTCTAAATTTGAGACCCTGTTTTGTTTTGGAATTTAGTTCCTGTGTAGCCAAGTTTACATTCCGTGTATTAGTGATATCTTATGATGTTTCTTTTTCTGTGTGACTTATTTCAGTTAGAATCATCGTACCTGAATCCACTCATTATGCTGCTATGGGCCTGATGACATAGATTTCATTGCTGAGTGATACTGCATTGTACGTAAGTACCACAAGTTCTTTATCCATTTTTCACTTTCTGTGATATTGAACTTGTACGGTAAACGAGGTTCTTGTAAACAGAGGCGTCCCAAACTTTGGGGTGGCTGTGTCTTTTTGATTTTAATTTCCCTAAGCTATAGGACCATAAGTGGAAGTGCCCTAGGCTCTGTTGCTTTGTTTTTTAGATGTTTCAGGAAACACCATACACTTCTCCCGAGTGTCTGTTGGCAATTTACATCCCGCCCATCAGCATAACAAGGCTCCCAGTTCTCCATGGCCTGTCCTGCCTTTCTGGATTTTACACTTTTTTCAGATGGCCCTTTTGACCGGGGGGAAGTGAGACTTCATTGTAGTGCAGATTTCGTTTGCAAGCTTGCTTGGTTGGCCAAAAAGTGCGTATGCGTTTTTTCCTGAATATATTCAGGAAAAAACGCATACGCCCTTTTTGGCCAAGTGCATCATTGTGGACGTTCTGCCTCTTTTCCTATGCTTTCAATGCAATTCCAGTCTACCTCCTGAAATCGGTTTCCTGCAATTCTGCCCCACTTTCAAGTCCTCTTGGCAGCCTTACTTCAGTATATTTTTGGACGATAGCTGTCATTTATAACTCTGCAGGTTTGTGAATTACAGTGCCCCTGAGCTCCTTTCTTCAACTCGCTTTCTTGTGAGCTGGCCGCAACACCGCAGGATGGCTTGAGGCCCTAATCTGGTTCCGGCACGGCACGCTGAGCCTTTGGTTATTTCCTCTTCCTGGTGGGAAATGAGAGTTAAATTTGCCCGTCCAGACACCTCCAGCTAGTGTCTCAGTGGTTCTCGCTATTCCTGTTCATCTTCCGCAGAAATTGCAAACTGGGCCAAACAGGAGGTTAAAGGCGCTGACTCTCCAAGTGGAAGGGTGTTAGTAAAGCGTCTGGAATGTTGCACCCGAGAACCAGGGTAGGAAAACTGAGACATATTTGAACACGTCTCCCGTTCACATGGTTGATCATACTCTGGGTTCCACATGCATGTTTTAGCTGAAGGAAGAATACCTTAAATCTGGAGAGTTGAGACCCGTGTAATGGGTACCATGCAATATGACTTCAAAGGGTCTTCATTTACTCACCGAACCTCTCCAATCCTGTCACTGCTGTGTTTATGCCCCTGTACACACGCTTGATTCTCTTTTGGAGACATAGCAGTCAATAGGTTTTAAGATACTTACTAGTCAGGTACATTCTTAGGCTTTTAGTATGGGGTGTTGAGTCCATTTCGTTGAGCAAGGAGTAGCTCTTGTCTATTCCATATTTGGCTTAAGGAACTTTATCTGTGCTCATTTCAATCTCTGGTTTTATGCAGCACCCCAACTCACCTTTCCCCTTAAGCAAGCATAAGTTGGTTTTCTAAATTTGAGACCCTGTTCTGTTCTGGAATTCAGTTCCTGTGTAGCCAAGTTTACATTCCGTGTATTACTGATATCTTATGATGTTTCTTTTTCTGTGTGACTTATTTCAGTTAGAATCATCATACCTGAATCCACTCATTGTGCTGCTAAGGGCCTGATGACATAGATTTCATTGCTGAGTGATACTGCATTGTACGTAAGTACCACAAGTTCTTTATCCATTTTCCACTTTCTGTGATATTGAACTTGTACGGTAAATGAGGTTCTTGTAAACAGAGGCGTCCCAAGCTTTGGGGTGGCTGTGTCTTTTTGATTTTAATTTCCCTAAGCTATAGGACCATAAGTGGAAGTGCCCTAGGCTCTGTTGCTTTGTTTTTTAGATGTTTCAGGAGACACCATACACTTCTCCCGAGTGTCTGTTGGCAATTCACATCCCGCCCATCAGCATAACAAGGCTCCCAGTTCTCCATGGCCTGTTCTGCCTTTCTGGATTTTACACTTTTTTCAGATGGCCCTTTTGACCGGGGGGAAGTGAGACTTCATTGTAGTGCAGATTTCCTTTGCAAGCATGCTTGGTTCGCCAAAAAGGGCGTATGCGTTTTTTCCTGAATATATTCAGGAAGAAACGCGTACGCCCTTTTTGGCCAAGTGCATCATTGTGGACGTTCTGCCTCTTTTCCTATGCTTTCAATGCAATTCCAGTCTACCTCCTGAAATCGGTTTCCTGCAATTCTGCCCCGCTTTCAAGTCCTCTTGGCAGCCTTACTTCAGTATATTTTTGGACGATAGCTGTCATTTATAACTCTGCAGGTTTGTGAATTACAGTGCCCCTGAGCTCCTTTCTTCAACTCGCTTTCTTGTGACCTGGCCGCAACACCGCAGGATGGCTTGAGGCCCTAATCTGGTTCTGGCACGGCACGCTGAGCCTTTGGTTATTTCCTGTTCCTGGTGGGAAATGAGAGTTAAATTTGCCCGTCCAGACACCTCCAGCTAGTGTCTCATTGGTTCTCCCTATTCCTGTTCATCTTCTGCAGAAATTGCAAACTGGGCCAAACAGGAGGTTAAAGGCGCTGACTCTCCAACTGGGGAGAGTGTTAGTAAAGCGTCTGGAATGTTGCACCCGAGAACCAGGGTAGGAAAACTGAGACATATTTGAACACGTCTCCCATTCACATGGTTCATCATACTCTGGGTTCCACATGCATGTTTTAGCTGAAGGAAGAATCCCTTAAATCTGGAGAGTTGAGACCCGTGTAATGGGTACCATGCAATATGACTTCAAAGGGTCTTCATTTACTCCCCAAACCTCTCCAATCCTGTCACTGCTGCGTTTATGCCCCTGTACACACGCTTGATTCTCTTTTTGAGACATAGCAATCCATAGGTTTTAAGATACTTACTAGTCAGGTACATTCTTAGGCGTTTAATATGGGGTGTTGAGTCCATTTTGTTGAGCAAGGAGTAGCTCTTGTCTATTCCATATATGGCTTAAGGAACTTTATCTGTGCTCATTTCAATCTCTGGTTTTATGCAGCACCCCAACTCACCTTTCCCCTTAAGCAAGCATAAGTTGGTTTTCTAAATTTGAGACCCTGTTCTGTTTTGGAATTCAGTTCCTGTGTAGCCAAGTTTACATTCCGTGTATTACTGATATCTTATGATGTTTCTTTTTCTGTGTGACTTATTTCAGTTAGAATCATCATACCTGAATCCACTCATTGTGCTGCTAAGGGCCTGATGACATAGATTTCATTGCTGAGTGATATTGCTTTGTAAGTAAATACCACAACTTCTTTATTCATTTTTCACTTTCTGCGATGTTGGTCTTGTACTGTAAACGAGGTTCTTGTAAACAGAGCCGTTCCAAACTTTGGGGTGGCTGTGTCTTTTTGATTTTAATTTCCCTAAGCTATAGGACCATAAGTGGAAGTGCCCTAGGCTCTGTTGCTTTGTTTTTTAGATGTTTCAGGAAACACCATACACTTCTCCCGAGTGTCTGTTGGCAATTTACATCCCGCCCATCAGCATAACAAGGCTCCCAGTTCTCCGTGGCCTGTCCTGCCTTTCTGGATTTTACACTTTTTTCAGATGGCCCTTTTGACCGGGGGGAAGTGAGACTTCATTGTAGTGCAGATTTCCTTTGCAAGCTTGCTTGGTTGGCCAAAAAGGGCGTATGCGTTTTTTCCTGAATATATTCAGGAAAAAACGCATACGCCCTTTTTGGCCAAGTGCATGATTGTGGACGTTCTGCCTCTTTTCCTATGCTTTCAATGCAATTCAAGTCTACCTCCTGAAATCGGTTTCCTGCAATTCTGCCCCACTTTCAAGTCCTCTTGGCAGCCTTACTTCAGTATATTTTTGGATGATAGCTGTCATTTATAACTCTGCAGGTTTGTGAATTACAGTGCCCCTGAGCTCCTTTCTTCAACTCGCTTTCTTTTGAGCTGGCCGCAACACCGCAGGATGGCTTCAGGCCCTAATCTGGTTCTGGCACGGGACACTGAGCCTTTGGTTATTTCCTCTTCCTGGTGGGAAATGAGACTTAAATTTGCCCGTCCAGACACCTCCAGCTAGTCTCTCATTGGTTCTCGCTATTCCTGTTCATCTTCCGCAGAAATTGCAAACTGGGCCAAACAGGAGGTTAAAGGTGCTTACTCTCCAAGTCGGGAGAGTGTTAGTAAAGCGTCTGGAATGTTGCACCCGAGTACCAGGGGAGGAAAACTGAGACACATTTGAACACGTCTCCCGTTCACACGGTTGATCATACTCTGGGTTCCACATGCATGTTTTAGCTGAAGGAAGAATACCTTAAACCTGGAGAGTTTAGACCCGTGGAATGCGTACCACGCAATATGACTTCAAAGGGTCTTCATTTGCTCACCGAACCTCTCCAATCCTATCACTGCTGCGTTTATGCCCCTGTACACATGCTTGATTCTCTTTTGGAGACATAGCAATCCATAGGTTTTAAGATACTTACTAGTGAGGTACATTCTTAGGTGTTTAATATGCGGTGTTGAGTCCATTTCGTTGAGCAAGAAGTAGCTCTTGTCTATTCCATATTTGGCTTAAGGAACTTTATCTGAGCTCATTTCGATCTCTGGTTTTATGCGGCACCCCAACTCACCTTTCCCCTTAAGCAAGCATAAGTTGGTTTTCTAAATTTGAGACACTCTTCTGTTCTGTAATTCAGTTCCTGTGTAGCCATGTTTACATTCCGTGTATTACTGATATCTTATGATGTTTCTTTTTCTGTGTGACTTATTTCAGTTAGAATCATCGTACCTGAATCCACTCATTGTGCTGTTAAGGGCCTGATGACATAGATTTCATTGCTGAGTGATATTGCTTTGTAAGTAAATACCACAACTTCTTTATCCATTTTTCAGTTTCTGCGATGTTGAACTTGTACTGTAAACGAGGTTCTTGTAAACAGAGGCGTCCCAAACTTTGGGGTGGCTGTGTCTTTTTGATTTTAATTTCCCTAAGCTATAGGACCATAAGTGGAAGTGCCCTAGGCTCTGTTGCTTTGTTTTTTAGATGTTTCAGGAAACACCATACACTTCTCCTGAGTGTCTGTTGGCAATTTACATCCCGCCCATCAGCATAACAAGGCTCCCAGTTCTCCATGGCCTGTTCTGCCTTTCTGGATTTTACACTTTTTTCAGATGTCCCTTTTGACCGGGGGGAAGTGAGACTTCATTGTAGTGCAGATTTCCTTTGCAAGCTTGCTTGGTTGGCCAAAAAGGGCCTATGCGTTTTTTCCTGAATATATTCAGGAAAAAACGCATACGCCCTTTTTGGCCAAGTGCATCATTGTGGACGTTCTGCCTCTTTTCCTATGCTTTCAATGCAATTCCAGTCT